>NW_028127108.1:0-312000 GCF_965231255.1 Vanellus vanellus | reverse complement strand
CGTGCAAGGAGTCTCGGATGCTTCCCAGAGGATGGAGCATTGTCCAAGCAGAAAAATTATCTCGGGTATCTTCCCTGGAGGAGTCTGGGGTTGCTACCCGGGATCACAGGGCCCCAAAACACCGGAGAAAACTCTGCAGGAGACACCTGGGAGGAGTTCTGGATAGATCCCGCAGGATGGACCACAGTCAAGAGAGAAAAATCATATTGGGTGTCTTCCCTGGAGGAGTCTGGGGTTGCTACCCGGGATCAGAGGGCCCGAAAATACCGGAATAAACACTCAGGGACATAACTGCAAGGAGTCTCGGATGCTTCCAAGAGGATGGAGCACTGTCCAAGGAGAAAAATCATCTCTGGTATCTTCCCTGGAGGAGTCTGGGGTTGCTACCCGGGATCACAGGGCCCTAAAGCACTGGAGAAAACTCTGCGGGAGACGCCTGGGAGGAATTCTGGGTAGATCCCGCAGGATGGACCACTGTCAAGAGAGAAAAATCATATTGGGTGTCTTCCCTGGAGGAGTCTGGGGTTGCTACCTGGGATGACAGAACCATAAACCGTGAGAAAAAAGACTCAGGGACATAGCTGCGACAAGTCTCGGATGCATCCCAGAGGATGGAGCATTGTCCAAGGAGAAAAATCATCCCGGATATCTTTCCTGGAGGAGTCTGGGGTTGCTACCCGGGATTACAGGGACCCAAACCACAGGAAAAATGTCTGCGGGAGACGCCTGGGAGGAATCTCAGATGCATCCCAGAAGATGGAGCTTTGTCCCAGCAGAAAAATCATCTCGGGTATCTTCCCTGGAGGAGTCTGGGGTTGCTACCCGGGATTACAGGGACCCAAACCACAGGAAAAATGTCTGCGGGAGACTCCTGGGAGGAATCTCATATGCATCCCAGAAGATGGAGCATTGTCCAAGGAGAAAAATCATCTCGGGTATCTTCCCTGGAGGAGTCTGGGGTTGCTACCCGGGATTACAGGGACCCAAACCACAGGAAAAATGTCTGTGGGAGATGCCTGGGAGGAATTTCAGATGCATCCCAGAAGATGGAGCTTTGTCCCAGCAGAAAAATCATCTCGGGTATCTTCCCTGGAGGAGTCTGGGGTTGCTACCCAGGATTATAGGGACCCAAACCACAGGAAAAATGTCTGTGGGAGATGCCTGGGAGGAATCTCATATGCATCCCAGAAGATGGAGCATTGTCCAAGGAGAAAAGTCATCTCGGGTATCTTCCCTGGAGGAGTCTGGGGTTGCTACCCGGGATCACAGGGCCCCAAAACACCGGAGAAAACTCTGCGGGAGACACCTGGGAGGAGTTCTGGATAGATCCGGCAGTATGGACCACTGTCAAGAGAGAAAAATCATATTGGGTGTCTTCCCTGGAGGAGTCTGGGGTGGCTACCCGGGATCACAGGGCCCGAAAACACCGGAATAAAAACTCAGGGACATACGTGCAAGGAGTCTCGGATGCTTCCCAGAGGATGGAGCATTGTCCAAGCAGAAAAATTATCTCGGGTATCTTCCTTGGAGGAGTCTGGGGTTGCTACCCGGGATAACAGGGCCCTAAAGCACTGGAGAAAACTCTGCGGGAGACGCCTGGGAGGAGTTCTGGGTAGATCCCGCAGGATGGACCACTGTCAAGAGAGAAAAATCATATTGGGTGTCTTCCCTGGAGGAGTCTGGGGTTGCTACCTGGGATGACAGAACCATAAACCGTGAGAAAAAAGACTCAGGGACATAGCTGCGACAAGTCTCGGATGCATCCCAGAGCATGGAGCATTGTCCAAGGAGAAAAATCATCCCGGATATCTTTCCTGGAGGAGTCTGGGGTTGCTACCCGGGATTAAAGGGACCAAAACCACAGGAAAAATGTCTGCGGGAGATGCCTGGGAGGAATCTCAGATGCATCCCAGAAGATGGAGCATTGTCCAAGGAGAAAAATCATCTCGGGTATCTTCCCTGGAGGAGTCTGGGGTTGCTACCCGGGATCAGAGGGCCCGAAAACACCGGAATAAAAACTCAGGGACATACCTGCAAGGAGTCTCGGATGCTTCCCAGAGGATGGAGCATTGTCCAAGCAGAAAAATTATCTCGGGTATCTTCCCTGGAGGAGTCTGGGGTTGCTACCCGGGATTACAGGGACCCAAACCACAGGAAAAATGTCTGTGCGAGATGCCTGGGAGGAATCTCATATGCATCCCAGAAGATGGAGCTTTGTCCCAGCAGAAAAATCATCTCGGGTATCTTCCCTGGAGGAGTCTGGGGTTGCTACCTGGGATTACAGGGACCCAAACCACAGGAAAAATGTCTGTGGGAGATGCCTGGGAGGAATCTCAGATGCATCCCAGAAGATGGAGCATTGTCCAAGGAGAAAAATCATCTCGGGTATCTTCCCTGGAGGAGTCTGGGGTTGCTACCCGGGATCACAGGGCCCGAAAATACCGGAATAAACACTCAGGGACATACCTGCAAGGAGTCTCGGATGCTTCCAAGAGGATGGAGCATTGTCCAAGGAGAAAAATCATCTCTGGTATCTTCCCTGGAGGAGTCTGGGGTTGCTACCCGGGATTACAGGGACCCAAACCACAGGAAAAATGTCTGCGGGAGACGCCTGGCAGGAATCTCAGATGCATCCCAGAAGATGGAGCATTGTCCAAGGAGAAAAATCATCTTGGGTATCTTCCCTGGAGGAGTCTGGGGTTGCTACCCGGGATCAGAGGGCCCGAAAACACCGGAATAAAAACTCAGGGACATACCTGCAAGGAGTCTCGGATGCTTCCCAGAGGATGGAGCATTGTCCAAGCAGAAAAATTATCTCGGGTATCTTCCCTGGAGGAGTCTGGGGTTGCTACCCGGGATTACAGGGACCCAAACCACAGGAAAAATGTCTGTGGGAGATTCCTGGGAGGAATCTCATATGCATCCCAGAAGATGGAGCTTTGTCCCAGCAGAAAAATCATCTCGGGTATCTTCCCTGGAGGAGTTTGGGGTTGCTACCCGGGATCACAGGGCCCGAAAACACCGGAATAAAAACTCAGGGACATACCTGCAAGGAGTCTCGGATGCTTCCCAGAGGATGGAGCATTGTCCAAGGAGAAAAATCATCTCGGGTATCTTCCTTGGAGGAGTCTGGGGTTGCTACCCGGGATCACAGGGCCCTAAAGCACTGGAGAAAACTCTGCGGGAGACGCCTGGGAGGAATTCTGGGTAGATCCCGCAGGATGGACCACTGTCAAGAGAGAAAAATCATATTGGGTGTCTTCCCTGGAGGAGTCTGGGGTTGCTACCTGGGATGACAGAACCATAAACCGTGAGAAAAAAGACTCAGGGACATAGCTGCGACAAGTCTCGGATGCATCCCAGAGCATGGAGCATTGTCCAAGGAGAAAAATCATCCCGGATATCTTTCCTGGAGGAGTCTGGGGTTGCTACCCGGGATTAAAGGGACCCAAACCACAGGAAAAATGTCTGCGGGAGATGCCTGGGAGGAATCTCAGATGCATCCCAGAAGATGGAGCATTGTCCAAGGAGAAAAATCATCTCGGGTATCTTCCCTGGAGGAGTCTGGGGTTGCTACCCGGGATCAGAGGGCCCGAAAACACCGGAATAAAAACTCAGGGACATACCTGCAAGGAGTCTCGGATGCTTCCCAGAGGATGGAGCATTGTCCAAGCAGAAAAATTATCTCGGGTATCTTCCCTGGAGGAGTCTGGGGTTGCTACCCGGGATTACAGGGACCCAAACCACAGGAAAAATGTCTGTGCGAGATGCCTGGGAGGAATCTCATATGCATCCCAGAAGATGGAGCTTTGTCCCAGCAGAAAAATCATCTCGGGTATCTTCCCTGGAGGAGTCTGGGGTTGCTACCTGGGATTACAGGGACCCAAACCACAGGAAAAATGTCTGTGGGAGATGCCTGGGAGGAATCTCAGATGCATCCCAGAAGATGGAGCATTGTCCAAGGAGAAAAATCATCTCGGGTATCTTCCCTGGAGGAGTCTGGGGTTGCTACCCGGGATCAGAGGGCCCGAAAACACCGGAATAAAAACTCAGGGACATACCTGCAAGGAGTCTCGGATGCTTCCCAGAGGATGGAGCATTGTCCAAGCAGAAAAGTCATCTCGGGTATCTTCCCTGGAGGAGTCTGGGGTTGCTACCCGGGATCACAGGACCCCAAAACACCGGAGAAAACTCTGCGGGAGACACCTGGGAGGAGTTCTGGATAGATCCCGCAGTATGGACCACTGTCAAGAGAGAAAAATCATATTGGGTGTCTTCCCTGGAGGAGTCTGGGGTTGCTACCCGGGATCACAGGGCCCGAAAATACCGGAATAAACACTCAGGGACATAACTGCAAGGAGTCTCGGATGCTTCCAAGAGGATGGAGCATTGTCCAAGGAGAAAAATCATCTCTGGTATCTTCCCTGGAGGAGTCTGGGGTTGCTACCCGGGATTACAGGGACCCAAACCACAGGAAAAATGTCTGCGGGAGACGCCTGGCAGGAATCTCAGATGCATCCCAGAAGATGGAGCATTGTCCAAGGAGAAAAATCATCTTGGGTATCTTCCCTGGAGGAGTCTGGGGTTGCTACCCGGGATCACAGGGCCCGAAAACACCGGAATAAAAACTCAGGGACATACCTGCAAGGAGTCTTGGATGCTTCCCAGAGGATGGAGCATTGTCCAAGCAGAAAAATTATCTCGGGTATCTTCCTTGGAGGAGTCTGGGGTTGCTACCCGGGATCACAGGGCCCTAAAGCACTGGAGAAAACTCTGCGGGAGACGCCTGGGAGGAATTCTGGGTAGATCCCGCAGGATGGACCACTGTCAAGAGAGAAAAATCATATTGGGTGTCTTCCCTGGAGGAGTCTGGGGTTGCTACCTGGGATGACAGAAACATAAACCGTGAGAAAAAAGACTCAGGGACATAGCTGCGACAAGTCTCGGATGAATCCCAGAGCATGGAGCATTGTCCAAGGAGAAAAATCATCCCGGATATCTTTCCTGAAGGAGTCTGGGGTTGCTACCCGGGATTAAAGGGACCCAAACCACAGGAAAAATGTCTGCGGGAAATGCCTGGGAGGAATCTCAGATGCATCCCAGAAGATGGAGCATTGTCCAAGGAGAAAAATCATCTCGGGTATCTTCCCTGGAGGAGTCTGGGGTTGCTACCCGGGATCAGAGGGCCCGAAAACACCGGAATAAAAACTCAGGGACATACCTGCAAGGAGTCTCGGATGCTTCCCAGAGGATGGAGCATTGTCCAAGCAGAAAAATTATCTCGGGTATCTTCCCTGGAGGAGTCTGGGGTTGCTACCCGGGATTACAGGGACCCAAACCACAGGAAAAATGTCTGTGGGAGATTCCTGGGAGGAATCTCATATGCATCCCAGAAGATGGAGCTTTGTCCCAGCAGAAAAATCATCTCGGGTATCTTCCCTGGAGGAGTTTGGGGTTGCTACCCGGGATCACAGGGCCCGAAAACACCGGAATAAAAACTCAGGGACATACCTGCAAGGAGTCTCGGATGCTTCCCAGAGGATGGAGCATTGTCCAAGCAGAAAAATTATCTCGGGTATCTTCCCTGGAGGAGTCTGGGGTTGCTACCCGGGATCACAGGACCCCAAAACACCGGAGAAAACTCTGCGGGAGACTCCTGGGAGGAGTTCTGGATAGATCCCGCAGTATGGACCACTGTCAAGAGAGAAAAATCATATTGGGTGTCGTCCCTGGAGGAGTCTGGGGTTGCTACCCGGGATCAGAGGGCCCGAAAATACCGGAATAAACACTCAGGGACATAACTGCAAGGAGTCTCGGATGCTTCCAAGAGGATGGAGCATTGTCCAAGGAGAAAAATCATCTCGGGTATCTTCCTTGGAGGAGTCTGGGGTTGCTACCTGGGATTACAGGGACCCAAACCACAGGAAAAATGTCTGTGGGAGATGCCTCGGAGGAATCTCAGATGCATCCCAGAAGATGGAGCATTGTCCAAGGAGAAAAATCATCTCGGGTATCTTCCCTGGAGGAGTCTGGGGTTGCTACCCGGGATCACAGGGCCCGAAAACACCGGAATAAAAACTCAGGGACATACCTGCAAGGAGTCTCGGATGCTTCCCAGAGGATGGAGCATTGTCCAAGCAGAAAAATTATCTCGGGTATCTTCCTTGGAGGAGTCTGGGGTTGCTACCCGGGATCACA
This sequence comes from Vanellus vanellus, assembly GCF_965231255.1. NCBI lineage: Eukaryota > Metazoa > Chordata > Aves > Charadriiformes > Charadriidae > Vanellus > Vanellus vanellus. The sequence continues at coordinate 305,802 of NW_028127108.1, read as the reverse complement.
GGGCCCTAAAGCACTGGAGAAAACTCTGCGGGAGACGCCTGGGAGGAATTCTGGGTAGATCCCGCAGGATGGACCACTGTCAAGAGAGAAAAATCATATTGGGTGTCTTCCCTGGAGGAGTCTGGGGTTGCTACCTGGGATGACAGAACCATAAACCGTGAGAAAAAAGACTCAGGGACATAGCTGCGACAAGTCTCGGATGCATCCCAGAGCATGGAGCATTGTCCAACGAGAAAAATCATCCCGGATATCTTTCCTGGAGGAGTCTGGGGTTGCTACCCGGGATTAAAGGGACCCAAACCACAGGAAAAATGTCTGCGGGAGACGCCTGGGAGGAATCTCAGATGCATCCCAGAAGATGGAGCATTGTCCAAGGAGAAAAATCATCTCGGGTATCTTCCCTGGAGGAGTCTGGGGTTGCTACCCGGGATCACAGGGCCCGAAAACACCGGAATAAAAACTCAGGGACATACGTGCAAGGAGTCTCGGATGCTTCCCAGAGGATGGAGCATTGTCTAAGCAGAAAAATTATCTCGGGTATCTTCCCTGGAGGAGTCTGGGGTTGCTACCCGGGATCACAGGGCCCCAAAACACCGGAGAAAACTCTGCGGGAGACGCCTGGGAGGAGTTCTGGATAGATCCCGCAGGATGGACCACTGTCAAGAGAGAAAAATCATATTGGGTGTCTTCCCTGGAGGAGTCTGGGGTTGCTACCCGGGATCAGAGGGCCCGAAAATACCGGAATAAACACTCAGGGACATAACTGCAAGGAGTCTCGGATGCTTCCAAGAGGATGGAGCATTGTCCAAGGAGAAAAATCATATCTGGTATCTTCCCTGGAGGAGTCTGGGGTTGCTACCCGGGATTACAGGGACCCAAACCACAGGAAAAATGTCTGCGGGAGACGCCTGGGAGGAATCTCAGATGCATCCCAGAAGATGGAGCATTGTCCAAGGAGAAAAATCATCCCGGATATCTTCCCTGGAGGAGTCTGGGGGTGCTACCCGGAATTAAAGGGACCCAAACCACAGGAAAAATGTCTGCGGGAGACGCCTGGGAGGAATCTCATATGCATCCCAGAAGATGGAGCATTGTCCAAGGAGAAAAATCATCTCGGGTATCTTCCCTGGAGGAGTCTGGGGTTGCTACCCGGGATCACAGGGCCCGAAAACACCGGAATAAAAACTCAGGGACATACCTGCAAGGAGTCTCGGATGCTTCCCAGAGGATGGAGCATTGTCCAAGCAGAAAAATTATCTCGGGTATCTTCCCTGGAGGAGTCTGGGGTTGCTACCCGGGATTACAGGGACCCAAACCACAGGAAAAATGTCTGTGGGAGATGCCTGGGAGGAATCTCATATGCATCCCAGAAGATGGAGCTTTGTCCCAGCAGAAAAATCATCTCGGGTATCTTCCCTTGAGGAGTCTGGGGTTGCTACCCGGGATTACAGGGACCCAAACCACAGGAAAAATGTCTGCGGGAGACGCCTGGGAGGAATCTCAGATGCATCCCAGAAGATGGAGCATTGTCCAAGGAGAAAAATCATCTTGGGTATCTTCCCTGGAGGAGTCTGGGGTTGCTACCCGGGATCACAGGGCCCGAAAACACTGGAATAAAAACTCAGGGACATACCTGCAAGGAGTCTCGGATGCTTCCCAGAGGATGGAGCATTGTCCAAGCAGAAAAATTATCTCGGGTATCTTCCCTGGAGGAGTCTGGGGTTGCTACCCGGGATTACAGGGACCCAAACCACAGGAAAATTGTCTGTGGGAGATGCCTGGGAGGAATCTCATATGCATCCCACAAGATGGAGCATTGTCCAAGGAGAAAAATCATCTCGGGTATCTTCCCTGGAGGAGTCTGGGGTTGCTACCCGGGATCACAGGGCCCGAAAACACCGGAATAAAAACTCAGGGACATACCTGCAAGGAGTCTCGGATGCTTCCCAGAAGACGGAGCATTGTCCAAGCAGAAAAATTATCTCGGGTATCTTCCTTGGAGGAGTCTGGGGTTGCTATCCGGGATCACAGGGCCCTAAAGCACTGGAGAAAACTCTGCAGGAGACGCCTGGGAGGAATTCTGGGTAGATCCCACAGGACGGACCACTGTCAAGAGAGAAAAATCATATTGGGTGTCTTCCCTGGAGGAGTCTGGGGTTGCTACCTGGGATGACAGAACCATAAACCGTGAGAAAAAAGACTCAGGGACATAGCTGCGACAAGTCTCGGATGCATCCCAGAGGATGGAGCATTGTCCAAGGAGAAAAATCATCTCGGGTATCTTTCCTGGAGGAGTCTGGGGTTGCTACCCGGGATTAAAGGGACCCAAACCACAGGAAAAATGTCTGCGGGAGACGCCTGGGAGGAATCTCAGATGCATCCCAGAAGATGGAGCATTGTCCCAGGAGAAAAATCATCTCGGGTACATTCCCTGGAGGAGTCTGGGGTTGCTACCCGCGATCACAGGGCCCCAAAACACCGGAGAAAACTCTGCGGGAGACTCCTGGGAGGAGTTCTGGATAGATCCCGCAGTATGGACCACTGTCAAGAGAGAAAAATCATATTGGGTGTCTTCCCTGGAGGAGTCTGGGGATGCTACCCGGGATCAGAGGGCCCGAAAATACCGGAATAAACACTCAGGGACATACCTGCAAGGAGTCTCGGATGCTTCCCAGAGGATGTAGCATTGTCCAAGGAGAAAAATCATCTCGGGTATCTTCTCTGGAGGAGTCTGGGGTTGCTACCCGGGTTTACAGGGACCCAAACCACAGGAAAAATGTCTGCGGGAGACTACTGGGAGGAATCTCAGATGCATCCCAGAAGATGGAGCATTGTCGAAGGAGAAAAATCATCTCGGGTATCTTCTCTGGAGGAGTCTGGGGTTGCTACCCGGGATTACAGGGACCCAAACCACAGGAAAAATGTCTGTGGGAGATGCCTGGGAGGAATCTCATATGCATCCCAGAAGATGGAGCTTTGTCCCAGCAGAAAAATCATCTCGGGTATCTTCCCTGGAGGGCTCTGGGGTTGCTACCCGGGATCACAGGGCCCGAAAACACCGGAATAAAAACTCAGGGACATACGTGCAAGGAGTCTCGGATGCTTCCCAGAGGATGGAGCATTGTCTAAGCAGAAAAATTATCTCGGGTATCTTCCCTGGAGGAGTCTGGGGTTGCTACCCGGGATCACAGGGCCCCAAAACACCGGAGAAAAGTCTGCGGGAGACGCCTGGGAGGAGTTCTGGATAGATCCCGCAGGATGGACCACTGTCAAGAGAGAAAAATCATATTGGGTGTCTTCCCTGGAGGAGTCTGGGGTTGCTACCCGGGATCAGAGGGCCCGAAAATACCGCAATAAACACTCAGGGACATAACTGCAAGGAGTCTCGGATGCTTCCAAGAGGATGGAGCATTGTCCAAGGAGAAAAATCATATCTGGTATCTTCCCTGGAGGAGTCTGGGGTTGCTACCCGGGATTACAGGGACCCAAACCACAGGAAAAATGTCTGCGGGAGACGCCTGGGAGGAATCTCAGATGCATCCCAGAAGATGGAACTTTGTCCCAGCAGAAAAATCATCTCGGGTATCTTCCCTGGAGGAGTCTGGGGTTGCTACCCGGGATTACAGGGACCCAAACCACAGGAAAAATGTCTGTGGGAGACGCCTGGGAGGAATCTCATATGCATCCCAGAAGATGGAGCTTTGTCCCAGCAGAAAAATCATCTCGGGTATCTTCCCTGGAGGAGTCTGGGGTTGCTACCCGGGATTACAGGGACCCAAACCACAGGAAAAATGTCTGTTGGAGATGCCTGGGAGGAATCTCATATGCATCCCAGAAGATGGAGCTTTGTCCAAGGAGAAAAGTCATCTCGGGTATCTTCCCTGGAGGAGTCTGGGGTTGCTACCCGGGATCACAGGGCCCGAAAACACCGGAATAAAAACTCAGGGACATACCTGCAAGGAGTCTCGGATGCTTCCCAGAGTATGGAGCATTGTCCAAGCAGAAAAATTATCTCGGGTATCTTCCCTGGAGGAGTCTGGGGTTGCTACCCGGGATCACAGGACCCCAAAACACCGGAGAAAACTCTGCGGGAGACTCCTGGGAGGAGTTCTGGATAGATCCCGCAGTATGGACCACTGTCAAGAGAGAAAAATCATATTGGGTGTCGTCCCTGGAGGAGTCTGGGGTTGCTACCCGGGATCAGAGGGCCCGAAAATACCGGAATAAACACTCAGGGACATAACTGCAAGGAGTCTCGGATGCTTCCAAGAGGATGGAGCATTGTCCAAGGAGAAAAATCATCTCGGGTATCTTCCTTGGAGGAGTCTGGGGTTGCTACCCGGGATCACAGGGCCCTAAAGCACTGGAGAAAACTCTGCGGGAGACGCCTGGGAGGAATTCTGGGTAGATCCCGCAGGATGGACCACTGTCAAGAGAGAAAAATCATATTGGGTGTCTTCCCTGGAGGAGTCTGGGGTTGCTACCTGGGATGACAGAACCATAAACCGTGAGAAAAAAGACTCAGGGACATAGCTGCGACAAGTCTCGGATGCATCCCAGAGGATGGAGCATTGTCCAAGGAGAAAAATCATCCCGGATATCTTTCCTGGAGGAGTCTGAGGTTGGTACCCGGGATTAAAGGGACCCAAACCACAGGAAAAATGTCTGCGGGAGATGCCTGGGAGGAATCTCAGATGCATCCCAGAAGATGGAGCATTGTCCAAGGAGAAAAATCATCTCGGGTATCTTCCCTGGAGGAGTCTGGGGTTGCTACCCGGGATCACAGGGCCCGAAAACACCGGAATAAAAACTCATTGACATACCTGCAAGGAGTCTCGGATGCTTCCCAGAGGATGGAGCATTGTCCAAGCAGAAAAATTATCTCGGGTATCTTCCCTGGAGGAGTCTGGGGTTGCTACCCGGGATTACAGGGACCCAAACCACAGGAAAAATGTCTGTGCGAGATGCCTGGGAGGAATCTCATATGCATCCCAGAAGATGGAGCTTTGTCCCAGCAGAAAAATCATCTCGGGTATCTTCCCTGGAGGAGTCTGGGGTTGCTACCTGGGTTTACAGGGACCCAAACCACAGGAAAAATGTCTGTGGGAGATGCCTCGGAGGAATCTCAGATGCATCCCAGAAGATGGAGCATTGTCCAAGGAGAAAAATCATCTCGGGTATCTTCCCTGGAGGAGTCTGGGGTTGCTACCCGGGATCACAGGGCCCGAAAACACCGGAATAAAAACTCAGGGACATACCTGCAAGGAGTCTCGGATGCTTCCCAGAGGATGGAGCATTGTCCAAGCAGAAAAATCATCTCGGGTATCTTCCCTGGAGGAGTCTGGGGTTGCTACCCGGGATCACAGGGCCCCAAAACACCGGAGAAAACTCTGCGGGAGACGCCTGGGAGGAGTTCTGGATAGATCCCGCAGGATGGACCACTGTCAAGAGAGAAAAATCATATTGGGTGTCTTCCCTGGAGGAGTCTGGGGTTGCTACCCGGGATCAGAGGGCCCGAAAATACCGGAATAAACACTCAGGGACATAACTGCAAGGAGTCTCGGATGCTTCCAAGAGGATGGAGCATTGTCCAAGGAGAAAAATCATCTCGGGTATCTTCCCTGGAGGAGTCTGGGGTTGCTACCCGGGATTACAGGGACCCAAACCACAGGAAAAATGTCTGCGGGAGACGCCTGGGAGGAATCTCAGATGCATCCCAGAAGATGGAGCTTTGTCCCAGCAGAAAAATCATCTCGGGTATCTTCCCTGGAGGAGTCTGGGGTTGCTACCCGGGATTAAAGGGACCCAAACCACAGGAAAAATGTCTGCGGGAGACGACTGGGAGGAATCTCAGATGCATCCCAGAAGATGGAGCATTGTCCAAGGAGAAAAATCATCTCGGGTATCTTCCCTGGAGGAGTCTGGGGTTGCTACCCGGGATTACAGGGACCCAAACCACAGGAAAAATGTCTGCGGGAGACGCCTGGGAGGAATCTCAGATGCATCCCAGAAGATGGAGCATTGTCCAAGGAGAAAAATCATCCCGGATATCTTCCCTGGAGGAGTCTGGGGGTGCTACCCGGGATTAAAGGGACCCAAACCACAGGAAAAATGTCTGCGGGAGACGCCTGGGAGGAATCTCAGATGCATCCCAGAAGATGGAGCATTGTCCAAGGAGAAAAATCATCTCGGGTATCTTCCCTGGAGGAGTCTGGGGTTGCTACCCGGGATCACAGGGCCCGAAAACACCGGAATAAAAACTCAGGGACATACCTGCAAGGAGTCTCGGATGCTTCCCAGAGGATGGAGCATTGTCCAAGCAGAAAAATTATCTCGGGTATCTTCCCTGGAGGAGTCTGGGGTTGCTACCCGGGATTACAGGGACCCAAACCACAGGAAAAATGTCTGTCGGAGATGCCTGGGAGGAATCTCATATGCATCCCAGAAGATGGAGCTTTGTCCCAGCAGAAAAATCATCTCGGGTATCTTCCCTTGAGGAGTCTGGGGTTGCTACCCGGGATTACAGGGACCCAAACCACAGGAAAAATGTCTGCGGGAGACGCCTGGGAGGAATCTCAGATGCATCCCAGAAGATGGAGCATTGTCCAAGGAGAAAAATCATCTTGGGTATCTTCCCTGGAGGAGTCTGGGGTTGCTACCCGGGATCACAGGGCCCGAAAACACTGGAATAAAAACTCAGGGACATACCTGCAAGGAGTCTCGGATGCTTCCCAGAAGACGGAGCATTGTCCAAGCAGAAAAATTATCTCGGGTATCTTCCTTGGAGGAGTCTGGGGTTGCTACCCGGGATCACAGGGCCCTAAAGCACTGGAGAAAACTCTGCAGGAGACGCCTGGGAGGAATTCTGGGTAGATCCCACAGGACGGACCACTGTCAAGAGAGAAAAATCATATTGGGTGTCTTCCCTGGAGGAGTCTGGGGTTACTATTCGGGATCAGAGGGCCCGAAAATACCGGAATAAACACTCAGGGACATACCTGCAAGGAGTCTCGGATGCTTCCCAGAGGATGGAGCATTGTCCAAGCAGAAAAATTATCTCGGGTATCTTCCCTGGAGGAGTCTGGGGTTGCTACCCGGGATCACAGGGACCCAAACCACAGGAAAAATGTCTGTGGGAGATGCCTGGGAGGAATCTCATATGCATCCCAGAAGATGGAGCTTTGTCCAAGGAGAAAAGTCATCTCGGGTATCTTCCCTGGAGGAGTCTGGGATTGCTACCCGGGATCACAGGGCCCCAAAACACCGGAGAAAACTCTGCGGGAGACACCTGGGAGGAGTTCTGGATAGATCCCGCAGGATGGACCACTGTCAAGAGAGAAAAATCATATTGGGTGTCTTCCCTGGAGGAGTCTGGGGTTGCTACCTGGGATGACAGAACCATAAACCGTGAGAAAAAAGACTCAGGGACATAGCTGCGACAAGTCTCGGATGCATCCCAGAGGATGGAGCATTGTCCAAGCAGAAAAATTATCTCGGGTATCTTCACTGGAGGAGTCTGGGGTTGCTACCCGGGATTACAGGGCCCTAAAGCACTGGAGAAAACTCTGCGGGAGACGCCTGGGAGGAATTCTGGGTAGATCCCGCAGGATGGACCACTGTCAAGAGAGAAAAATCATATTGGGTGTCTTCCCTGGAGGAGTCTGGGGTTGCTACCCGGGATTACAGGGACCCAAACCACAGGAAAAATGTCTGTGGGAGATGCCTGGGAGGAATCTCATATGCATCCCAGAAGATGGAGCTTTGTCCCAGCAGAAAAATCATCTCGGGTATCTTCCCTGGAGGAGTCTGGGGTTGCTACCCGGGATTACAGGGACCCAAACCACAGGAAAAATGTCTGCGGGAGACGCCTGGCAGGAATCTCAGATGCATCCCAGAAGATGGAGCATTGTCCCAGCAGAAAAATCATCTCGGGTATCTTCCCTGGAGGAGTCTGGGGTTGATACCCGGGATCATAGGGCCTCAAAACACCGGAGAAAACTCTGCGGGAGACTCCTGGGAGGAGTTCTGGATAGATCCCGCAGGACGGACCACTATCAAGAGAGAAAAATCATATTGGGTGTCTTCCCAGGAGGAGTCTGGGGTTGCTACCCGGGATCAGAGGGCCCGAAAATACCGGAATAAACACTCAGGGACATACCTGCAAGGAGTCTCGGATGCTTCCAAGAGGATGGAGCATTGTCCAAGGAGAAAAATCATCCCGGATATCTTTCCTGGAGGAGTCTGGGGTTGCTACCCGGGATTAAAGGGACCAAAACCACAGGAAAAATGTCTGTGGGAGACGCCTGGGAGGAATCTCATATGCATCCCAGAAGATGGAGCTTTGTCCCAGCAGAAAAATCATCTCGGGTATCTTCCCTGGAGGAGTCTGGGATTGCTACCCGGGATTACAGGGACCCAAACCACAGGAAAAATGTCTGTGGGAGACGCCTGGGAGGAATCTCATATGCATCCCAGAAGATGGAGCTTTGTCCCAGCAGAAAAATCATCTCGGGTATCTTCCCTGGAGGAGTCTGGGGTTGCTACCCGGGATTACAGGGACCCAAACCACAGGAAAAATGTCTGTTGGAGATGCCTGGGAGGAATCTCATATGCATCCCAGAAGATGGAGCTTTGTCCAAGGAGAAAAGTCATCTCGGGTATCTTCCCTGGAGGAGTCTGGGGTTGCTACCCGGGATCACAGGGCCCGAAAACACCGGAATAAAAACTCAGGGACATACCTGCAAGGAGTCTCGGATGCTTCCCAGAGGATGGAGCATTGTCCAAGCAGAAAAATTATCTCGGGTATCTTCCCTGGAGGAGTCTGGGGTTGCTACCCGGGATTACAGGGACCCAAACCACAGGAAAAATGTCTGTGCGAGATGCCTGGGAGGAATCTCATATGCATCCCAGAAGATGGAGCTTTGTCCCAGCAGAAAAATCATCTCGGGTATCTTCCCTGGAGGAGTCTGGGGTTGCTACCTGGGTTTACAGGGACCCAAACCACAGGAAAAATGTCTGTGGGAGATGCCTCGGAGGAATCTCAGATGCATCCCAGAAGATGGAGCATTGTCCAAGGAGAAAAATCATCTCGGGTATCTTCCCTGGAGGAGTCTGGGGTTGCTACCCGGGATCACAGGGCCCGAAAACACCGGAATAAAAACTCAGGGACATACCTGCAAGGAGTCTCGGATGCTTCCCAGAGGATGGAGCATTGTCCAAGCAGAAAAATCATCTCGGGTATCTTCCCTGGAGGAGTCTGGGGTTGCTACCCGGGATCACAGGGCCCCAAAACACCGGAGAAAACTCTGCGGGAGACGCCTGGGAGGAGTTCTGGATAGATCCCGCAGGATGGACCACTGTCAAGAGAGAAAAATCATATTGGGTGTCTTCCCTGGAGGAGTCTGGGGTTGCTACCCGGGATCAGAGGGCCCGAAAATACCGGAATAAACACTCAGGGACATAACTGCAAGGAGTCTCGGATGCTTCCAAGAGGATGGAGCATTGTCCAAGGAGAAAAATCATCTCGGGTATCTTCCCTGGAGGAGTCTGGGGTTGCTACCCGGGATTACAGGGACCCAAACCACAGGAAAAATGTCTGCGGGAGACGCCTGGGAGGAATCTCAGATGCATCCCAGAAGATGGAGCTTTGTCCCAGCAGAAAAATCATCTCGGGTATCTTCCCTGGAGGAGTCTGGGGTTGCTACCCGGGATCACAGGGCCCCAAAACACCGGAGAAAACTCTGCGGGAGACGCCTGGGAGGAGTTCTAGATAGATCCCGCAGGATGGACCACTGTCAAGAGAGAAAAATCATATTGGGTGTCTTCCCTGGAGGAGTCTGGGGTTGCTACCCGGGATCAGAGGGCCCGAAAATACCGGAATAAACACTCAGGGACATAACTGCAAGGAGTCTCGGATGCTTCCAAGAGGATGGAGCATTGTCCAAGGAGAAAAATCATCTCGGGTATCTTCCCTGGAGGAGTCTGGGGTTGCTACCCGGGATTACAGGGACCCAAACCACAGGAAAAATGTCTGCGGGAGACGCCTGGGAGGAATCTCATATGCATCCCACAAGATGGAGCATTGTCCAAGGAGAAAAATCATCTCGGGTATCTTCCCTGGAGGAGTCTGCGGTTGCTACCCGGGATCACAGGGCCCGAAAACACCGGAATAAAAACTCAGGGACATACCTGCAAGGAGTCTCGGATGCTTCCCAGAGGATGGAGCATTGTCCAAGCAGAAAAATTATCTCGGGTATCTTCCTTGGAGGAGTCTGGGGTTGCTACCCGGGATCACAGGGCCCTAAAGCACTGGAGAAAACTCTGCAGGAGACGCCTGGGAGGAATTCTGGGTAGATCCCGCAGGATGGACCACTGTCAAGAGAGAAAAATCATATTGGGTGTCTTCCCTGGAGGAGTCTGGGGTTGCTACCTGGGATGACAGAACCATAAACCGTGAGAAAAAAGACTCAGGGACATAGCTGCGACAAGTCTCGGATGCATCCCAGAGCATGGAGCATTGTCCAAGGAGAAAAATCATCCCGGATATCTTTCCTGGAGGAGTCTGGGGTTGCTACCCGGGATTAAAGGGACCCAAACCACAGGAAAAATGTCTGCGGGAGACGACTGGGAGGAATCTCAGATGCATCCCAGAAGATGGAGCATTGTCCAAGGAGAAAAATCATCTCGGGTATCTTCCCTGGAGGAGTCTGGGGTTGCTACCCGGGATTACAGGGACCCAAACCACAGGAAAAATGTCTGCGGGAGACGCCTGGGAGGAATCTCAGATGCATCCCAGAAGATGGAGCATTGTCCAAGGAGAAAAATCATCCCGGATATCTTCCCTGGAGGAGTCTGGGGGTGCTACCCGGGATTAAAGGGACCCAAACCACAGGAAAAATGTCTGCGGGAGACGCCTGGGAGGAATCTCAGATGCATCCCAGAAGATGGAGCATTGTCCAAGGAGAAAAATCATCTCGGGTATCTTCCCTGGAGGAGTCTGGGGTTGCTACCCGGGATCACAGGGCCCGAAAACACCGGAATAAAAACTCAGGGACATACCTGCAAGGAGTCTCGGATGCTTCCCAGAGGATGGAGCATTGTCCAAGCAGAAAAATTATCTCGGGTATCTTCCCTGGAGGAGTCTGGGGTTGCTACCCGGGATTACAGGGACCCAAACCACAGGAAAAATGTCTGTCGGAGATGCCTGGGAGGAATCTCATATGCATCCCAGAAGATGGAGCTTTGTCCCAGCAGAAAAATCATCTCGGGTATCTTCCCTGGAGGAGTCTGGGGTTGCTACCCGGGATCATAGGGCCTCAAAACACCGGAGAAAACTCTGCGGGAGACTCCTGGGAGGAGTTCTGAATAGATCCCGCAGGACGGACCACTATCAAGAGAGAAAAATCATATTGGGTGTCTTCCCTGGAGGAGTCTGGGGTTGCTACCCGGGATCAGAGGGCCCGAAAATACCGGAATAAACACTCAGGGACATACCTGCAAGGAGTCTCGGATGCTTCCAAGAGGATGGAGCATTGTCCAAGGAGAAAAATCATCCCGGATATCTTTCCTGGAGGAGTCTGGGGTTGCTACCCGGGATTAAAGGGACCAAAACCACAGGAAAAATACCTGCGGGAGACGCCTGGGAGGAATCTCAAATGCATCCCAGAAGATGGAGCTTTGTCCCAGCAGAAAAATCATCTTGGGTATCTTCCCTGGAGGAGTCTGGGGTTGCTACCCGGGATTACAGGGACCCAAACCACAGGAAAAATGTCTGTGGGAGACGCCTGGGAGGAATCTCATATGCATCCCAGAAGATGGAGCTTTGTCCCAGCAGAAAAATCATCTCGGGTATCTTCCCTGGAGGAGTCTGGGGTTGCTACCCGGGATTACAGGGACCCAAACCACAGGAAAAATGTCTGTTGGAGATGCCTGGGAGGAATCTCATATGCATCCCAGAATATGGAGCTTTGTCCAAGGAGAAAAGTCATCTCGGGTATCTTCCCTGGAGGAGTCTGGGGTTGCTACCCGGGATCACAGGGCCCGAAAACACCGGAATAAAAACTCAGGGACATACCTGCAAGGAGTCTCGGATGCTTCCCAGAGGATGGAGCATTGTCCAAGCAGAAAAATTATCTCGGGTATCTTCCCTGGAGGAGTCTGGGGTTGCTACCCGGGATCACAGGACCCCAAAACACCGGAGAAAACTCTGCGGGAGACTCCTGGGAGGAGTTCTGGATAGATCCCGCAGTATGGACCACTGTCAAGAGAGAAAAATCATATTGGGTGTCGTCCCTGGAGGAGTCTGGGGTTGCTACCCGGGATCAGAGGGCCCGAAAATACCGGAATAAACACTCAGGGACATAACTGCAAGGAGTCTCGGATGCTTCCAAGAGGATGGAGCATTGTCCAAGGAGAAAAATCATCTCGGGTATCTTCCTTGGAGGAGTCTGGGGTTGCTACCCGGGATCACAGGGCCCGAAAACACCGGAATAAAAACTCTTTGACATACCTGCAAGGAGTCTCGGATGCTTCCCAGAGGATGGAGCATTGTCCAAGCAGAAAAATTATCTCGGGTATCTTCCCTGGAGGAGTCTGGGGTTGCTACCCGGGATTACAGGGACCCAAACCACAGGAAAAATGTCTGTGCGAGATGCCTGGGAGGAATCTCATATGCATCCCAGAAGATGGAGCTTTGTCCCAGCAGAAAAATCATCTCGGGTATCTTCCCTGGAGGAGTCTGGGGTTGCTACCTGGGTTTACAGGGACCCAAACCACAGGAAAAATGTCTGTGGGAGACGCCTGGGAGGAATCTCAGATGCATCCCAGAAGATGGAGCATTGTCCAAGGAGAAAAATCATCTCGGGTATCTTCCCTGGAGGAGTCTGGGGTTGCTACCCGGGATCAGAGGGCCCGAAAACACCGGAATAAAAACTCAGGGACATACCTGCAAGGAGTCTCGGATGCTTCCCAGAGGATGGAGCATTGTCCAAGGAGAAAAGTCATCTCGGGTATCTTCCCTGGAGGAGTCTGGGGTTGCTACCCGGGATCACAGGGCCCCAAAACACCGGAGAAAACTCTGCGGGAGACACCTGGGAGGAGTTCTGGATAGATCCCGCAGTATGGACCACAGTCAAGAGAGAAAAATCATATTGGGTGTCTTCCCTGGAGGAGTCTGGGGTTGCTACCCGGGATCAGAGGGCCCGAAAATACCGGAATAAACACTCAGGGACATAACTGCAAGGAGTCTCGGATGCTTCCAAGAGGATGGAGCATTGTCCAAGGAGAAAAATCATCTCTGGTATCTTCCCTGGAGGAGTCTGGGGTTGCTACCCGGGATCACAGGGCCCGAAAACACCGGAATAAAAACTCAGGGACATACCTGCAAGGAGTCTCGGATGCTTCCCAGAGGATGGAGCATTGTCCAAGCAGAAAAATTATCTCGGGTATCTTCCCTGGAGGAGTCTGGGGTTGCTACCCGGGATCACAGGGCCCTAAAGCACTGGAGAAAACTCTGCGGGAGACGCCTGGGAGGAATTCTGGGTAGATCCCGCAGGATGGACCACTGTCAAGAGAGAAAAATCATATTGGGTGTCTTCCCTGGAGGAGTCTGGGGTTGCTACCTGGGATGACAGAAACATAAACCGTGAGAAAAAAGACTCAGGGACATAGCTGCGACAAGTCTCGGATGCATCCCAGAGCATGGAGCATTGTCCAAGGAGAAAAATCATCCCGGATATCTTTCCTGGAGGAGTCTGGGGTTGCTACCCGGGATTAAAGGGACCCAAACCACAGGAAAAATGTCTGCGGGAGACGCCTGGGAGGAATCTCAGATGCATCCCAGAAGATGGAGCATTGTCCAAGGAGAAAAATCATCTCGGCTATCTTCCCTGGAGGAGTCTGGGGTTGCTACCCGGGATTACAGGGACCCAAACCACAGGAAAAATGTCTGCGGGAGACGCCTGGGAGGAATCTCAGATGCATCCGAGAAGCTGGAGCATTGTCCAAGGAGAAAAATCATCCCGGATATCTTCCCTGGAGGAGTCTGGGGGTGCTACCCGGGATTAAAGGGACCCAAACCACAGGAAAAATGTCTGCGGGAGACGCCTGGGAGGAATCTCAGATGCATCCCAGAAGATGGAGCATTGTCCAAGGAGAAAAATCATCCCGGATATCTTCCCTGGAGGAGTCTGGGGGTGCTACCCGGGATTAAAGGGACCCAAACCACAGGAAAAATGTCTGCGGGAGACGCCTGGGAGGAATCTCAGATGCATCCCAGAAGATGGAGCATTGTCCAAGGAGAAAAGTCATCTCGGGTATCTTCCCTGGAGGAGTCTGGGGTTGCTACCCGGGATCACAGGGCCCGAAAACACCGGAATAAAAACTCAGGGACATACCTGCAAGGAGTCTCGGATGCTTCCCAGAGGATGGAGCATTGTCCAAGCAGAAAAATTATCTCGGGTATCTTCCCTGGAGGAGTCTGGGGTTGCTACCCAGGATTACAGGGACCCAAACCACAGGAAAAATGTCTGTGGGAGATGCCTGGGAGGAATCTCATATGCATCCCACAAGATGGAGCATTGTCCAAGGAGAAAAGTCATCTCGGGTATCTTCCCTGGAGGAGTCTGGGGTTGCTACCCGGGATCACAGGGCCCGAAAACACCGGAATAAAAACTCAGGGACATACCTGCAAGGAGTCTCGGATGCTTCCCAGAAGACGGAGCATTGTCCAAGCAGAAAAATTATCTCGGGTATCTTCCTTGGAGGAGTCTGGGGTTGCTACCCGGGATCACAGGGCCCTAAAGCACTGGAGAAAACTCTGCAGGAGACGCCTGGGAGGAATTCTGGGTAGATCCCACAGGACGGACCACTGTCAAGAGAGAAAAATCATATTGGGTGTCTTCCCTGGAGGAGTCTGGGGTTGCTACCTGGGATGACAGAACCATAAACCGTGAGAAAAAAGACTCAGGGACATAGCTGCGACAAGTCTCGGATGCATCCCAGAGGATGGAGCATTGTCCAAGGAGAAAAATCATCTCGGGTATCTTTCCTGGAGGAGTCTGGGGTTGCTACCCGGGATTAAAGGGACCCAAACCACAGGAAAAATGTCTGCGGGAGACGCCTGGGAGGAATCTCAGATGCATCCCAGAAGATGGAGCTTTGTCCCAGGAGAAAAATCATCTCGGGTATCTTCCCTGGAGGACTCTGGGGTTGCTACCCGCGATCACAGGGCCCCAAAACACCGGAGAAAACTCTGCGGGAGACTCCTGGGAGGAGTTCTGGATAGATCCCGCAGTATGGACCACTGTCAAGAGAGAAAAATCATATTGGGTGTCTTCCCTGGAGGAGTCTGGGGATGCTACCCGGGATCAGAGGGCCCGAAAATACCGGAATAAACACTCAGGGACATACCTGCAAGGAGTCTCGGATGCTTCCCAGAGGATGTAGCATTGTCCAAGGAGAAAAATCATCTCGGGTATCTTCTCTGGAGGAGTCTGGGGTTGCTACCCGGGTTTACAGGGACCCAAACCACAGGAAAAATGTCTGCGGGAAATGCCTGGGAGGAATCTCAGATGCATCCCAGAAGATGGAGCATTGTCAAAGGAGAAAAATCATCTCGGGTATCTTCCCTGGAGGAGTCTGGGGTTGCAACCTGGAATCACAGGGCCCGAAAACACCGGAATAAAAACTCAGGGACATACCTGCAAGGAGTCTCGGATGCTTCCCAGAGGATGGAGCATTGTCCAAGCAGAAAAATTATCTCGGGTATCTTCCCTGGAGGAGTCTGGGGTTGCTACCCGGGATTACAGGGACCCAAACCACAGGAAAAATGTCTGTGGGAGATGCCTGGGAGGAATCTCATATGCATCCCAGAAGATGGAGCTTTGTCCCAGCAGAAAAATCATCTCGGGTATCTTCCCTGGAGGAGTCTGGGGTTGCTACCCGGGATTACAGGGACCCAAACCACAGGAAAAATGTCTGCGGGAGACGCCTGGGAGGAATCTCAGATGCATCCCAGAAGATGGAGCATTGTCCAAGGAGAAAAGTCATCTCGGGTATCTTCCCTGGAGGACTCTGGGGTTGCTAGCCGGGATCACAGGGCCCGAAAACACCGGAATAAAAACTCAGGGACATACCTGCAAGGAGTCTCGGATGCTTCCCAGACGATGGAGCATTTTCCAAGCAGAAAAATTATCTCGGGTATCTTCCTTGGAGGAGTCTGGGGTTGCTACCCGGGATCACAGGGCCCTAAAGCACTGGAGAAAACTCTGCGGGAGACACCTGGGAGGAATTCTGGGTAGATCCCGCAGGATGGACCACTGTCAAGAGAGAGAAATCATATTGGGTGTCTTCCCTGGAGGAGTCTGGGGTTGCTACCTGGGATGACAGAACCATAAACCGTGAGAAAAAAGACTCAGGGACATAGCTGCGACAAGTCTCGGATGCATCCCAGAGGATGGAGCATTGTCCAAGGAGAAAAATCATCCCGGATATCTTTCCTGGAGGAGTCTGGGGTTGCTACCCGGGATTAAAGGGACCCAAACCACAGGAAAAATGTCTGCGGGAGACGCCTGGGAGGAATCTCAGATGCATCCCAGAAGATAGTGCTTTCTCCCAGCAGAAAAATCATCTCGGGTATCTTCCCTGGAGGAGTCTGGGGTTGCTACCTGGGATTACAGGGACCCAAACCACAGGAAAAATGTCTGCGGGAGACGCCTGGGAGGAATCTCAGATGCATCCCAGAAGATGGAGCATTGTCCAAGGAGAAAAATCATCTCGGGTATCTTCCCTGGAGGAGTCTGGGGTTGCTACCCGGGATCACAGGGCCCGAAAACACCGGAATAAAAACTCAGGGACATACCTGCAAGGAGTCTCGGATGCTTCCCAGAGGATGTAGCATTGTCCAAGGAGAAAAATCATCTCGGGTATCTTCCTTGGAGGAGTCTGGGGTTGCTACCCAGGATTACAGGGACCCAAACCACAGGAAAAATGTCTGCGGGAGACTACTGGGAGGAGTTCTGGATAGATCCCGCAGTATGGACCACTGTCAAGAGAGAAAAATCATATTGGGTGTCTTCCCTGGAGGAGTCTGGGGTTATTATCCGGGATCAGAGGGCCCGAAAATACCGGAATAAACACTCAGGGACATACCTGCAAGGAGTCTCGGATGCTTCCCAGAGGATGGAGCATTGTCCAAGCAGAAAAATTATCTCGGGTATCTTCCCTGGAGGAGTCTGGGGTTGCTACCCGGGATCACAGGGACCCAAACCACAGGAAAAATGTCTGTGGGAGATGCCTGGGAGGAATCTCATATGCATCCCAGAAGATGGAGCTTTGTCCAAGGAGAAATATCATCTCGGGTATCTTCCCTGGAGGAGTCTGGGATTGCTACCCGGGATCACAGGGCCCCAAAACACCGGAGAAAACTCTGCGGGAGACACCTGGGAGGAGTTCTGGATAGATCCCGCAGGATGGACCACTGTCAAGAGAGAAAAATCATATTGGGTGTCTTCCCTGGAGGAGTCTGGGGTTGCTACCTGGGATGACAGAACCATAAACCGTGAGAAAAAAGACTCAGGGACATAGCTGCGAGAAGTCTCGGATGCATCCCAGAGGATGGAGCATTGTCCAAGCAGAAAAATTATCTCGGGTATCTTCCCTGGAGGAGTCTGGGGTTGCTACCCGGGATTACAGGGACCCAAACCACAGGAAAAATGTCTGCGGGAGACGCCTGGCAGGAATCTCAGATGCATCCCAGAAGATGGAGCATTGTCCAAGGAGAAAAATCATCTCGGGTATCTTCCCTGGAGGAGTCTGGGGTTGCTACCCGGGATCACAGGGCCCGAAAACACCGGAATAAAAACTCAGGGACATACATGCAAGGAGTCTCGGATGCTTCCCAGAGGATGGAGCATTGTCCAAGCAGAAAAATTATCTCGGGTATCTTCCCTGGAGGAGTCGGGGGTTGCTACCCGGGATTACAGGGACCCAAACCACAGGAAAATTGTCTGTGGGAGATGCCTGGGAGGAATCTCATATGCATCCCAGAAGATGGAGCTTTGTCCCAGCAGAAAAATCATCTCGGGTATCTTCCCTGGAGGAGTCTGGGGTTGCTACCCGGGATCATAGGGCCTCAAAACACCGGAGAAAACTCTGCGGGAGACTCCTGGGAGGAGTTCTGGATAGATCCCGCAGGACGGACCACTATCAAGAGAGAAAAATCATATTGGGTGTCTTCCCAGGAGGAGTCTGGGGTTGCTACCCGGGATCAGAGGGCCCGAAAATACCGGAATAAACACTCAGGGACATACCTGCAAGGAGTCTCGGATGCTTCCAAGAGGATGGAGCATTGTCCAAGGAGAAAAATCATCCCGGATATCTTTCCTGGAGGAGTCTGGGGTTGCTACCCGGGATTAAAGGGACCAAAACCACAGGAAAAATACCTGCGGGAGACGCCTGGGAGGAATCTCAAATGCATCCCAGAAGATGGAGCTTTGTCCCAGCAGAAAAATCATCTTGGGTATCTTCCCTGGAGGAGTCTGGGGTTGCTACCCGGGATTACAGGGACCCAAACCACAGGAAAAATGTCTGTGGGAGACGCCTGGGAGGAATCTCATATGCATCCCAGAAGATGGAGCTTTGTCCCAGCAGAAAAATCATCTCGGGTATCTTCCCTGGAGGAGTCTGGGGTTGCTACCCGGGATTACAGGGACCCAAACCACAGGAAAAATGTCTGTTGGAGATGCCTGGGAGGAATCTCATATGCATCCCAGAAGATGGAGCTTTGTCCAAGGAGAAAAGTCATCTCGGGTATCTTCCCTGGAGGAGTCTGGGGTTGCTACCCGGGATCACAGGGCCCGAAAACACCGGAATAAAAACTCAGGGACATACCTGCAAGGAGTCTCGGATGCTTCCCAGAGGATGGAGCATTGTCCAAGCAGAAAAATTATCTCGGGTATCTTCCCTGGAGGACTCTGGGGTTGCTACCCGGGATCACAGGGCCCTAAAGCACTGGAGAAAACTCTGCGGGAGACGCCTGGGAGGAATTCTGGGTAGATCCCGCAGGATGGACCACTGTCAAGAGAGAAAAATCATATTGGGTGTCTTCACTGGAGGAGTCTGGGGTTGCTACCTGGGATGACAGAACCATAAACCGTGAGAAAAAAGACTCAGGGACATAGCTGCGACAAGTCTCGGATGCATCCCAGAGCATGGAGCATTGTCCAACGAGAAAAATCATCCCGGATATCTTTCCTGGAGGAGTCTGGGGTTGCTACCCGGGATTAAAGGGACCCAAACCACAGGAAAAATGTCTGCGGGAGACGCCTGGGAGGAATCTCAGATGCATCCCAGAAGATGGAGCATTGTCCAAGGAGAAAAATCATCTCGGGTATCTTCCCTGGAGGAGTCTGGGGTTGCTACCCGGGATTACAGGGACCCAAACCACAGGAAAAATGTCTGCGGGAGACGCCTGGGAGGAATCTCAGATGCATCCCAGAAGATGGAGCATTGTCCAAGGAGAAAAATCATCCCGGATATCTTCCCTGGAGGAGTCTGGGGGTGCTACCCGGGATCACAGGGCCCGAAAACACCGGAATAAAAACTCAGGGACATACCTGCAAGGAGTCTCGGATGCTTCCCAGAGGATGGAGCATTGTCCAAGCAGAAAAATTATCTTGGGTATCTTCCCTGGAGGAGTCTGGGGTTGCTACCCGGGATTACAGGGACCCAAACCACAGGAAAAATGTCTGCGGGAGACGCCTGGGAGGAATCTCAGATGCATCCCAGAAGATGGAGCATTGTCCACGGAGAAAAATCATCTCGGCTATCTTCCCTGGAGGAGTCTGGGGTTGCTACCCGGGATCACAGGGCCCGAAAACAGTGGAATAAAAACTCAGGGACATACCTGCAAGGAGTCTCGGATGCTTCCCAGAGGATGGAGCATTGTCCAAGCAGAAAAATTATCTCGGGTATCTTCCCTGGAGGACTCTGGGGTTGCTACCCGGGATCACAGGGCCCCAAACCACAGGAAAAATGTCTGCGGGAGACTACTGGGAGGAGTTCTGGATAGATCCCGCAGTATGGACCACTGTCAAGAGAGAAAAATCATATTGGGTGTCTTCCCTGGAGGAGTCTGGGGTTACTATCCGGGATCAGAGGGCCCGAAAATACCGGAATAAACACTCAGGGACATACCTGCAAGGAGTCTCGGATGCTTCCAAGAGGATGGAGCATTGTCCAAGGAGAAAAATTATCTCGGGTATCTTCCTTGGAGGAGTCTGGGGTTGCTACCCGGGATCACAAGGCCGTAAAGCACTGGAGAAAACTCTGCAGGAGACGCCTGGGAGGAATTCTGGGTAGATCCCGCAGGACGGACCACTGTCAAGAGAGAAAAATCATATTGGGTGTCTTCCCTGGAGGAGTCTGGGGTTGCTACCTGGGATGACAGAACCATAAACCGTGAGAAAAAAGACTCAGGGACATAGCTGCGACAAGTCTCGGATGCATCCCAGAGGATGGAGCATTGTCCAAGGAGAAAAATCATCTCGGGTATCTTCCCTGGAGGAGTCTGGGGTTGCTACCCGGGATTAAAGGGACCCAAACCACAGGAAAAATGTCTGCGGGAGACGCCTGGGAGGAATCTCAGATGCATCCCAGAAGATGGAGCATTGTCCAAGGAGAAAAATCATCTCGGGTATCTTCCCTGGAGGAGTCTGGGGTTGCTACCCGGGAGCAGAGGGCCCGAAAATACCGGAATAAACACTCAGGGACATACCTGCAAGGAGTCTCGGATGCTTCCCAGAGGATGGAGCATTGTCCAAGCAGAAAAATTATCTCGGGTATCTTCCCTGGAGGAGTCTGGGGTTGCTACCCGGGATCACAGGGACCCAAACCACAGGAAAAATGTCTGTGGGAGATGCCTGGGAGGAATCTCATATGCATCCCAGAAGATGGAGCTTTGTCCAAGGAGAAAAGTCATCTCGGGTATCTTCCCTGGAGGAGTCTGGGGTTGCTACCCGGGATCACAGGGCCCCAAAACACCGGAGAAAACTCTGCGGGAGACACCTGGGAGGAGTTCTGGATAGATCCCGCAGGATGGACCACTGTCAAGAGAGAAAAATCATATTGGGTGTCTTCCCTGGAGGAGTCTGGGGTTGCTACCCAGGATCACAGGGCCCTAAAGCACTGGAGAAAACTCTGCGGGAGACGCCTGGGAGGAATTCTGGGTAGATCCTACAGGATGGACCACTGTCAAGAGAGAAAAATCATATTGGGTGTCTTCCCTGGAGGAGTCTGGGGTTGCTACCTGGGATGACAGAACCATAAACCGTGAGAAAAAAGACTCAGGGACATAGCTGCGACAAGTCTCGGATGCATCCCAGAGGATGGAGCATTGTCCAAGCAGAAAAATTATCTCGGGTATCTTCACTGGAGGAGTCTGGGGTTGCTACCCGGGATTACAGGGACCCAAACCACAGGAAAAATGTCTGTGGGAGATGCCTGGGAGGAATCTCAGATGCATCCCAGAAGATGGAGCATTGTCCAAGGAGAAAAATCATCTCGGGTATCTTCCCTGGAGGAGTCTGGGGTTGCTACCCGGGATCACAGGGCCCGAAAACACCGGAATAAAAACTCAGGGACATACCTGCAAGGAGTCTCGGATGCTTCCCAGAGGATGGAGCATTGTCCAAGCAGAAAAATTATCTCGGGTATCTTCCCTGGAGGAGTCTGGGGTTGCTACCTGGGATTACAGGGACCCAAACCACAGGAAAAATGTCTGCGGGAGACGCCTGGGAGGAATCTCATATGCATCCCAGAAGATGGAGCTTTGTCCAAGGAGAAAAATCATCTCGGGTATCTTCCCTGGAGGAGTCTGGGGTTGCTACCCGGGATCATAGGGCCTCAAAACACCGGAGAAAACTCTGCGGGAGACTCCTGGGAGGAGTTCTGGATAGATCCCGCAGGACGGACCACTATCAAGAGAGAAAAATCATATTGGGTGTCTTCCCAGGAGGAGTCTGGGGTTGCTACCCGGGTTTACAGGGACCCAAACCACAGGAAAAATGTCTGCGGGAGACGCCTGGGAGGAATCTCAGATGCATCCCAGAAGATGGAGCATTGTCCAAGGAGAAAAATCATCTCGGGTATCTTCCCTGGAGGAGTCTGGGGTTGCTACCCGGGATCACAGGGCCCGAAAACACCGGAATAAAAACTCAGGGACATACCTGCAAGGAGTCTCGGATGCTTCCCAGAGGATGGAGCATTGTCCAAGCAGAAAAATTATCTCGGGTATCTTCCTTGGAGGAATCTGGGGTTGCTACCCGGGATCAGAGGGCCCTAAAGCACTGGAGAAAACTCTGCGGGAGACGCCTGGGAGGAATTCTGGGTAGATCCCGCAGGATGGACCATTGTCAAGAGAGAAAAATCATATTGGGTGTCTTCCCTGGAGGAGTCTGGGGTTGCTACCTGGGATGACAGAACCATAAACCGTGAGAAAAAAGACTCAGGGACATAGCTGCGACAAGTCTCGGATGCATCCCAGAGGATGGAGCATTGTCCAAGGAGAAAAATCATCCCGGATATCTTTCCTGGAGGAGTCTGGGGTTGCTACCCGGGATTAAAGGGACCAAAACCACAGGAAAAATACCTGCGGGAGACGCCTGGGAGGAATCTCAAATGCATCCCAGAAGATGGAGCTTTGTCCCAGCAGAAAAATCATCTTGGGTATCTTCCCTGGAGGAGTCTGGGGTTGCTACCCGGGATTACAGGGACCCAAACCACAGGAAAAATGTCTGTGGGAGACGCCTGGGAGGAATCTCATATGCATCCCAGAAGATGGAGCTTTGTCCCAGCAGAAAAATCATCTCGGGTATCTTCCCTGGAGGAGTCTGGGGTTGCTACCCGGGATCACAGGGCCCCAAAACACCGGAGAAAACTCTGCGGGAGACACCTGGGAGGAGTTCTGGATAGATCCCGCAGTATGGACCACTGTCAAGAGAGAAAAATCATATTGGGTGTCTTCCCTGGAGGAGTCTGGGGTTGCTACCCGGGATCAGAGGGCCCGAAAATACCGGAATAAACACTCAGGGACATAACTGCAAGGAGTCTCGGATGCTTCCAAGAGGATGGAGCATTGTCCTAGGAGAAAAATCATCTCGGGTATCTTCCCTGGAGGAGTCTGGGGTTGCTACCCGGGTTTACAGGGACCCAAACCACAGGAAAAATATCTGCGGGAGACGCCTGGAAGGAATCTCAGATGCATCCCAGAAGATGGAGCATTGTCCAAGGAGAAAAATCATCTCGGGTATCTTCCCTGGAGGAGTCTGGGGTTGCTACCCGGGATCACAGGGCCCGAAAACACCGGAATAAAAACTCAGGGACATACCTGCAAGGAGTCTCGGATGCTTCCCAGAGGATGGAGCATTGTCCAAGCAGAAAAATTATCTCGGGTATCTTCCCTGGAGGAGTCTGGGGTTGCTACCCGGGATTACAGGGACCCAAACCACAGGAAAAATGTCTGTGGGAGATGCCTGGGAGGAATCTCAGATGCATCCCAGAAGATGGAGCATTGTCCAAGGAGAAAAATCATCTCGGGTATCTTCCCTGGAGGAGTCTGGGGTTGCTACCCGGGATCACAGGGCCCGAAAACACCGGAATAAAAACTCAGGGACATACCTGCAAGGAGTCTCGGATGATTCCCAGAGGATGGAGCATTGTCCAAGCAGAAAAATTATCTTGGGTATCTTCCCTGGAGGAGTCTGGGGTTGCTACCCGGGATCACAGGGCCCCAAAACACCGGAGAAAACTCTGCGGGAGACTCCTGGGAGGAGTTCTGGATAGATCCCTCAGTATGGACCACTGTCAAGAGAGAAAAATCATATTGGGTGTCTTCCCTGGAGGAGTCTGGGGTTGCTACCCGGGATCAGAGGGCCTGAAAATACCGGAATAAACACTCAGGGACATAACTGCAAGGAGTCTCGGATGCTTCCAAGAGGATGGAGCATTGTCCAAGGAGAAAAATCATCTCCGGTATCTTCCCCGGAGGAGTCTGGGGTTGCTACCCGGGTTTACAGGGACCCAAACCACAGGAAAAATGTCTGCGGGAGACGCCTGGCAGGAATCTCAGATGCATCCCAGAAGATGGAGCATTGTCCAAGGAGAAAAATCATCTCGGCTATCTTCCCTGCAGGAGTCTGGGGTTGCTACCCGGGATCACAGGGCCCGAAAACACCGGAATAAAAACTCAGGGACATACCTGCAAGGAGTCTCGGATGCTTCCCAGAGGATGGAGCATTGTCCAAGCAGAAAAATTATCTTGGGTATCTTCCTTGGAGGAGTCTGGGGTTGCTACCCGGGATCACAGGGCCCTAAAGCACTGGAGAAAACTCTGCGGGAGACGCCTGGGAGGAATTCTGGGTAGATCCCGCAGGATGGACCACTGTCAAGAGAGAAAAATCATATTGGGTGTCTTCCCTGGAGGAGTCTGGGGTTGCTACCTGGGATGACAGAACCATAAACCGTGAGAAAAAAGACTCAGGGACATAGCTGCGACAAGTCTTGGATGCATCCCAGAGGATGGAGCATTGTCCAAGGAGAAAAATTATCCCGGATATCTTTCCTGGAGGAGTCTGGGGTTGCTACCCGGGATTAAAGGGACCCAAACCACAGGAAAAATGTCTGCGGGAGACGCCTGGGAGGAATCTCATATGCATCCCAGAAGATGGAGCATTGTCCAAGGAGAAAAATCATCTCGGGTATCTTCCCTGGAGGAGTCTGGGGTTGCTACCCGGGATCACAGGGCCCGAAAACACCGGAATAAAAACTCAGGGACATACCTGCAAGGAGTCTCGGATGCTTCCCAGAGGATGGAGCATTGTCCAAGCAGAAAAATTATCTCGGGTATCTTCCCTGGAGGAGTCTGGGGTTGCTACCCGGGATTACAGGGACCCAAACCACAGGAAAAATGTCTGTGGGAGATGCCTGGGAGGAATCTCAGATGCATCCCAGAAGATGGAGCTTTGTCCCAGCAGAAAAATCATCTCGGGTATCTTCCCTGGAGGAGTCTGGGGTTGCTACCCGGCATCACAGGGCCCCAAAACACCGGAGAAAACTCTGCGGGAGACACCTGGGAGGAGTTCTGGGTAGATCCCGCAGTATTGACCACTGTCAAGAGAGAAAAATCATACTGGGTGTCTTCCCTGGAGGAGTCTGGGGTTGCTACCCGGGATCACAGGGCCCGAAAACACCGGAATAAAAACTCAGGGACATACCTGCAAGGAGTCTCGGATGCTTCCCAGAGGATGGAGCATTGTCCAAGCAGAAAAATTATCTCGGGTATCTTCCCTGGAGGAGTCTGGGGTTGCTACCCGGGATCACAGGGCCCCAAAACACCGGAGAAAACTCTGCGGGAGACACCTGGGAGGAGTTCTGGATAGATCCCGCAGTATGGACCACTGTCAAGAGAGAAAAATCATATTGGGTGTCTTCCCTGGAGGAGTCTGGGGTTGCTACCCGGGATCAGAGGGCCTGAAAATACCGGAATAAACACTCAGGGACATAACTGCAAGGAGTCTCGGATGCTTCCAAGAGGATGGAGCATTGTCCAAGGAGAAAAATCATCTCGGGTATCTTCCCTGGAGGAGTCTGGGGTTGCTACCCGGGTTTACAGGGACCCAAACCACAGGAAAAATGTCTGCGGGAGACTACTGGGAGGAATCTCAGATGCATCCCAGAAGATGGAGCATTGTCCAAGGAGAAAAATCATCTCGGGTATCTTCTCTGGAGGAGTCTGGGGTTGCTACCCGGGATCACAGGGACCCAAACCACAGGAAAAATGTCTGCGGGAGACGCCTGGGAGGAATCTCAGATGCATCCCAGAAGATGGTGCTTTCTCCCAGCAGAAAAATCATCTCGGGTATCTTCCCTGGAGGAGTCTGGGGTTGCTACCTGGGATTACAGGGACCCAAACCACAGGAAAAATGTCTGCGGGAGACGCCTGGGAGGAATCTCAGATGCAACCCAGAAGATGGAGCATTGTCCAAGGAGAAAAATCATCTCGGGTATCTTCCCTGGAGGAGTCTGGGGTTGCTACCCGGGATCACAGGGCCCGAAAACACCGGAATAAAAACTCAGGGACATACCTGCAAGGAGTCTCGGATGCTTCCCAGAGGATGTAGCATTGTCCAAGGAGAAAAATCATCTCGGGTATCTTCCTTGGAGGAGTCTGGGGTTGCTACCCAGGATTACAGGGACCCAAACCACAGGAAAAATGTCTGCGGGAGACTACTGGGAGGAGTTCTGGATAGATCCCGCAGTATGGACCACTGTCAATAGAGAAAAATCATATTGGGTGTCTTCCCTGGAGGAGTCTGTGGTTACTATCCGGGATCAGAGGGCCCGAAAATACCGGAATAAACACTCAGGGACATACCTGCAAGGAGTCTCGGATGCTTCCAAGAGGATGGAGCATTGTCCAAGGAGAAAAATTATCTCGGGTATCTTCCTTGGAGGAGTCTGGGGTTGCTACCCGGGATCACAAGGCCCTAAACCACTGGAGAAAACTCTGCAGGAGACGCCTGGGAGGAATTCTGGGTAGATCCCGCAGGACGGACCACTGTCAAGAGAGAAAAATCATATTGGGTGTCTTCCCTGGAGGAGTCTGGGGTTACTATTCGGGATCAGAGGGCCCGAAAATACCGGAATAAACACTCAGGGACATACCTGCAAGGAGTCTCGGATGCTTCCCAGAGGATGGAGCATTGTCCAAGCAGAAAAATTATCTCGGGTATCTTCCCTGGAGGAGTCTGGGGTTGCTACCCGGGATCACAGGGACCCAAACCACAGGAAAAATGTCTGTGGGAGATGCCTGGGAGGAATCTCATATGCATCCCAGAAGATGGAGCTTTGTCCAAGGAGAAAAGTCATCTCGGGTATCTTCCCTGGAGGAGTCTGGGATTGCTACCCGGGATCACAGGGCCCCAAAACACCGGAGAAAACTCTGCGGGAGACACCTGGGAGGAGTTCTGGATAGATCCCGCAGGATGGACCACTGTCAAGAGAGAAAAATCATATTGGGTGTCTTCCCTGGAGGAGTCTGGGGTTGCTACCCAGGATCACAGGGCCCTAAAGCACTGGAGAAAACTCTGCGGGAGACGCCTGGGAGGAATTCTGGGTAGATCCCACAGGGTGGACCACTGTCAAGAGAGAAAAATCATATTGGGTGTCTTCCCTGGAGGAGTCTGGGGTTGCTACCTGGGATGACAGAACCATAAACCGTGAGAAAAAAGACTCAGGGACATAGCTGCGACAAGTCTCGGATGCATCCCAGAGGATGGAGCATTGTCCAAGCAGAAAAATTATCTCGGGTATCTTCACTGGAGGAGTCTGGGGTTGCTACCCGGGATTACAGGGCCCTAAAGCACTGGAGAAAACTCTGCGGGAGACGCCTGGGAGGAATTCTGGGTAGATCCCGCAGGATGGACCACTGTCAAGAGAGAAAAATCATATTGGGTGTCTTCCCTGGAGGAGTCTGGGGTTGCTACCCGGGATTACAGGGACCCAAACCACAGGAAAAATGTCTGTGGGAGATGCCTGGGAGGAATCTCATATGCATCCCAGAAGATGGAGCTTTGTCCCAGCAGAAAAATCATCTCGGGTATCTTCCCTGGAGGAGTCTGGGGTTGCTACCCGGGATTACAGGGACCCAAACCACAGGAAAAATGTCTGCGGGAGACGC
Source organism: Vanellus vanellus (assembly GCF_965231255.1). Taxonomy (NCBI): domain Eukaryota; kingdom Metazoa; phylum Chordata; class Aves; order Charadriiformes; family Charadriidae; genus Vanellus; species Vanellus vanellus. The sequence goes on along the minus strand of NW_028127108.1, from coordinate 278,069 downwards.
CTGGCAGGAATCTCAGATGCATCCCAGAAGATGGAGCATTGTCCCAGCAGAAAAATCATCTCGGGTATCTTCCCTGGAGGAGTCTGGGGTTGATACCCGGGATCATAGGGCCTCAAAACACCGGAGAAAACTCTGCGGGAGACTCCTGGGAGGAGTTCTGGATAGATCCCGCAGGACGGACCACTATCAAGAGAGAAAAATCATATTGGGTGTCTTCCCAGGAGGAGTCTGGGGTTGCTACCCGGGATCAGAGGGCCCGAAAATACCGGAATAAACACTCAGGGACATACCTGCAAGGAGTCTCGGATGCTTCCAAGAGGATGGAGCATTGTCCAAGGAGAAAAATCATCCCGGATATCTTTCCTGGAGGAGTCTGGGGTTGCTACCCGGGATTAAAGGGACCAAAACCACAGGAAAAATGTCTGTGGGAGACGCCTGGGAGGAATCTCATATGCATCCCAGAAGATGGAGCTTTGTCCCAGCAGAAAAATCATCTCGGGTATCTTCCCTGGAGGAGTCTGGGGTTGCTACCCGGGATTACAGGGACCCAAACCACAGGAAAAATGTCTGTGGGAGACGCCTGGGAGGAATCTCATATGCATCCCAGAAGATGGAGCTTTGTCCCAGCAGAAAAATCATCTCGGGTATCTTCCCTGGAGGAGTCTGGGGTTGCTACCCGGGATTACAGGGACCCAAACCACAGGAAAAATGTCTGCGGGAGACGCCTGGGAGGAATCTCATATGCATCCCAGAAGATGGAGCTTTGTCCCAGCAGAAAAATCATCTCGGGTATCTTCCCTGGAGGAGTTTGGGGTTGCTACCCGGGATCACAGGGCCCGAAAACACCGGAATAAAAACTCAGGGACATACCTGCAAGGAGTCTCGGATGCTTCCCAGAGGATGGAGCATTGTCCAAGCAGAAAAATTATCTCGGGTATCTTCCCTGGAGGAGTCTGGGGTTGCTACCTGGGATCACAGGACCCCAAAACACCGGAGAAAACTCTGCGGGAGACTCCTGGGAGGAGTTCTGGATAGATCCCGCAGTATGGACCACTGTCAAGAGAGAAAAATCATATTGGGTGTCGTCCCTGGAGGAGTCTGGGGTTGCTACCCGGGATCAGAGGGCCCGAAAATACCGGAATAAACACTCAGGGACATAACTGCAAGGAGTCTCGGATGCTTCCAAGAGGATGGAGCATTGTCCAAGGAGAAAAATCATCTCGGGTATCTTCCTTGGAGGAGTCTGGGGTTGCTACCCGGGATCACAGGGCCCTAAAGCACTGGAGAAAACTCTGCGGGAGACGCCTGGGAGGAATTCTGGGTAGATCCCGCAGGATGGACCACTGTCAAGAGAGAAAAATCATATTGGGTGTCTTCCCTGGAGGAGTCTGGGGTTGCTACCTGGGATGACAGAACCATAAACCGTGAGAAAAAAGACTCAGGGACATAGCTGCGACAAGTCTCGGATGCATCCCAGAGGATGGAGCATTGTCCAAGGAGAAAAATCATCCCGGATATCTTTCCTGGAGGAGTCTGAGGTTGGTACCCGGGATTAAAGGGACCCAAACCACAGGAAAAATGTCTGCGGGAGATGCCTGGGAGGAATCTCAGATGCATCCCAGAAGATGGAGCATTGTCCAAGGAGAAAAATCATCTCGGGTATCTTCCCTGGAGGAGTCTGGGGTTGCTACCCGGGATCACAGGGCCCGAAAACACCGGAATAAAAACTCATTGACATACCTGCAAGGAGTCTCGGATGCTTCCCAGAGGATGGAGCATTGTCCAAGCAGAAAAATTATCTCGGGTATCTTCCCTGGAGGAGTCTGGGGTTGCTACCCGGGATTACAGGGACCCAAACCACAGGAAAAATGTCTGTGCGAGATGCCTGGGAGGAATCTCATATGCATCCCAGAAGATGGAGCTTTGTCCCAGCAGAAAAATCATCTCGGGTATCTTCCCTGGAGGAGTCTGGGGTTGCTACCTGGGTTTACAGGGACCCAAACCACAGGAAAAATGTCTGTGGGAGATGCCTCGGAGGAATCTCAGATGCATCCCAGAAGATGGAGCATTGTCCAAGGAGAAAAATCATCTCGGGTATCTTCCCTGGAGGAGTCTGGGGTTGCTACCCGGGATCACAGGGCCCGAAAACACCGGAATAAAAACTCAGGGACATACCTGCAAGGAGTCTCGGATGCTTCCCAGAGGATGGAGCATTGTCCAAGCAGAAAAATCATCTCGGGTATCTTCCCTGGAGGAGTCTGGGGTTGCTACCCGGGATCACAGGGCCCCAAAACACCGGAGAAAACTCTGCGGGAGACGCCTGGGAGGAGTTCTGGATAGATCCCGCAGGATGGACCACTGTCAAGAGAGAAAAATCATATTGGGTGTCTTCCCTGGAGGAGTCTGGGGTTGCTACCCGGGATCAGAGGGCCCGAAAATACCGGAATAAACACTCAGGGACATAACTGCAAGGAGTCTCGGATGCTTCCAAGAGGATGGAGCATTGTCCAAGGAGAAAAATCATCTCGGGTATCTTCCCTGGAGGAGTCTGGGGTTGCTACCCGGGATTACAGGGACCCAAACCACAGGAAAAATGTCTGCGGGAGACGCCTGGGAGGAATCTCAGATGCATCCCAGAAGATGGAGCTTTGTCCCAGCAGAAAAATCATCTCGGGTATCTTCCCTGGAGGAGTCTGGGGTTGCTACCCGGGATCACAGGGCCCCAAAACACCGGAGAAAACTCTGCGGGAGACGCCTGGGAGGAGTTCTGGATAGATCCCGCAGGATGGACCACTGTCAAGAGAGAAAAATCATATTGGGTGTCTTCCCTGGAGGAGTCTGGGGTTGCTACCCGGGATTACAGGGACCCAAACCACAGGAAAAATGTCTGTGGGAGATGCCTGGGAGGAATCTCATATGCATCCCAGAAGATGGAGCTTTGTCCCAGCAGAAAAATCATCTCGGGTATCTTCCCTGGAGGAGTCTGGGGTTGCTACCCGGGATTACAGGGACCCAAACCACAGGAAAAATGTCTGCGGGAGACGCCTGGCAGGAATCTCAGATGCATCCCAGAAGATGGAGCTTTGTCCCAGCAGAAAAATCATCTCGGGTATCTTCCCTGGAGGAGTTTGGGGTTGCTACCCGGGATCACAGGGCCCGAAAACACCGGAATAAAAACTCAGGGACATACCTGCAAGGAGTCTCGGATGCTTCCCAGAGGATGGAGCATTGTCCAAGCAGAAAAATTATCTCGGGTATCTTCCCTGGAGGAGTCTGGGGTTGCTACCTGGGATCACAGGACCCCAAAACACCGGAGAAAACTCTGCGGGAGACTCCTGGGAGGAGTTCTGGATAGATCCCGCAGTATGGACCACTGTCAAGAGAGAAAAATCATATTGGGTGTCGTCCCTGGAGGAGTCTGGGGTTGCTACCCGGGATCAGAGGGCCCGAAAATACCGGAATAAACACTCAGGGACATAACTGCAAGGAGTCTCGGATGCTTCCAAGAGGATGGAGCATTGTCCAAGGAGAAAAATCATCTCGGGTATCTTCCTTGGAGGAGTCTGGGGTTGCTACCCGGGATCACAGGGCCCTAAAGCACTGGAGAAAACTCTGCGGGAGACGCCTGGGAGGAATTCTGGGTAGATCCCGCAGGATGGACCACTGTCAAGAGAGAAAAATCATATTGGGTGTCTTCCCTGGAGGAGTCTGGGGTTGCTACCTGGGATGACAGAACCATAAACCGTGAGAAAAAAGACTCAGGGACATAGCTGCGACAAGTCTCGGATGCATCCCAGAGGATGGAGCATTGTCCAAGGAGAAAAATCATCCCGGATATCTTTCCTGGAGGAGTCTGAGGTTGGTACCCGGGATTAAAGGGACCCAAACCACAGGAAAAATGTGTGCGGGAGATGCCTGGGAGGAATCTCAGATGCATCCCAGAAGATGGAGCATTGTCCAAGGAGAAAAATCATCTCGGGTATCTTCCCTGGAGGAGTCTGGGGTTGCTACCCGGGATCACAGGGCCCGAAAACACCGGAATAAAAACTCATTGACATACCTGCAAGGAGTCTCGGATGCTTCCCAGAGGATGGAGCATTGTCCAAGCAGAAAAATTATCTCGGGTATCTTCCCTGGAGGAGTCTGGGGTTGCTACCCGGGATTACAGGGACCCAAACCACAGGAAAAATGTCTGTGCGAGATGCCTGGGAGGAATCTCATATGCATCCCAGAAGATGGAGCTTTGTCCCAGCAGAAAAATCATCTCGGGTATCTTCCCTGGAGGAGTCTGGGGTTGCTACCTGGGTTTACAGGGACCCAAACCACAGGAAAAATGTCTGTGGGAGATGCCTCGGAGGAATCTCAGATGCATCCCAGAAGATGGAGCATTGTCCAAGGAGAAAAATCATCTCGGGTATCTTCCCTGGAGGAGTCTGGGGTTGCTACCCGGGATCACAGGGCCCGAAAACACCGGAATAAAAACTCAGGGACATACCTGCAAGGAGTCTCGGATGCTTCCTAGAGGATGGAGCATTGTCCAAGTAGAAAAATCATCTCGGGTATCTTCCCTGGAGGAGTCTGGGGTTGCTACCCGGGATCACAGGGCCCCAAAACACCGGAGAAAACTCTGCGGGAGACGCCTGGGAGGAGTTCTGGATAGATCCCGCAGGATGGACCACTGTCAAGAGAGAAAAATCATATTGGGTGTCTTCCCTGGAGGAGTCTGGGGTTGCTACCCGGGATCAGAGGGCCCGAAAATACCGGAATAAACACTCAGGGACATAACTGCAAGGAGTCTCGGATGCTTCCAAGAGGATGGAGCATTGTCCAAGGAGAAAAATCATCTCGGGTATCTTCCCTGGAGGAGTCTGGGGTTGCTACCCGGGATTACAGGGACCCAAACCACAGGAAAAATGTCTGCGGGAGACGCCTGGGAGGAATCTCAGATGCATCCCAGAAGATGGAGCTTTGTCCCAGCAGAAAAATCATCTCGGGTATCTTCCCTGGAGGAGTCTGGGGTTGCTACCCGGGATCACAGGGCCCCAAAACACCGGAGAAAACTCTGCGGGAGACGCCTGGGAGGAGTTCTGGATAGATCCCGCAGGATGGACCACTGTCAAGAGAGAAAAATCATATTGGGTGTCTTCCCTGGAGGAGTCTGGGGTTGCTACCCGGGATCAGAGGGCCCGAAAATACCGGAATAAACACTCAGGGACATAACTGCAAGGAGTCTCGGATGCTTCCAAGAGGATGGAGCATTGTCCAAGGAGAAAAATCATCTCGGGTATCTTCCCTGGAGGAGTCTGGGGTTGCTACCCGGGATTACAGGGACCCAAACCACAGGAAAAATGTCTGCGGGAGACGCCTGGGAGGAATCTCATATGCATCCCACAAGATGGAGCATTGTCCAAGGAGAAAAATCATCTCGGGTATCTTCCCTGGAGGAGTCTGCGGTTGCTACCCGGGATCACAGGGCCCGAAAACACCGGAATAAAAACTCAGGGACATACCTGCAAGGAGTCTCGGATGCTTCCCAGAGGATGGAGCATTGTCCAAGCAGAAAAATTATCTCGGGTATCTTCCTTGGAGGAGTCTGGGGTTGCTACCCGGGATCACAGGGCCCTAAAGCACTGGAGAAAACTCTGCAGGAGACGCCTGGGAGGAATTCTGGGTAGATCCCGCAGGATGGACCACTGTCAAGAGAGAAAAATCATATTGGGTGTCTTCCCTGGAGGAGTCTGGGGTTGCTACCTGGGATGACAGAACCATAAACCGTGAGAAAAAAGACTCAGGGACATAGCTGCGACAAGTCTCGGATGCATCCCAGAGCATGGAGCATTGTCCAAGGAGAAAAATTATCTCGGGTATCTTCCCTGGAGGAGTCTGGGGTTGCTACCCGGGATTACAGGGACCCAAACCACAGGAAAAATGTCTGCGGGAGACGCCTGGGAGGAATCTCAGATGCATCCCAGAAGATGGAGCTTTGTCCAAGGAGAAAAATCATCCCGGATATCTTCCCTGGAGGAGTCTGGGGGTGCTACCCGGGATTAAAGGGACCCAAACCACAGGAAAAATGTCTGCGGGAGACGCCTGGGAGGAATCTCAGATGCATCCCAGAAGATGGAGCATTGTCCAAGGAGAAAAATCATCTCGGGTATCTTCCCTGGAGGAGTCTGGGGTTGCTACCCGGGATCACAGGGCCCGAAAACACCGGAATAAAAACTCAGGGACATACCTGCAAGCAGTCTCGGATGCTTCCCAGAGGATGGAGCATTGTCCAAGCAGAAAAATTATCTCGGGTATCTTCCCTGGAGGAGTCTGAGGTTGCTACCCGGGATCACAGGGCCCAAAAGCACCGGAATGAACACTCAGAGACATACCTACAAGGAGTCTCGGATGCTTCCCAGAGGATGGAGCATTGTCCAAGCAGAAAAATTATCTCGGGTATCTTCCTTGGAGGAGTCTGGGGTTGCTACCCGGGATCACAGGGCCCGAAAACACCGGAATAAAAACTCAGGGACATACCTGCAAGGAGTCTCGGATGCTTCCCAGAGGATGGAGCATTGTCCAAGCAGAAAAATTATCTCGGGTATCTTCCTTGGAGGAGTCTGGGGTTGCTACCCGGGATCACAGGGCCCTAAAGCACTGGAGAAAACTCTGCGGGAGACGCCTGGGAGGAATTCTGGGTAGATCCCGCAGGATGGACCACTGTCAAGAGAGAAAAATCATATTGGGTGTCTTCCCTGGAGGAGTCTGGGGTTGCTACCTGGGATGACAGAACCATAAACCGTGAGAAAAAAGACTCAGGGACATAGCTGCGACAAGTCTCGGATGCATCCCAGAGGATGGAGCATTGTCCAAGGAGAAAAATCATCCCGGATATCTTTCCTGGAGGAGTCTGGGGTTGCTACCCAGGATTAAAGGGACCCAAAGCACAGGAAAAATGTCTGCGGGAGACGCCTGGGAGGAATCTCAGATGCATCCCAGAAGATGGAGCTTTGTCCCAGCAGAAAAATCATCTCGGGTATCTTCCCTGGAGGAGTCTGGGGTTGCTACCCGGGATTACAGGGACCCAAACTATCGGAAAAATGTCTGCGGGAGACGCCTGGGCGGAATCTCAGATGAATCCCAGAAGATGGAGCATTGTCCAAGGAGAAAAATCATCTCGGCTATTTTCCCTGGAGGACTCTGGGTTTACTACCCCGGATCACAGGGCCCGAAAACACCGGAATAAAAACTCAGGGACATACCTGGAAGTAGTCTCGGATGCTTCCCAGAGGATGGAGCATTGTCCAAGCAGAAAAATTATCTCGGGTATCTTCCCTGGATGAGTCTGGGGTTCCTACCCGGGATTACAGGGACCCAAACCACAGGAAAAATGTCTGCGGGAGATGCCTGGGAGGAATCTCAGATGCATCGCAGAAGATGGAGCTTTGTCCCAGCAGAAAAATCATCTCGGCTATCTTCCCTGGAGGAGTCTGGGGTTGCTACCCGGGATTACAGGGACCCAAACCACAGGAAAAATGTCTGCGGGAGACGCCTGGCAGGAATCTCAGATGCATCCCAGAAGATGGAGCATTGTCCAAGGAGAAAAATTATCTCGGGTATCTTCCCTGGAGGAGTCTGGGGTTGCTACCCGGGATTACAGGGACCCAAACCACAGGAAAAAAACACTGAGAAACAAATCTGGGAGGAGTCTCGGGTGCATCCCGCAGGATGGACAATAGTCCAAGGAGAAAAATCATCTCGGGTATCTTCCCTGGAGGAGTCTGAGGTTGCTACCCGGGATCACAGGGCCCAAAAGCACCGGAATGAACACTCAGAGACATACCTGCAAGGAGTCTCGGATGCTTCCCAGAGGATGGAGCATTGTCCAAGCAGAAAAATTATCTCGGGTATCTTCCTTGGAGGAGTCTGGGGTTGCTACCCGGGATCACAGGGCCCTAAAGCACTGGAGAAAACTCTGCGGGAGACGCCTGGGAGGAATTCTGGGTAGATCCCGCAGGATGGACCACTGTCAAGAGAGAAAAATCATATTGGGTGTCTTCCCTGGAGGAGTCTGGGGTTGCTACTTGGGATGACAGAACCATAAACCGTGAGAAAAAAGACTCAGGGACATAGCTGCGACAACTCTCGGATGCTTCCAAGAGGATGGAGCATTGTCCAAGGAGAAAAATCATCCCGGATATCTTTCCTGGAGGAGTCTGGGGTTGCTACCCGGGATTAAAGGGACCCAAACCACAGGAAAAACGTCTGCGGGAGACGCCTGGGAGGAATCCCAGATGCATCCCAGAAGATGGAGCTTTGTCCCAGCAGAAAAATCATCCCGGATATCTTTCCTGGAGGAGTCTGGGGTTGCTACCCGGGATTACAGGGACCCAAACCACAGGAAAAATGTCTGTGGGAGATGCCTGGGAGGAATCTCATATGCATCCCAGAAGATGGAGCTTTGTCCCAGCAGAAAAATCATCTCGGGTATCTTCCCTGGAGGAGTCTGGGGTTGCTACCCGGGATTACAGGGACCCAAACCACAGGAAAAATGTCTGCGGGAGACGCCTGGGAGGAATCTCATATGCATCCCAGAAGATGGAGCATTGTCCAAGGAGAAAAATCATCTCGGGTATCTTCCCTGGAGGAGTCTGGGGTTGCTACCCGGGATCACAGGGCCTCAAAACACCGGAGAAAACTCTGCGGGAGACTCCTGGGAGGAGTTCTGGATAGATCCCACAGTATGGACCACTGTCAAGAGAGAAAAATCATATTGGGTGTCTTCCCTGGAGGAGTCTGGGGTTGCTACCCGGGATCAGAGGGCCCGAAAATACCGGAATAAACACTCAGGTACATAACTGCAAGGAGTCTCGGATGCTTCCAAGAGGATGGAGCATTGTCCAAGGAGAAAAATCATCTCGGGTATCTTCCCTGGAGGAGTCTGGGGTTGCTACCCGGGTTTACAGGGACCCAAACCACAGGAAAAATGTCTGCGGGAGACGCCTGGCAGGAATCTCAGATGCATCCCAGAAGATGGAGCATTGTCCAAGGAGAAAAATCATCTCGGCTATCTTCCCTGGAGGAGTCTGGGGTTGCTACCCGGGATCACAGGGCCCGAAAACACCGGAATAAAAACTCAGGGACATACCTGCAAGGAGTCTCGGATGCTTCCCAGAGGATGGAGCATTGTCCAAGCAGAAAAATTATCTCGGGTATCTTCCTTGGAGGAGTCTGGGGTTGCTACCCGGGATCACAGGGCCCTAAAGCACTGGAGAAAACTCTGCGGGAGACGCCTGGGAGGAATTCTGGGTAGATCCCGCAGGATGGACCACTGTCAAGAGAGAAAAATCATATTGGGTGTCTTCCCTGGAGGAGTCTGGGGTTGCTACCTGGGATGACAGAACCATAAACCGTGAGAAAAAAGACTCAGGGACATAGCTGCGACAAGTCTCGGATGCATCCCAGAGGATGGAGCATTGTCCAAGGAGAAAAATCATCCCGGATATCTTTCCTGGAGGAGTCTGGGGTTGCTACCCAGGATTAAAGGGACCCAAAGCACAGGAAAAATGTCTGCGGGAGACGCCTGGGAGGAATCTCAGATGCATCCCAGAAGATGGAGCTTTGTCCCAGCAGAAAAATCATCTCGGGTATCTTCCCTGGAGGAGTCTGGGGTTGCTACCCGGGATTACAGGGACCCAAACTATCGGAAAAATGTCTGCGGGAGACGCCTGGGCGGAATCTCAGATGAATCCCAGAAGATGGAGCATTGTCCAAGGAGAAAAATCATCTCGGCTATTTTCCCTGGAGGACTCTGGGTTTACTACCCCGGATCACAGGGCCCGAAAACACCGGAATAAAAACTCAGGGACATACCTGGAAGTAGTCTCGGATGCTTCCCAGAGGATGGAGCATTGTCCAAGCAGAAAAATTATCTCGGGTATCTTCCCTGGATGAGTCTGGGGTTCCTACCCGGGATTACAGGGACCCAAACCACAGGAAAAATGTCTGCGGGAGATGCCTGGGAGGAATCTCAGATGCATCGCAGAAGATGGAGCTTTGTCCCAGCAGAAAAATCATCTCGGCTATCTTCCCTGGAGGAGTCTGGGGTTGCTACCCGGGATTACAGGGACCCAAACCACAGGAAAAATGTCTGCGGGAGACGCCTGGCAGGAATCTCAGATGCATCCCAGAAGATGGAGCATTGTCCAAGGAGAAAAATTATCTCGGGAATCTTCCCTGGAGGAGTCTGGGGTTGCTACCCGGGATTACAGGGACCCAAACCACAGGAAAAAAACACTGAGAAACAAATCTGGGAGGAGTCTCGGGTGCATCCCGCAGGATGGACAATAGTCCAAGGAGAAAAATCATCTCGGGTATCTTCCCTGGAGGAGTCTGAGGTTGCTACCCGGGATCACAGGGCCCAAAAGCACCGGAATGAACACTCAGAGACATACCTGCAAGGAGTCTCGGATGCTTCCCAGAGGATGGAGCATTGTCCAAGCAGAAAAATTATCTCGGGTATCTTCCTTGGAGGAGTCTGGGGTTGCTACCCGGGATCACAGGGCCCTAAAGCACTGGAGAAAACTCTGCGGGAGACGCCTGGGAGGAATTCTGGGTAGATCCCGCAGGATGGACCACTGTCAAGAGAGAAAAATCATATTGGGTGTCTTCCCTGGAGGAGTCTGGGGTTGCTACTTGGGATGACAGAACCATAAACCGTGAGAAAAAAGACTCAGGGACATAGCTGCGACAACTCTCGGATGCATCGAAGAGGATGGAGCATTGTCCAAGGAGAAAAATCATCCCGGATATCTTTCCTGGAGGAGTCTGGGGTTGCTACCCGGGATTAAAGGGACCCAAACCACAGGAAAAATGTCTGCGGGAGACGCCTGGGAGGAATCCCAGATGCATCCCAGAAGATGGAGCTTTGTCCCAGCAGAAAAATCATCTCGGGTATCTTCCCTGGAGGAGTCTGGGCTTGCTACCCGGGATTACAGGGACCCAAACCACAGGAAAAATGTCTGTGGGAGATGCCTGGGAGGAATCTCATATGCATCCCAGAAGATGGAGCTTTGTCCCAGCAGAAAAATCATCTCGGGTATCTTCCCTGGAGGAGTCTGGGGTTGCTACCCGGGATCAGAGGGCCCCAAAACACCGGAGAAAACTCTGCGGGAGACACCTGGGAGGAGTTCTGGATAGATCCCGCAGTATGGACCACTGTCAAGAGAGAAAAATCATATTGGGTGTCTTCCCTGGAGGAGTCTGGGGTTGCTACCCGGGTTTACAGGGACCCAAACCACAGGAAAAATGTCTGCGGGAGACGCCTGGGAGGAATCTCAGATGCATCCCAGAACATGGAGCATTGTCCAAGGAGAAAAATCATCTCAGGTATCTTCCGTGGAGGAGTCTGGGGTTGCTACCCGGGTTTACAGGGACCCAAACCACAGGAAAAAAACACTGAGAAACAAATCTGGGAGGAGTCTCGGGTGCATCCCGTAGGATGGACAATAGTCCAAGGAGAAAAATCATCTCGGGTATCTTCCCTGGAGGAGTCTGAGGTTGCTACCCGGGATCACAGGGCCCAAAAGCACCGGAATGAACACTCAGAGACATACCTGCAAGGAGTCTCGGATGCTTCCCAGAGGATGGAGCATTGTCCAAGCAGAAAAATTATCTCGGGTATCTTCCCTGGAGCAGTCTGGGGTTGCTACCCGGGATCACAGGGCCCCAAAACACCGGAGAAAACTCTGCGGGAGACACCTGGGAGGAGTTCTGGATAGATCCCGCAGTATGGACCACTGTCAAGAGAGAAAAATCATATTGGGTGTCTTCCCTGGAGGAGTCTGGGGTTGCTACCCGGGTTTACAGGGACCCAAACCACAGGAAAAATGTCTGCGGGAGACGCCTGGGAGGAATCTCAGATTCATCCCAGAAGATGGAGCATTGTCCAAGGAGAAAAATCATCTCGGCTATCTTCCCTGGAAAAGTCTGGGGTTGCTACCCGGGATCACAGGGCCCGAAAACACCGGAATAAAAACTCAGGGACATACCTGCAAGGAGTCTCGGATGCTTCCCAGAGGATGGAGCATTGTCCAAGCAGAAAAATTATCTCGGGTATCTTCCCTGGAGGAGTCTGGGGTTGCTACCCGGGATCACAGGGCCCTAAAGCACTGGAGAAAACTCTGCGGGAGACGCCTGGGAGGAATTCTGGGTAGATCCCGCAGGATGGACCACTGTCAAGAGAGAAAAATCATATTGGGTGTCTTCCCTGGAGGAGTCTGGGGTTGCTACTTGGGATGACAGAACCATAAACCGTGAGAAAAAAGACTCAGGGACATAGCTGCGACAAGTCTCGGATGCATCGAAGAGGATGGAGCATTGTCCAAGGAGAAAAATCATCCCGGATATCTTTCCTGGAGGAGTCTGGGGTTGCTACCCGGGATTAAAGGGACCCAAACCACAGGAAAAATGTCTGCGGGAGACGCCTGGGAGGAATCCCAGATGCATCCCAGAAGATGGAGCTTTGTCCCAGCAGAAAAATCATCTCGGGTATCTTCCCTGGAGGAGTCTGGGCTTGCTACCCGGGATTACAGGGACCCAAACCACAGGAAAAATGTCTGGGGGAGATGCCTGGGAGGAATCTCATATGCATCCCAGAAGATGGAGCTTTGTCCCAGGAGAAAAATCATCTCGGGTATCTTCCCTGGAGGAGTCTGGGGTTGCTACCCGGGATCAGAGGGCCCCAAAACACCGGAGAAAACTCTGCGGGAGACACCTGGGAGGAGTTCTGGATAGATCCCGCAGTATGGACCACTGTCAAGAGAGAAAAATCATATTGGGTGTCTTCCCTGGAGGAGTCTGGGGTTGCTACCCGGGTTTACAGGGACCCAAACCACAGGAAAAATGTCTGCGGGAGACGCCTGGGAGGAATCTCAGATGCATCCCAGAAGATGGAGCATTGTCCAAGGAGAAAAATCATCTCAGGTATCTTCCGTGGAGGAGTCTGGGGTTGCTACCCGGGATCACAGGGCCCGAAAACACCGGAATAAAAACTCAGGGACATACCTGCAAGGAGTCTCGGATGCTTCCCAGAGGATGTAGCATTGTCCAAGGAGAAAAATCATCTCGGGTATCTTCCCTGGAGGAGTCTGGGGTTGCTACCCGGGTTTACAGGGACCCAAACCACAGGAAAAATGTCTGTGGGAGACGCCTGGGAGGAATCTCAGATGCATCCCAGAAGATGGAGCATTGTCCAAGGAGAAAAATCATCTCGGGTATCTTCCCTGGAGGAGTCTGGGGTTACTACCCGGGATCACAGGGCCCGAAAAAACTCGAATAAAAACTCAGGGACATAACTGCAAGGGGTCTCAAATGCTTCCCAGAGGATGGAGCATTGTCCAAGCAGAAAAATTATCTCGGGTATCTTCCCTGGAGGAGTCTGGGGTTGCTACCCGGGATTACAGGGACTCAAACCACAGGAAAAATGTCTGTGGGAGATGCCTGGGAGGAATCTCATATGCATCCCATAAGATGGAGCTTTGTCCAAGGAGAAAAATCATCTCGGGTATCTTCCCTGGAGGAGTCTGGGGTTGCTACCCGGGATCACAGGGCCCCAAAACACCGGAGAAAACTCTGCGAGATACTCCTGGGAGGAGTTCTGGATAGATCCCGCAGTATGGACCACTGTCAAGAGAGAAAAATCATATTGGGTGTCTTCCCTGGAGGAGTCTGGGGTTGCTACCCGGGATCAGAGGGCCCGAAAATACTGGAATAAACACTCAGGGACATACCTGCAAGGAGTCTCGGATGCTTCCCACAGGATGGAGCATTGTCCAAGGAGAGAAATGATCTCGAGTATCTTCCCTGGAGGAGTCTGGGGTTGCTACCCGGGTTTACAGGGACCCAAACCACAGGAAAAAAACACTGAGAAACAAATCTGGGAGGAGTCTCGGGTGCATCCCGCAGGATGGACAATAGTCCAAGGAGAAAAATCATCTCGGGTATCTTCCCTGGAGGAGTCTTAGGTTGCTACCCGGGATGACAGGGACCAAAGGCACCGGAATAAACACTCAGGGACATACCTGCAAGGAGTCTCGGATGCTTCCCAGAGGATGGAGCATTGTCCAAGCAGAAAAATTATCTCGGGTATCTTTCCTGGAGGAGTCTGGGATTGCTACCCGGGTTTACAGGGACCCAAACCACAGGAAAAATGTCTGCGGGAGACGCCTGGCAGGAATCTCAGATGCATCCCAGAAGATGGAGCATTGTCCAAGGAGAAAAATCATCTCGGCTATCTTCCCTGGAGGAGTCTGGGGTTGCTACCCGGGATCACAGGGCCCGAAAACACCGGAATAAAAACTCAGGGACATACCTGCAAGGAGTCTCGGATGCTTCCCAGAGGATGGAGCATTGTCCAAGCAGAAAAATTATCTCGGGTATCTTCCTTGGAGGAGTCTGGGGTTGCTACCCGGGATCACAGGGCCCTAAAGCACTGGAGAAAACTCTGCGGGAGACGCCTGGGAGGAATTCTGGGTAGATCCCGCAGGATGGACCACTGTCAAGAGAGAAAAATCATATTGGGTGTCTTCCCTGGAGGAGTCTGGGGTTGCTACCTGGGATGACAGAACCATAAACCGTGAGAAAAAAGACTCAGGGACATAGCTGCGACAAGTCTTGGATGCATCCAAGAGGATGGAGCATTGTCCAAGGAGAAAAATCATCCCGGATATCTTTCCTGGAGGAGTCTGGGGTTGCTACCCGGGATTAAAGGGACCCAAACCACAGGAAAAATGTCTGCGGGAGACGCCTGGGAGGAATCTCAGATGCATCCCAGAAGATGGAGCTTTGTCCAAGGAGAAAAATCATCTCGGGTATCTTCCCTGGAGGAGTCTGGGGTTGCTACCCGGGATTACAGGGACCCAAACCACAGGAAAAATGTCTGCGGGATATGCCTGGGAGGAATCTCAGATGCATCCCAGAAGATGGAGCTTTGTCCCAGCAGAAAAATCATCTCGGGTATCTTCCCTGGAGGAGTCTGGGGTTGCTACCCGGGATCACAGGGCCCCAAAACACCGGAGAAAACTCTGCGGGAGACTCCTGGGAGGAGTTCTGGATAGATCCCACAGTATGGACCACTGTCAAGAGAGAAAAATCATATTGGGTGTCTTCCCTGGAGGAGTCTGGGGTTGCTACCTGGGATCACAGGGCCCGAAAATACCGGAATAAACACTCAGGGACATACCTGCAAGGAGTCTGGGATGCTTCCAAGAGGATGGAGCATTGTCCAAGGAGAAAAATTATCTCGGGTATCTTCCCTGGAGGAGTCTGGGGTTGCTACCCGGGATCACAGGGCCCAAAAGCACCGGAATGAACACTCAGAGACATACCTGCAAGGAGTCTCGGATGCTTCCCAGAGGATGGAGCATTGTCCAAGCAGAAAAATTATCTCGGGTATCTTCCCTGGAGGAGTCTGGGGTTGCTACCCGGGATCACAGGGCCCCAAAACACCGGAGAAAACTCTGCGGGAGACACCTGGGAGGAGTTCTGGATAGATCCCGCAGTATGGACCACTGTCAAGAGAGAAAAATCATATTGGGTGTCTTCCCTGGAGGAGTCTGGGGTTGCTACCCGGGATCAGAGGGCCGAAAATACTGGAATAAACACTCAGGGACATACCTGCAAGGAGTCTCGGATGCTTCCCAGAGGATGGAGCATTGTCCAAGGAGAAAAATCATCTCGAGTATCTTCCCTGGAGGAGTCTGGGGTTGCTACCCGGGTTTACAGGGACCCAAACCACAGGAAAAATGTCTGCGGGAGATGCCTGGGAGGAATCTCAGATGCATCCCAGAAGATGGAGCTTTGTCCCAGTAGAAAAATCATCTCGGGTATCTTCCCTGGAGGAGTCTGGGGTTGCTACCCGGCATTACAGGGACCAAAGGCACCGGAATAAACACTCAGGGACATACCTGCAAGGAGTCTCGGATGCTTCCCAGAGGATGGAGCATTGTCCAAGCAGAAAAATTATCTCGGGTATCTTCCCTGGAGGAGTCTGGGATTGCTACCCGGGTTTACAGGGACCCAAACCACAGGAAAAATGTCTGTGGTAGAAGCCTGGGAGGAATCTCATATGCATCCCAGAAGATGGAGCTTTGTCCAAGGAGAAAAGTCATCTCGGGTATCTTCCCTGGAGGAGTCTGGGGTTGCTACCCGGGATCACAGGGCCCCAAAACACCGGAGAAAACTCTGCGGGAGACACCTGGGAGGAGTTCTGGATAGATCCCGCAGTATGGACCACTGTCAAGAGAGAAAAATCATATTGGGTGTCTTCCCTGGAGGAGTCT
Source organism: Vanellus vanellus (assembly GCF_965231255.1). Taxonomy (NCBI): domain Eukaryota; kingdom Metazoa; phylum Chordata; class Aves; order Charadriiformes; family Charadriidae; genus Vanellus; species Vanellus vanellus. Next base: position 261,741 of record NW_028127108.1, on the reverse strand, counting down.
GGGGTTGCTACCCGGGATTAAAGGGACCCAAACCACAGGAAAAATGTCTGCGGGAGACGCCTGGGAGGAATCTCAGATGCATCCCAGAAGATGGAGCATTGTCCAAGGAGAAAAATCATCTCGGCTATCTTCCCTGGAGGAGTCTGGGGTTGCTACCCGGGATCACAGGGCCCGAAAACACCGGAATAAAAACTCAGGGACATACCTGCAAGGAGTCTCGGATGCTTCCCAGAGGATGGAGCATTGTCCAAGCAGAAAAATTATCACGGGTATCTTCCTTCGAGGAGTCTGGGGTTGCTACCCGGGATCACAGGGCCCTAAAGCACTGGAGAAAACTCTGCGGGAGACGCCTGGGAGGAATTCTGGGTAGATCCCGCAGGATGGACCACTGTCAAGAGAGAAAAATCATATTGGGTGTCTTCCCTGGAGGAGTCTGGGGTTGCTACCTGGGATGACAGAACCATAAACCGTGAGAAAAAAGACTCAGGGACATAGCTGCGACAAGTCTCGGATGCATCCCAGAGGATGGAGCATTGTCCAAGGAGAAAAATCATCCCGGATATCTTTCCTGGAGGAGTCTGGGGTTGCTACCCGGGATTAAAGGGACCCAAACCACAGGAAAAATGTCTGCGGGAGACGCCTGGGAGGAATCTCAGATGCATCCCAGAAGATGGAGCTTTCTCCCAGCAGAAAAATCATCTCGGGTATCTTCCCTGGAGGAGTCTGGGGTTGCTACCCGGGATCACAGGGCCCCAAAACACCGGAGAAAACTCTGCGGGAGACACCTGGGAGGAGTTCTGGATAGATCCCGCAGTATGGACCACTGTCAAGAGAGAAAAATCATATTGGGTGTCTTCCATGGAGGAGTCTGGGGTTGCTACCCGGGTTTAAAGGGACCCAAACCACAGGAAAAATGTCTGCGGGAGGCGCCTGGGAGGAATCTCAGATGCATCCCAGAAGATGGAGCATTGTCCAAGGAGAAAAATCATCTCGGCTATCTTCCCTGGAGGAGTCTGGGGTTGCTACCCGGGATCACAGGGCCCCAAAACACCGGAGAAAACTCTGCGGGAGACTCCTGGGAGGAGTTCTGGATAGATCCCGCAGTATGGACCACTGTCAAGAGAGAAAAATCATATTGGGTGTCTTCCCTGGAGGCGTCTGGGGTTGCTACCCGGGATCACAGGGCCCGAAAATACCGGAATAAACACTCAGGGACATACCTGCAAGGAGTCTCGGATGCTTCCAAGAGGATGGAGCATTGTCCAAGGAGAAAAATCATCTCGGGTATCTTCCCTGGAGGAGTCTGGGGTTGCTACCCGGGATTACAGGGACGCAAACCACAGGAAAAATGTCTGTGGGAGATGCCTGGGAGGAATCTCATATGCATCCCAGAAGATGGAGCTTTGTCCAAGGAGAAAAGTCATCTCGGGTATCTTCCCTGGAGGAGTCTGGGGTTGCTAGCCGGGATCACAGGGCCCCAAAACACCGGAGAAAACTCTGCGGGAAACACCTGGGAGGAGTTCTGGGTAGATCCCGCAGGATGGACCACTGTCAAGAGAGAAAAATCATATTGGGTGTCTTCCCTGGAGAAGTCTGGGGTTGCTACCTGGGATGACAGAACCATAAACCGTGAGAAAAAAGACTCAGGGACATAGCTGCGACAAGTCTCGGATGCATCCAAGAGGATGGAGCATTGTCCAAGGAGAAAAATCATCCCGGATATCTTTCCTGGAGGAGTCTAGGGTTGCTACCCGTTATTAAAGGGACCCAAACCACAGGAAAAATGTCTGCGGGAGACGCCTGGGAGGAATCTCAGATGCATCCCAGAAGATGGAGCTTTGTCCCAGCAGAAAAATCATCTCGGGTATCTTCCGTGGAGGAGTCTGGGCTTGCTACCCGGGATTACAGGGACCCAAACCACAGGAAAAATGTCTGCGGGAGACGCCTGGGAGGAATCTCAGATGCATCCCAGAAGATGGAGCATTGTCCAAGTAGAAGAATCATCTCGGGTATCTTCCCTGGAGGAGTCTGGGGTTGCTACCCAGGATCCCAGGGCCCCAAAACACGGGAGAAAACTCTGCGGGAGATTCCTGGGAGGAGTTCTGGATAGATCCCGCAGTATGGACCACTGTCAAGAGAGAAAAATCATATTGGGTGTCTTCCCTGGAGGAGTCTGGGGTTGCTACCCAGGATCAGAGGGCCCGAAAACACCGGAATAAACACTCAGAGATATACCTGCAAGGAGTCTCGGATGCTTCCCAGAGGATGGAGCATTGTCCAAGCAGAAAAATTATCTCGGGTATCTTCCCTGGAGCAGTCTGGGGTTGCTACCCGGGATCACAGGGCCCCAAAACACCGGAGAAAACTCTGCGGGAGACACCTGGGAGGAGTTCTGGATAGATCCCGCAGTATGGACCACTGTCAAGAGAGAAAAATCATATTGGGTGTCTTCCCTGGAGGAGTCTGGGGTTGCTACCCGGGATCAGAGGGCCCGAAAATACTGGAATAAACACTCAGGGACATACCTGCAAGGAGTCTCGGATGGTTCCAAAAGGATGGAGCATTGTCCAAGGAGAAAAATCATCTCGAGTATCTTCCCTGGAGGAGTCTGGGGTTGCTACCCGGGTTTACAGGGACCCAAACCACAGGAAAAATGTCTGCGGGAGATGCCTGGGAGGAATCTCAGATGCATCCCAGAAGATGGAGCTTTGTCCCAGTAGAAAAATCATCTCGGGTATCTGCCCTGGAGGAGTCTGGGGTTGCTACCCGGGATTACAGGGACCCAAACCACAGGAAAAATGTCTGCGGGAGACGCCTGGGAGGAATCTCAGATGCATCCCAGAAGATGGACCATTGTCCAAGGAGAAAAGTCATCTCGGGTATCTTCCCTGGAGGAGTCTGGGGTTGCTAGCCGGGATCACAGGGCCCCAAAACACCGGAGAAAACTCTGCGGGAGACACCTGGGAGGAGTTCTGGATAGATCCCGCAGTATGGACCACTGTCAAGAGAGAAAAATCATATTGGGTGTCTTCCCTGGAGGAGTCTGGGGTTGCTACCCGGGTTTACAGGGACCCAAACCACAGGAAAAATGTCTGCTGGAGACGCCTGGGAAGAATCTCAGATTCATCCCAGAAGATGGAGCATTGTCCAAGGAGAAAAATCATCTCGGCTATCTTCCCTGGAAAAGTCTGGGGTTGCTACCCGGGATCACAGGGCCCGAAAACACCGGAATAAAAACTCAGGGACATACCTGCAAGGAGTCTCGGATGCTTCCCAGAGGATGGAGCATTGTCCAAGCAGAAAAATTATCTCGGGTATCTTCCTTGGAGGAGTCTGGGGTTGCTACCCGGGATCACAGGGCCCTAAAGCACTGGAGAAAACTCTGCGGGAGACGCCTGGGAGGAATTCTGGGTAGATCCCGCAGTATGGATCACTGTCAAGAGAGAAAAATCATATTGGGTGTCTTCCCTGGAGGAGTCTGGGGTTGCTACTTGGGATGACAGAACCATAAACCGTGAGAAAAAAGACTCAGGGACATAGATGCGACAAGTCTCGGATGCATCCAAGAGGATGGAGCATTGTCCAAGGAGAAAAATCATCCCGGATATCTTTCCTGGAGGAGTCTGGGGTTGCTACCCGGGATTAAAGGGACCCAAACCACAGGAAAAATGTCTGCGGGAGACGCCTGGGAGGAATCTCAGATGCATCCCAGAAGATGGAGCTTTGTCCCAGCAGAAAAATCATCTCGGGTATCTTCCCTGGAGGAGTCTGGGCTTGCTACCCGGGATTACAGGGACCCAAACCATAGGAAAAATGTCTGCGGGAGACGCCTGGGAGGAATCTCAGATGCATCCCAGAAGATTGAGCATTGTCCAAGGAGACAAATCATCTCGGGTATCTTCCCTGGAGGAGTCTGGGGTTGCTACCTGGGATGACAGAACCATAAACCGTGAGAAAAAAGACTTAGGGACATAGCTGCGACAAGTCTCGGATGCATCCCAGAGGATGGAGCATTGTCCAAGGAGAAAAATCATCCTGGGTATCTTTCCTGGAGGAGTCTGGGGTTGCTACCCGGGTTTACAGGGACCCAAACCACAGGAAAAAAACACTGAGAAACAGAGCTGGGAGGAGTCTCGGGTGCATCCCGCAGGATGGACAATAGTCCAAGGAGAAAAATCATCTCGGGTATCTTCCCTGGAGCAGTCTGAGGTTGCTACCCGGGATGACAGGGACCAAAGGCACCGGAATAAACACTCAGGGACATACCTGCAAGGAGTCTCGGATGCTTCCCAGAGGATGGAGCATTGTCCAAGCAGAAAAATTATCTCGGGTATCTTCCCTGGAGGAGTCTGTGGTTGCTACCCGGGATCACAGGGCCTCAAAACACCGGAGAAAACTCTGCGGGAGACTCCTGGGAGGAGTTCTGGATAGATCCCGCAGTATGGACCACTGTCAAGAGAGAAAAATCATATTCGGTGTCTTCCCTGGAGGAGTCTGGGGTTGCTACCTGGGATGACAGAATCACGAACCGCGAGAAAAAAGACTCAGGGACATAGCTGCGACAAGTCTCGGATGCATCCCAGAGGTTGGAGCATTCTCCAAGGAGAAAAATCATCTCGGGTACCTTCCCTGGAGGAGTCTGGGGTTGCTACCCGGGATCACAGGGCCCTAAAGCACTGGAGAAAAGTCTGCGGGAGACGCCTGGGAGGTGTTCTGGGTAGATCCCGCAGAATGGACCACGGTCAAGAGAGAAAAATCATATTGGGTGTCTTCCCTGGAGGAGTCTGGGGTTGCTACCCGGGATCACAGGGCCCGAAAACACCGGAATAAACACTCAGGGACAAAGTTGCAAGGAGTCTCGGATGCATCCCAGAGGACGGAGCATTGTCCAAGGAGAAAAATCATCTCGGGTATCTTCCCTGGAGGAGTCTGGGGTTGCTACCCGGGTTTACAGGGACCCAAACCACAGGAAAAATGTCTGCGGGAGACGCCTGGGAGGAATCTCAGATGCATCCCAGAAGATGGAGCTTTGTCCCAGGAAAAAAATCATCTCGGGTATCTTCCCTGGAGGAGTGTGGGGTTGCTACCCGGGTTTACAGGGACCCAAACCACAGGAAAAATGTCTGCGGGAGACGCCTGGGAGGAATCTCAGATGCATCCCAGAGGATGGAGCATTGTCCAAAGAGAAAAATCATCTCGGGTATCTTCCCTGGAGGAGTCTGGGGTTGCTACCCGGGATTACAGGGACCCAGACCACAGGAAAAATGTCTGTAGGAGATGCCTGGGAGGAATCTCAGATGGATCCCAGAAGATGGAGCATTGTCCAAGGAGAAAAGTCATCTCGGGTATCTTCCCTGGAGGAGTCTGGGGTTGCTACCTGGGATCACAGGGCCTCAAAACACCGGAGAAAACTCTGCGGGAGACTCCTGGGAGGAGTTCTGGATAGATCCCGCAGTATGGACCACTGTCAAGAGAGAAAAATCATATTCGGTGTCTTCCCTGGAGGAGTCTGGGGTTGCTACCTGGGATGACAGAACCAGGAACCGCGAGAAAAAAGACTCAGGGACATAGCTGCGACAAGTCTCGGATGCATCCCAGAGGATGGAGCATTGTCCAAGGAGAAAAATCATCTCGGGTATCTTTCCTGGCGGAGTCTGGGGTTGCTACCCGGGATTACACGGACCCAAACCACAGGAAAAATGTCTGCGGGAGACGCCTGGGAGGAATCTCAGATGCATCCCAGAAGATGGAGCATTGTCCAAGGAGAAAAATCATCTTGGGTATCTTCCCTGGAGGAGTCTGGGGTTGATACCCGGGATCACAGGGCCCCAAAACACCGGAATAAACACTCAGGGACATACCTGCAAGGAGTCTCGGATGCTTCCAAGAGGATGGAGCATTGTCCAAGGAGAAAAATCATCTCGGGTATCTTCCCTGGAGGAGTCTGGGGTTGCTACCCGGGATTACAGGGACCAAAACCACAGGAAAAATGTCTGTGGGAGATGCCTGGGAGGAATCTCATATGCATCCCAGAAGATGGAGCTTTGTCCCAGGAGAAAAATCATCTCGGGTATCTTCCCTGGAGGAGTCTGGGGTTGCTACCCGGGATTACAGGGATGCAAACCACCGGAATAAAGACTCAGGGACATACCTACAAGGAGTCTCGGATGCTTCCCAGAGGATGGATCATTGTCCAAGGAGAAAAATCATCTCGGGTATCTTCCCTGGAGGAGTCTGGGGTTGCTACCCGGGATCACAGGGCCCAAAACCCCAGGAAGAAAACACTCAGAAACAGAGCTGGGAGGAGTCTCGGGTGCATCCCGCAGGATGGACAATAGTCCAAGGAGAAAAATCAACTTGGGTATCTTCCACAGAGGAGTCTGGGGTTGCTACCCGGGAACACAGGGCCCAAAAGCACCGGAATAAACACTCAGGGACAAAGCTGCAAGGAGTCTTGGATGCTGCCCAGAGGATGGAGCATTGTCCAAGCAGAAAAATCATCTCGGGTACCTTCCCTGGAGGAGTCTGGGGTTCCTATCTGGGATCACAGGGCCCTAAAGCACTGGAGAAAACTCTGCGGGAGACGCCTGGGAGGAGTTCTGGGTAGATCCCGCAGGACTGACCACTGTCAAGAGAGAAAAATCGTATTGGGTGTCTTCCCTGGAGGAGTCTGGGGTTGCTACCTGGGATGACAGAACCATAAACCGCGAGAAAAAAGACTCAGGGACATAGCTGCGACAAGTCTCGGATGCATCCCAGAGGATGGAGCATTGTCCAAGGAGAAAAATCATCCCGGATATCGTTCCTGGAGGAGTCTGGGGTGCTACCTGGGATCAGAGGGCCCCAAAACACCGGAATAAACACTCAGGGACATACCTGCAAGGAGTCTCGGATGCTTCCCAGAGGATGGAGCATTGTCCAAGGAGAAAATTCATCTCGGGTATCTTCCCTGGAGGAGTCTGGGGTTGCTACCCGGGATCACATGGCCCTAAAGCACTGGAGAAAACTCTGCGGGAGACGCCTGGGAGGAGTTCTGGGTAGATCCCGCAGGATGGACCACTGTCAAGAGAGAAAAATCACCTTGGGTGTCTTCCCTGGAGGAGTCTGGGGTTGCTACCTGGGATGACAGAACCCTAAACGGCGAGAAAAAAGACTCGGGGACATAGCTGCGACAAGTCTCGGATGCATCCCAGAGGATGGAGCTTTGTCCAAGGACAAAAATCATCTCGGGTATCTTCCTGGAGGAGTCTGGGGTTGGTACCCGGGATTACAGGGACCCACACCACAGGAAAAATGTCTGCGGGAGACGCCTGGGAGGAATCTCAGATGCATCCCAGAACATGGAGCATTGTCCAAGAAGAAAAATCATCTCGGGTATCTTCCCTGGAGGAGTCTGGGGTTGCTACCCGGGATTACAGGGATCCAAACCACCGGAATAAAGACTCAGGGACATACCTACAAGGAGTCTCGGTTGCTTCCCAGAGGATGGAGCATTGTCCAAGCAGAAAAATCATCTCGGGTATCTTCCCTGGAGGAGTCTGGGGTTGCTACCCGGGATTACAGGGAACCAAACCACTGGAATAAAGACTCAGGGACATACCTGCAAGGAGTCTAGGATGCTTCCCAGAGGATGGAGCATTGTCCACAGAGAAAAATCATCTCAGGTATCTTCTCTGGAGGAGTCTGGGGTTGCTACCCGGGATTACAGGGAACCAAACCACAGGAAAAATGTCTGCGGGAGACGCCTGAGAGTAATCTCAGGTGCATCCCAGAAGATGGAGCATTGTCCAAGGACAAAAATCATCTCGGGTATCTTCCCTGGAGGAATCTGGGGTTGCTACCCGGGATTACAGGGACCCAAACCACTGGAATAAAGACTCAGGGACATACCTGCAAGGAGTCTCGGATGCTTCCCAGAGGATGGACCATTGTCCAAAGAGAAAAATAATCTCGGGTATCTTCCCTGGAGGAGTCTGGGGTTGCTACCCGGGATCACAGGGCCCTAAAGCACTGGAGAAAACTCCGCGGGAGACGCCTGGGACGAGTTCTGGGTAGATCTTGCAGGATGGAGTACTGTCAAGAGAGAAAAATCATCTTGGTTGTCTTCCCTTGAGGAGTCTGGGGTTGCTACCTGGGATGACAGAACCCTAAACCGCGGGAAAAAAGACTTGGGGACATAGCTACGACAAGTCTCAGATGCATCCCAGAGGATGGAGCTTTGTCCAAGGATAAAAATCATTTCGGGTATCTTCCCTGGAGGAGTCTGGGGTTGCTACCCGGGATCATAGGGCCCTAAAGCATTGGAGAAAACTTGCGGGAGATGCCTGGGAGGAGTTCTGGGTAGATCTTGCAGGATGGAGTACTGTCAAGAGAGAAAAATCATCTTGGTTGTCTTCCCTTGAGGAGTCTGGGGTTGCTACCTGGGATGACAGGGCCCTAAACAACCGGAAAAAACTCTCAGACACATAATTGCAAGGAGTCTCGGATGCATCCCAGAGGAAGGAGCATTTTCCAAGGATAAAAATCATTTCGGGTATCTTCCCTGGAGGAGTCTGGGGTTGCTACCCGGGATCACAGGTCACCAAAACACTGGAAAAAAAGACTCAGGGCCATACCTGGGTGGGGTGTCGGGTGCATCCCAGAGAATGGAGCATTGTACAAGGAGAAAAATCATCTTGGGTATCTTCCCTGTATGAGTCTGGGGTTGCTTCCTGGGAGCTCAGGTCCCTAAAGCAGTGATCAAATGCCTGCAGGAGTTGCCTGGGAGGAGTCTTGGGTGGACCCTGGAAGATACATTTTCATAGTAAAAGAGTGTTTTTGTAGAGAAAACCATGTCAGGTTTCCATGCTGGGATGGCCCTGAGGTGCCCCCAGTGGAAGCAGAGGAGGGGTTGGGCAGTGCTGATTTGCCCTGGAGCCACGGCTGCCCCGAGGGCCGGGCAAAAGGTATTGCTTGCGTGCTCAGTGATCAGCGGATCGCCACTTTTGGGGTCAGGAAGGAATTTTTCCCCCGGGGCACATTGGCACGGGTCCCCGGGGGGTTTTTCGCCTTCCTCTGCAGCCCCGAGCACGGCCCCTTGCCAGGGCTCCTCGGGGCCAGTTGTGGCCAGCGGTTCCCTGTCCTGGCAGGAGCGGGAGTCCAGCGGTGCCCTCCATCCCTCCGCCTCTCCTCCCTGTGCCAGCTTGGCAGGGGCACCTCCGGGACCTCCCTGCACGAGCCCCCGGGGGTCTTCTGCCCTGGGCCGGGCACGGCCTGCTTGCACAGGCTGCAGGCGCCATGCTGCCTCAGGACGGAGCGGGCAATCGAAGCGGAGCCTCCGTCTCCTCTGCCAGAGCCGCCGGCTGTGCCTCGTCTGTCCCGGCCGCAGCCCGAGAGCGTCTCCACCGGCCCGGGCCCGACCCTGTGCCCCGGGGGAGCCCCGCAGCCTCTGCCCCGCCGCCAGCCCGCCTCTCCCCGTCCCCGTCCCCGTCCCCGTCCCCGACCCCGCCTGCACCGGGGGGAGCGCCGCCAGCGGCCGCAGCCCGGCCCCTCTCCGCACCCCCGCTGCCCGCCGACGCCCGCCCCGCCAGACCCCCGGCAGCAGCGGGCAGGGGCGGGGCCGCGCCCGGGGGACGCCCGACGGCTGCGCCGCTGCCCGCTCCCGCGGGGACCCGCTCCCGGGCCCGCCGGCCCCGCGCTTCTGCCCTCGGGCCCCGCCGCGGCCTCCGCAGCCTCCGCGGAGCGAGGCCCACACGCCCCCTGCCCGCAGCCCCCGCACGCACCCACCGGGACCCCCGGCCCCCTCCGCGCCCACACCTGCCCCGCCGCTCCGCCGGGGCTCCCGCCGCACGGCCCGGCCCGGGCCCGCAGGGCCGCAGCCCACTCGAGCCGAGCCGAGCCCAGCCGAGCGCAGGCCGGCCCAGCCGATCCAGCCAGCCGTGCGGGCAGAGCCGGGCCGAGCCGGGCGGGGGGAGCAGGCGGCAGGCGCGGCCGGAGCGAGGCAGTGCCGCCTCCCCGGGACTCCCTCCCGCCTCTGCCGGGGATGGGGGGCGGGTGGCCGAGCAGCGCAGCGTCCCCGCAGGGCCCTCCCTGCCCTCTGCACCTGCGGGAGCAGACAAGTCCCCCCCAGGAGAGGCACTCGACGCTGTTCCATCCTTCCCCCGCTCTCTGCCCCCCTGCCCGTCCCCAGCGTCTTCCCGTCCTTTGGGACCTGCTCCTTGCTGCCCGGCCAGCTCCTCTGGGAAGCCCCTTCCCGGGCACTCTTGGGCCAGCAGGCAGTGCCAACGGTGTCCCTGGCAAGGGCCTGTGGCCCAACGCCTGTGGCAACCCAGCCCCGTCCTGCTGGGGAGGGCGAGGATGGGGCTGTGCTCGTGGCCGGGCGAGAGCAGTGTGGGTTGGGGGGATGCTGCCATGCCCCCAGGGATGCCATACCCGTGGACATGCTGTGCCCACAGGGGTGCCATGCCCGTGGGGGTTGCCATGCCCACTGGGGTGCTGTGCCTGGGGGATTGTCATGTCTGTGGAGATTCTACGCCTGCAGGGACGTAGGTGCTGTACCCATGGGGATGCCGTGCCCCTGGAGATGCTGTGACCATGGTGGTGCCGTGCACGTTGGGATGCTGTGCCCGCAGCGTGCTGGCACTATGCGAGGTCTGCTGGTCCCTGCTGCAGGACTGGGTGATCAGTGTGACCATCAGCTGGAACTGCAACCTGGACCTGTCCGACAGTGAGTGCCGCCCTCGCTACTCCTTCCACCACCTTCACCCCAAAAGGACTTCGGCTTCCCCTTGGCTACAGCTACAGGTGATGGCCCTGGCCCTGCCCTGGCCCTGCATCCTTTATCCAGCCCTGCCCCACCATCCCCACAGCGCCCATTGGTCTGAGGATGCTCTGTGGTGGGGGGGCATCACCCTGGGGTGCTCCAGCCTCAGGCCAGCCCGTCCCATCCCTGCCCAGGTACCGCCGGAGCTGCAAAGGGCCATGGTGGCAGGCTGGGGTAACACTCGCTCTGCCCGAGACCATCCAAGTCCCCCCCCAGCTCTCAGTGACATGCTGCCCCCAGAAGGAGTTGCACCCCTGCCTGGGTGGGACATGTCCTACAGCCAAGTGTCACCGCTGCCAGCCCCAGGCCTGTCAATAAACCCCCGTGCTCAGCATCCCTGCCTGGGGCTGCTCCCTGCGGGCAGAATGGAGGGGATGGGGGGGGGGGGGGGTTGTCCCCATCCTTGAGCCCTGCAGTGCTGACGTGCGGAAACAAACTCCACAACTCACGCAGAGTTATAAAGCAGCTATGTCTATTGCAGCGCTGGGTGCAAGGGGGATCGCTCCTCCAAACTCGCACACAGTAAAGGGTTAGTTATACAGCTTATAGACATGCCATATATACACATTCACAAGGTTTTGGGGAAATGATTAACATGCTCATGACTTTTCCGGGAACTCGTTACCATAAGCTACTACCCACCCCGGTATGCCCATTATAGTCTCTCTGTGGTCCTTCAGAATCCTCTGGGAGTCGTTGACTCCTTTTTAATCACTGTATTGTTTTGGTCAACTGTCCTTAACTGGTTGCCAAAGCCGCTGCTCTATGGCTCCAGATGGCTCTGCTCTCTGCCACTTCCAAGGTAGAGCTGCCCCAGGGTCACCATTCAGGAGCCTCTCAGCTACGACTCTTGCTATGCATTTTGCCATGTTGCAATGTCTCACTGGATGTTGTTTCCCCGTATCGGTGCCATGGTGGGGACAGGCACATCCCCCAGCGCTCGTGGGGAGCTGGAGGGTCCTGGGGCTGCTTGCCCTGCTGCGGGCATGTGGGAAGAGCGCGGAGTCCCCCCAGCCCCCTCCGGGCACCGTCCCTGCCCACAGGCTGCCTGCAGAACCTGACACAGGCAGGCACCTTGGTTCGGGCGGCATTGCCCCCCCCGCTGCTACTGCAAGAGGAGGTCGCCCCTGACGGCACCTTGGCGTTGTCCCGAGAGCCCCCGGGGAGCACAGGAGGGGCTCTGCCCGCAGCCCCGGGGACCCTTTTCCCCCGGAGGGGGGCAGGAGCAGGAGCCGCCTGTCCGACGCTGGCAGCCCCTTCCCCTAGAGCTGCAGGGGGACAGCCGGGGGGGCTGCAGGGATCAGACACGGACGGCTCCGTGGTCCTTCCTGCCCAGCAAGGTCACAGCTCCACCCCCTCAGCTGCATGCACCCCCACACGGCCACAGCTCCTGCTTCCCCCCTCCCCAAATCTACACCTGCCTTCTACAAGCCAGTCATTTACAGAAATTCAACACTAAAACCACACCTGGGGGCCAGCACAGCCCTGCGGAGCACAGCTCCAGCCCTCGGTGCCCCCAGACCCCCGTGCCCGGCAGCGGGGGGCAGGACAGCCCCATGGTCCAGCTCTTCTCCCGCAGCTCCTCCGCGTTCGGCTCCCCTTCCCCCTCCTCTTCTGCCCCCGCCACCTCCTCCTCCCACACTCCTCTCTTGCCGCTGTCCTTCTGGAGGGAGACAGGGACGGCGCAGCAGTTCCTCCTGCCCGGCCAACACCTCCCTGCTCAGCTCAACCCCCCCCGCTGCTGCCGGGGTACGGAGCGCTTCCCAGCTCTGACCTCCCCGTAGCGGACGCGAGAGTCCAACTGCCCTCGATACCTCCATAACCGGCTGGATCCATCCAGAGCAGGAACTCCCCGCAGCGGGAGCAGGAGATGGTCAGAGAGCGGAAGATCCCCTCGGAGTGGGTGCGGGAGGGCAGAGACTGCAGTCCCCCCCAGCGTTGGCATCGCCCCGAGCTCAGAGCCTTCTTTGGGGGACACTGTGGGGAGGAGGCGGTGCTGGCAAAGAGGGGGGGTTCCCTTCTCCCCTCCCACCACTGGGGGATGGATGGGCCGTACCCATCCGAGCCCATCCGAGCGGAGCCGACCCCATCCGAGCAGAGCCGAGCGCCGCCGGTGCCCGCGGGCGCGGTGCGGCTCCTCCCGCCGCGGGTGACGGCGCGCAGGAACCGGCCCCGCGGCACCGGGCGCTGCAGCTGCTCGTCCCGCTGCGCTCCGGCGGGGCGGCGCGGGCTCGGGGAGCTCCTGCCCAGGGCGGGGGCGGGCGGGCGGAGCGGGGCGCTGCCGGGGCCGGGGGGCGGCCCGCGGGGGAGGGGGCGTGTGGCGGTGGGAACGCGCGGACTGCGATATGCAGGATCGAAACCGACATCCGCTGTATTAAGCAAGCGTGCTCTTTACATACCTTTCTACCAAGGCAGTAATTTCCTACTGTACTTTTTTACACCATCGCGTACTCTAAAAGATCACGTTCCCACCGAAAAAAAAATATCTCTTCCCTGTGAGCAGCACCTCCTTATCTCGGGAGGAGCTTCACACAGCTTCATCGTCTGCCAGAACAGTGCTGCAGCTGCTTATTCCTCCCTATTAGTTCTACCCCACTTAACCCTTCTTTTGCCTCAGTCCCCACATCTCGTGATCATGTGTTGCCATCTCATGTTGAGCTTCTCATCAATCAGCACCCCCAGGTCCTTCTCCTCAGGGCTGCTCTCCACCCATTCTCCGCCCAGCCTGGATTTGGGCTTGGGATTGCCCCGACCCAGGAGCAGGACATTGCACTGGGCCTGGTTGAACTTGATGAGGTTGGCATGGGCCCACCTCTCCCGCCTGTCATTAGTAGAAGGCCAGGCCTGCAGCACCCCGGTTATCAGCCCGGCTCGGGTGGGAGGGGATGCTCCTGCATGGGGCGGTTGCCCTGCACTGGGGGGGAAATGCCACAGAGGGAAGGTCTCGCCAAAGTGGGGGCCGCGCTCATGCTCCCTCTCCCCCATCCCTCCCCAGATCGCCCCGGCAGAAGGTCCCGAGGGCAGCGAGCGGATGGTCATTATCACGGGGCCGTCCGAGGCTCAGTTCAGGGTGCGCTGGGTGGGGGCTATGGGGGGGGGGGCAGTAAGGGACAAGTCGTGGGCGTCCCTGTGGTCACCACGGTGCTGCCAGCCTGGCTTGGCCTCCCTCAGTGCCGGGGGAGCTCTTTGCTGGGTACAATGGTTTTGATGCTGCTGGACGTGGGGACATCGTCTCCTTTGGGGATAGAGAGGCAGAACGGGCGCTGCCTGATGGTTTTCCTCCCTGTCTGTCTCCTCCCCAGGCCCAAGGGTGAATATTTTGGAAGCTGAAAGAGGAAATCTTCTTTAACTCGAAAGAAGAAGTGAAGCTTGAAGCCCACATCAAGGTGCCTTCCTTCGCTGCCAGCCGTGTGATAGGCAAAGGTGTCAAGATTGTAGGTGGTGGTGCCCCGGGGATGCAGAGTTGGGCATCAGCCATCACCCCTGCCCACCCCAGGGGGACAAATCCCGGGTGCACAGTGGTTTCAGCAACGTCTTGACCCTCAGCCCCCATGTCCTGGTGGTGGTTCTCGTTGGTCCCAAGGAAGGGGGGCCCACACAGGGTGCCTGGTGCTGTGGTGACAGCTGCAGCAGAGGATTTTGGCTCTTCCACAACAAAACCCTCTTGTGATTTGCTCCAGGTGAACGAACTGCAAATCTTAACCAGCGCGGAAGTCCTTGTGCCACGAGACCAAACCCCGGACGAGAACGAGGAGGTCATCGTTAAAATCATTGGGCATTTCTTTGCCAGTCAGGTACCGTTTGGCCATGGCTTTACCCAATATTCCCCGGCCGCTTTCGTCCACTGAGGAAAGGCGTGGGGTGGCTGAGCCCAGCACCACCTGAGCATCCCGCCGCTCTTCTTTTGGATGGTCCCTGTGCCCCCAAGAGGCACTGAAGGTGTTTCGGTAACTCCTCCCGGCTGTGCGAGCGCTGAAGTTGAAGATTGGCTTCATTGAGCTAAAAATGGGTGTTTTGAATGCCGTGCAGAGCAGCACCCAGGGTGTGAATGGACTCCCTGGTGCCGGCAAGGCCACCCACATCCCACCTGGGTGCATCTTCCATAACCTTGTCTCCTGTCCACTTCAGCGGAACGGTGGCCCCCCAAAAATTCAGGCTCTCTCGAGGAGTGAAGCACAAGTTAAAAAAAAAAAAAGAACAAAACAAAACAAAAAATTAACAAAAAAAAACCCAAACACACACCAGCACCACCCCCACGAAATTAATTACAGCTTGTCCAGAGTGAAAAGTTGGGAGTGGCGAGATGCTCAGTGGGGGCTCGGGAGTGGTTGGTGGGGGGAGAAACAGTGCCCTGACCCCCACCTCTTGCTTTTCCCCTCTCCTCCCCAGGACTGCACAGCGCAAGATGAGGGAAATGCTCCAGCAGGTGAAACAGCAGGAGCAGAAACACGCTCCGGGAGCCCCGGCCTCGCAGCACAGCAAGGGAGGCTCCCGCCGTGCCGCCCAGCACCGCCCGATGAATGTAACCCCGCCGCCGGACATCCCCCCCTCCCAAATCCTCCTCCTCCACCCCCAGCAGGTCAGGGGAGCAAACCAAAGACCCCCCCAAACACACCCCCCCCCCATTCCCCGCAGCGCTGCGAGGATGCACAGCCGAGGGGTATGGGGAGGGCTCTCTCCATCCCACAGCCTCCCCCTTCCTCCTCCCTCGCCTCCCGACGCTATCCCTTTAGTTGGACTAACGTGGGCAGGTTTGGGTACCTCAGCACCTCACGCTTGTGTCTCCTTTTAGAGATTTTGTGTGCCTTGGAAACCTGCGAGTTGGAGATCTTTTTTTAATTAATTTTCTAATAAAAACAGAACCGAGTTGGAAAAGCGATGGGAGTAGCCACCACTGTGGTCATTCTCTCCGGGGCGTTGTGGAGGAAGGCTGCCAGTCTTCCTCCCAGTGTACTTTTCCCCGTTGGCTCCAGACTGCTGCTGGGGCTGAGCTCTGAGCCGCCAGAGCGGTTCTCAGCAGACGGTCACTCGGCGCAGACAATGAGGCCCTGAATAGCCCTTCCTGTGCTCTTGATGGCTCCGGACGGCTCTGCTCCTCTGCTGCTTCTAAGGTGGGGCTGCCCCAGTGCCCTCACTCAGGAGCCTTTTGTCTGTGCAGGTCTCACTTGTGACAGGGGGTGGGGGTGTTGCCAAACTAACTGCTGTGCTGCGATGTGGGAGTGGGTGTTCCTGCCCGTGTCAGTGCCAGAGCTCTTCCGTAGGCTCCTTCTGCCAGCGGAGAGCCAGGGGCCGCTCCTTCAGGAGAGAGCTTGTTTAAAAAGAGAAAAAAAAAAAAAAGGGGGGGGGGGGGAAGTGGGAAAAGAAAAAAGGGGAAAAAAGTGAAAAAAGAGAAAAAGAAAACCGGGGGGGGGGGAAGGGGAGACAGAAAAAAGGGGGAAAAAGAAAAAAAAGGGAAAAAGAAAAAAGGGTATAAAGAGAAAAAGGAGGAAAAAGTGAAAAAAGAGAAAAATAAAAACGGGGTAAAGGGGAAACAAAAAAGGGGGAAAAAAAACAAAAAAAAAGGGGGGGCAAAAAAAAGGGAAAAAGAGAGAAAAGGGGAAAAAAGTGAAAAAAGAGGAAAAAAGGGGAAAAAGACAAAAAAGGATGGGGAAGGGAAAACAAAAGGGAGTAAGAAGAAAAAGGGGAAAAGAAAAAAACCTCACATATTAAAAAAGGAAGGTAGAAAGGAAAAAAAACAAACAAACAAACCAAGGAAGGAAAGTGGGAACATCCCCCGGGCAGGAGGAGGGACAGGAGCCGGGGGAGGGGGGAGGTGGGGGGAGGTGGCGGTGCCAGCGCCGGCCCCGGGGGCTGCGACACCACGTTTTTGTCCTCTACTGCAAAGTGTTCTGTGAAAAACAACCAACCAAACCCCACCCAACGACAACATCAAAACCCAAAGAGAAATCTCTCCAGCTCACACGAGCCTGAGCTCACTCTCCATTGCACTCTTTCCAGTGTCGCGGGGGGGGTCGCAGCTGAGCTGAGATTGAGAGGGGGGGGGTGGTGGTGGGAGTTTGCCCCATGGCTGTGATGGGGGGACAAGGGGTGGGTGGAGAGTGGGGGATGTGGTGTGGGGTTTTTTTGGGGGTGGTGATGGTTTCTTGCCAGGTGTCGCTTTACCCAGTGGCTCGGGGAGGCGTTGGCATCAGGAAGCCTGTGCTAAAGCGGGGTGGGGGCCTCGCCGCAGTTGGTTAGCAGAGCCAAAGTGGTTATTAATGGTTATTAACAGCACAGTAATTAGGCCCGTGTAATGGGGAAGCTCAGATGCCCCCTAACCACCCCCCCCCGGTGCTTCTCTAGCCAGGCGAGCGCTGGGCGTCCCCCCCGCAGGAGAGGAGCGCACCTCCGGGGTGGGTGGAAGGGCGTCACCCAACAGGGAGAGGACCAAGATGGGGCTTGGGTGTCCCTTGGGGTGGCCGGGTGGTGGGGTAGGGCTGCTGGGGGCTGCCATGATGAGGGACACCCCCACGCCTTTCTCCATGGCTCCCAGAGCTCTGCTCCCTCCCTCCCTCCCTCCCACCCATCCAGTGCCACCGGAGATGTGGTGTCCCCCCTCCCGGGGCGGGCAGGGGCTGGTGCCACCCCATCTAACACCTCAATGCACCAAAGCACCTCACTGGGGGAGGGACCCTGTGCCTGGTAGCCCCGTGCTCCCCAGCACTGTAAGGATGGGGCTGAGCCCCCACCACAGCCACCCTGTGCAAACCAAAGACCCCCCCACAGAACCCCCCACCCCCATTCCCCGCAGCGCTGCGAGGATGCACAGCCGAGGGGTACGGGGAGGGCTCTCTCCATCCCACAGCCTCCCCCTTCCTCCTCCCTCGCCTCCCGACGCTATCCCTTTTGTTGGACTAACACAGGCAGAGAGAGAGAGAAAGAGAGGTTTTATTATTCTTTTTTTCTTTTAATTTTTTATTTTTTATTTCCTAAAAGCCACTGGTTTTTCATCCCAGGCATGGCCAGAGGAGCTCGCCCAGCATTGAGGGGGGGAGGTTGGGCTGCGGCGCACAGCGCAGTGGCTCATCAGTTTTTAGAATTAATGTAACGATAATGAAACTAACAGCGATTTTTAAGTTTTGCAAGGATTTTAATTCTTTATTTATGTATTTGATTTCAGAGGGGCCCGGGGCGGGAGGGGGACATTTGTTTTTTAGCAAAAGCCGGCTTTTCTAGAGGTTAAAGGAAAGGCCGTGCTCGGCTGTAAATGCTTCCCTCCAGCGTCCTGGATGGGGGGGACGGATCTCCTAGGGGCCAGCTGTATCCTTGGAGGATTCCCCATTTGTCTCCCCAGACCCTGCGGTTTATATTTCCTGACTCGGTGAGGGTGCAGGATTATGCCCGAGTGGATTACACTGTCTGGGATATTTCCCTCTGGTGGTGCCATAGCGAAGTCTCTGTCGCCAATTTGTGATGTCCAGCGCTCAACGTCACGGGAAGAGTGGTGGGATGGGACTCGGGGCATTTTGATTGTTAAGGGCCATTTGGTTTTGGTTGTTCTGTGCCATCTTGAGATAAGCCCGGGCTGAGCTGTTTTGCAGCTCCCCCCAAGTTCTCTCTGCACAGCCAAGGCACGGCGGAGATGGAGCTGAGTGGGATGGCAGCTCCCTGCCTCTCACCTCTTGTGCTCTGAAACCGGCTTGGCTGGCTGCTCCCACACAGTGTGTTACTGGCTTGCCCAGCAGGTAAAGAACCCAGATTTGGGACGCCACTGGGGTGTCCGTAAGGGGTCCTGGGTGGCCCTTATGGGGTCCTGGGGGGGACTCTTGCAGGCCAGAGGGAGTCTGGGGCAGCCCTTCAAGGATCTGGGGGTCCCCTCTGGTGCCTCTGGGGAGGCTTTTGTGGCTGGAGAGGGCTGAGCTGGTTTCAAGAGGTGCTTCCTCCCTTTCTCCAGCCCACCCAGCTCCCCCAACACCCCCCCCCCCCCAGGTTGGTGGGTGCCCGCAGTGCCAGCGTGTCCCACTGGGTCGGGCACTGAGGGGGGCACAGCCCCAGCCGTGGGATGGGAGGATGAACCACAGCACCAGGGATAGAGACCAACATTTTATTTCTTTAACATTTCCCATGGGGGGCACCCCAGGGTTGTGCGGCTGCACCGCAGCTGGTGCCAGGAGGGACTCCAACGTCCCCCCCACAGCTCACCTGGCTCTGCTCGTGATGCTTTTGATGGGGCTCAGCGTGGTCTCTTCTGTGCTACGGACCAAGCGGCTCCAGGTAGGCGACTGCTGCACCGCACTGTGCCACAGCGTGGGGAGGGGTGGGGGGCTGCGGAGCGGGGCTGGGAGCTGCTCCCGTCTCACCCATCTCCCGGGGTCCTGCAGAGGGACTGGAAGAAGCCAAAGCAAGGGACGACGGACACGAGAGCCCGCCCGCAGGAGCAGAGCAGTGAGTGGCCCCGGCACCGAGCACCATGCAAACAGCCCACACCCCACGGCAGCCCTGAGCCGGGGCTGTGCCGGGGCTGCCGGCCGCTCACTCCGTCCCCTCCCTCGGCAGCTTCTCGGCTAGCGGATGAAGGATGGGAGCTCAAGTCGACACAGGAGAAGCAGGGAGTGTGGGGGAGACCCCCAGATCCTGCCCCAGACCCTCAGCCCGTGCCCTGCTTGCGCTGGGCAGCCCTGCCCGCCTGCTGAGGAGGGGGTGCTGCCCGCTGGCCCCGACGGAGAAGACAGGGTGCAGCGGGTCTCTTCTCTCTCCTCCTCTGCAGGCCAACCGAGGAGGCAGCGAGGAGGGAGCACCGGGCCCCGCAGGACCCACTGGGCTCCCTGCCAACCATATACCATCTGAGCACTGATGCCTCTCTCTACCCCCTGCCCCCCCCAACCCCCCACGTCCCACTGCCCTCCTCTGCCGCCTATAGATCCTATCAATGGGGACAGCTCCTTCTGGTCCAGGCACCCCCTGGGCTCCTGGGCCCCCCGAGGGCCACCGCAAGAGCCCCTGCAGCCTGTGCTCGCTGGCCAACTCGGAGGACTGCAGCAGCCTGTTGAGGAGCAGCTCCTCTTCCCAGAGCTCCCTCTACCACTTCCTGGAGCCCTGGCCCAGTGCAGCAACAGAGCCAGTGGTGCTCACACACTCAGGACAACCCCACTCTCCCATGGCTGCTGGTGGGGCAGTGGGGAAACTGGGGCTGGTCCTTGGCCAGGAGCCTCCACAGGAGCTGCCAGCAGGGACCGAGAAAGAGTTGGTCCCCGGGAGGGGATGGACAGGGCACAGAGGCCCACGGACGAGCACCTGTCCCCCGGAAGCCCCCCAGCCATGGACATGGACAAGGTGGAGCGGGTGTGGGAGATCACCTGTGCTTTCCAGGCCTTGAAGGCAAAGACAGAGGAGTCCTGCAAGACCACGGGCAGGGAGTGTGGCCAGGCAGACCCAGGGCTGTGCAGGGCAGGAAGGTGCCTGCGTCAGGGCTGCGCCCAGCTGTGGGGCTACCTGAAGGGCTGGTGGAGATGCCACTAGCCGTGTCTGCTTCTGCCAGCCCTGCAAGTGGTGACAGTGCCAGGCCCAGAAGACCAACAGTGCCCCGAATACTGAGCGGCTGTGGGGTGTGGGGCCGGGAACCCCTCTGGGGTACCCCTTATGTGAAACATTAAAGAAATAAAATGTTTGTCTCCAGCCCTCGTGCTGTCCTTCCTCCTCCCATCCCACGGCTGCGGGTGCTCCCCCGAGGGAGCAGGCTGCAATCAGCAAGCACTGTGTGTTGAGCTCCCCTGCTCACAGCCATGCTCCGCCTGAAGGCGGCGAGGCAGGAGCAGTCCCCAGCCGACTTGGGCACAAAAAGGTTCATCTGACTCAGCGGGTGAGGAACTGCCCGTTTCAACTCCGTACCTTTGGCATTCTCAGGTCGGAGGATTTGATGGAGCCAACTGAGAGCAGCAGCATATGCTGTGGGGCTCTGAGCTGCTGCGTGGTGCCAGGTCTATCCAACGTCAGGCAGTACGTTCCCAGGAGATGTCACCGCTAACAACTCTTCCGAGGAAGTGGGGCCGTTTCTGTAGTCGTAGCCTGCCTGGAGAAAGAGCCCCACGGAGCTAATAGTCTGCTGAGCAGCAAGGGAGCAGAGTCGCTGACTCTCAACCAAGGACTGAAGTACAGCAACCCACTCAATTGCCTTCCCCCTTCGCCCGCTGCCTCCCACAGTTTAGAAGAAAAGAACCAGGGAGCTCCAAGTGAGGGGACCCCTCCCCCACTCCCCCAAATCTGCCCAAGCATCCCCAAACCTCCCTCAAGACACGGGACTCCTCCCACGCACCTCCACTCCCCACACCGCCAACCCTCCCCCTCCCCCAACACTCCAAAAAGCAGCAGTCCTTAGGGCAGACTCCTTAAGCTGACTCCACAGCTACGGCTCCCCGTCGGCTCCGGGGGAGACAAGGGGGCCCCGGGGCTCTCCGTGGGCTTTAAGGGGGTCCCAGGGCTGCCCACGGGCTCCCAGCAATGCCCGTGCCCACCACCCACCCCCGCTTCAGGGGGCCCAGTGCTGACACCCCCCGACCCATCTCGGGGGTACCTGGGGGGACTCGGCCGTGGGCTGGAGGCGGGCGAAGGGGGCACGGCCGGGCTGACCTGCCGGGGGGGGCTGAGAGCGGAGCCCAGAGCGGAGCCAAGCGCCCGGACAGGCCGGCCCAGGGCACCCTGCGCTGCGGCCGGGGCTGCCGCCACCTGCGGGGAGCGAGCGGGGGGTGAGGGGGCGGCAGCGGGGGACGGGAGGGGGGGGGGGGCCTGAATCGGCCCTGTTCTCCCCGGGGACCCCCCACTCGGCTCTGTCCCCCCGAAACAGGTCCAGGCCGCCCCCCGAGCCCCCCAGCCCGGTCCCGCCACCCCACAAACCCCCCGAACTGGCCCCGGAGACCTCCGCACCGCTCCTGCCGCCGCCGCCGTCGCCGTCGCCGCCGCCACACCGCCCGCCCGCCCGCTCCCGCCCTCCTCGGCCCCAGTCCCCCCGTCTCCCCCGGTACCGACTGTCACAAGTCCCACGCGCCGCCGCACAACGGAAGTGCTCCCCTTCACGGCCGCCCAACCGCGCATGCGCCGAAGGGCAAGCCCGGGCCACGCCCCCCAGCGTCGCCGCGGCAAAAGCGGGCGAGAGGGGCGGGGCCCCACCCTTAGCTCCGCAGCACCGCTTCCCTCCGCCCTGGGCAGTGCGAGGCCGAAACCAGCCCAGCTCTCTCCAAAATGAGCCGGACATCCGCCTGCAGAGCTCCGCCAGACCACCCCGACGGACATCACGGGGATGGGGGGAAAGAAAACAACCAGAAAGGTACTGGAAATTACGTGGAGACGGTGCTTAGAGATCCTTCCGAGAGGCAGAACCCGGCCTTTGTTCTCATTTTTGAACACGGGATTTCGCAGCGCTTCGCGGGCAGTGGTTATCCAGGGGCATCAGCTATCCCG
Source organism: Vanellus vanellus (assembly GCF_965231255.1). Lineage (NCBI taxonomy): Eukaryota > Metazoa > Chordata > Aves > Charadriiformes > Charadriidae > Vanellus > Vanellus vanellus. The sequence continues at coordinate 239,507 of NW_028127108.1, read as the reverse complement.
GGAAGCGAAAGTTCCCATCCCATGTGGCAAAAATCCACTCGCATGAAAAACTTAAACAAAACCAGCCCTCAAAAGGACAAGAGGCACCTTTGATCACCCTTTGCTTGAAGCTTCGCTAAAACTGTATACTCAGATTAGCCCTTTCCTGTAGTTTCTTTCCCAGAGTTTTGCCCCAAACCCACGCTTCTAGCCCCGCTCCCCAAGCCCTCCCTCAGGGCCCACCACCTTTCCCCAGCCCAGCCTGTCCTTAAAGCTTTTCTTTCCACACACAGCCCTTTCCACTCACCTCCCTCCGGGGCCTCCTCTCTCACAGACACCTCACAGCCCTGCAAACCTCCCTCTCCCGAAAACCCATTCCCCCTCGCTCCCCCCTCATACAACACCACACACCCCTCACACACTCGCTCCCACACCCCCCACCGTCCTCTCTTCCTCTCTCCTCCCCTCCCCCCCCTTCCCCTCTCCTCCCATCAAAACGGCGCCGCCCTTCCCTTCCCTCCCCCTCCCGCCTTTTCCTGCCTCAGCCCCCGCCCCCCACTCAGGTGACACCGCATACATCCGCCATGAGGCGCGGCGGGGAGGGCCGGGGCTATGAGAGGCATTGGCGGTGAGGGAATTTTCGGCTTATCTCCTCTTCTTTTCATCTCCTGAGGCTTCGGGCAGCCCCGCGTAGGCGGCTGGAGATTCCCCCCTCCCCTTCCAGGAGTGGCCCCGGCCCTGGGGCGGCCCCCGCCTCCCTCCTCCCCACAGGCTCTCCTCAGGGGGAGCCCCCAAATCTGTCCCCTGGGCGGCCCCACAGCCTCCTGCGTGGCCGGGAATGGGGTTTCCCTCAGGCAGAGCCCTCAAATCCATCTCTGTCATTGCCCTACAGCCTCCTGCATGGCTGGGAGCATTGATTCCCTCAGGGATAGATCCCCCCTCATCCCCCAACCTATCCCCAGGGTGGTCTCACAGCCTCCTGCATGGCTGGGAGCAGTGTTTCCCTCAGGGAGAGCCCCCAAATCCATCCCCAGGGTGGTCCCGCAGCCGCCTGTGTGGCCAGGAATGGCGTTTCCCCCATGGATGGAGCCCCCTCCTTCCCCCTACCCCACTCCTGGGCAGCCTTTTCCTCTCTCCCACCTTCTCCCCACACCTCTTCCAGGGCTGGGAAAACACTCCTGCCCTTTCTCTTCCTGCGGGTTTTGAGAAGAAGAGCCCCCCGTCTCCCCAGCCCACACGTGGGGTCTGGGCAGCTCCACGCCTTGTGTTTGAACCGGGAATTGGGATATTTCAGTTTTCTTCTGCGATCAGGCACGGTTGTGAAAGGGCCAGTTGTAGTGGTTAGGCTTTGGTGGGTGAGTAACAGCAAATCTTATTGAACTTTTCCTTTTTTCAGATTTTGTGTAGGGGGCTCGTTGTCCTCACGCCCGCGAGTTCTGCTCCAGGTCAAGCGAAGCCCCATGGAACTGGCCCTAAGGGCGGCGGCGGCCATGGACCAGCGCCCCTTCGCCATCGAGAACGTGGTTTATTTAAAGGTGAATCTCCCTGTTTGTTTGTTTGTTTGTTTGTTTCAAAAGCAGGGGGCTGGTTTGTAGCGAGGCTTAAAACCCTGGGTTGTGCCTGAGTGTGGGGCTGATTTCAACCTCAGGGGCTGTGACTATGTCCAGCTCTGACTCCCAGCCCTGGCAGCACCGTTAGTGCGCCGGGCTCAGCGTTCTCTTGTATTTTGAAGGGTTTCTTACGGATTGGCAGCAGCCGGGGATATTTAGCAGCTGTGTATTGGTGGCGGAATCCGTGTGGTGAAAAGATCTTTGGGGTAAAGAGGTGACTAGGTGGGGGTTTTTTTGCACCTTGAGAATGTTTCTTGTTGCCTTGTACCTGTAAAAAGAAATTCAAATTGGTAAGGCTGAAGAAGATGGTAACAGTCATAACCCCTCTGTTTCACAGGAATTTCACTTCTGTCCTATTTTCATAAAATTACCCCCTACACAGGAATATGTTTTGTGGATGGTTTGTTTTTTTCTTTTATGAGAGTCCTTTCAGCCTGCTCTCCAGCTGGAAATGGGAAATGCAAAGGCATTACAATGATAGATTTGCTAAATATGTTGCCAAGGTCTCTATTAGTGGCTTTCCCTGAAGCGGGGAAAAGATGTCCTGTTTAATTGTATTTTGCATTTGAAATTCTCTGTGAAATGGATTAAGCAGAGAGGGCTTCTTTTTGTGGGTCTGCCCTTGGAAGGAGAGCGCCTTTAGGAAAAGGCTTTTCTGGAGGGGACGGAGAACTTAATTGCTGATGGCTATAAAAGCGCGCCCTGTTTGGGTGGCTTGAAAACAAAACACATGAAAATCCATGACTGAAAAATGAGACTTTCTCCTAATGATTGGGGCTGGTGTTTTTACTGATTCGCCAATTAGTAACAGCTCGTTCCTTATGCGTGGTCCTTACTTGTAGCTGGGGACCCTTGAATTGTTTCCCAAAGCCTAATCCAGCGGGAAGTGCTAGGGTTGTCAGATTGCTGCAGATCAAATCCCAGGTGAAATCGCTGCAGATCAAATAAAAGAGAGCGCTTTGGAGTTGTCTCGTTCCCTCTGTCATTTCCCAAGAAAGAGGGGTGGAAAAATGGTAAAATTTGTTATGTTGAAGGTCGGTGATAATCCAAAACTGCAGAGCGAGCTGGGTGCCTATGGAAGGGGAACCACACTCTCAAGTGGAAATACTTGGTGTCTCGTTGCCTGTGGGAGGGAAAGGGACGTCAAGAGTCAACCTAAAGGAACTTCTCACCTTCAGAGGTGGTGCTCTGGAGGTGACGGTTAATTGAGGGGAGTTGTGGAAGCGTGCCTTACTGAGCAACATGCTGCTGCCGGCCCGAGACTAAATGTCTCCAAAGTTTGGGGTTGGTTTAAGTGCTTTTTGGTTATTAGCTGGATGTCACTCTTACAAGCACCTCTTGCCCTGTCTGGAGGGGTTTGCTGCTGCCTCCTGCGTTGAGCCGAGGGGACTGGCAGCCCTCAGGGCAGGGTTTTTCTCAAGTGCAGAGGTTAAACCTGGTGCGTGCTGCTTAAAAACTGCTCTGGGTGTTAGTGCGGTGGTCACGGTGAGAAATGTGTTGGCTTAGGGGAGCCTGAGATTTGCATTCCTCTTACCTGCGGGGGATTTTGGGGAGCCTGGGTGGTACAATCCCCTTCCTGCTCCCAGATTCCTGTCACTGACCCAGCAGTGGGGTGTTAGCAGAGCTGATGCCCGCAGCAGCTGAGGGTCGGCATGATCCCGGCATCGCCAGAGCTCTGGAGCCGAGGAATGGGAGTGTGGCCCATTTCCATCATGGCTTGTGAGGGAAATAGTACGGTTTGATATAGCCGGGGTGCGTAAACGGGGATTCCTCTTTGCACGTGTGCTTACAGGGTGCACGCAGGTGTGTTACTGGGAGTGTTTCTCAATGCCTTCGAAGCTTTATGAGATTGGTTAATGAGCGTTGCTTTGCTGTGCAAGTGCAAAGTGTTATTTTCATGGAGAAACCAGCTCAGATGTTCCGTTTATTTTTCTTTTGTTAAAGGCAGAATGCCTATTTTAAAGCTTTCCTTGCAGGCAGAATGACATCTGCTTTTGAGGATTGTTTCTTTCCCTGCAGGGTGGGAAAATCTACAGCCTCGCTAAGGCCGCAGAGGAAGAAAACTTGTCAGTTTCCTAGAGCAAACTGCAGTTTGGAGAGGGGGGTGGTTTGCCAGAGCACCTTTTAGCACCTCGTCGGGCACATTTCTTTTCCCTCGGGGCTGAGGTTTAACATCGCCTTTTCATTTGGCTGGGTTTTGGTTGTATGAATTAATGGGTGTTTCAATGGGAACCACAAGACCTAATTTCTCAGTCGCCATCTTAAAAATTGTGCAGGGACGGAAGTGGGACAGGGAGGTGACCGGAGTGAAACGCTGAAGGCTGTTAAGGCTGGAATAAGGAATGGCAGGGCTTGTTCTGGTCACCCAATATGACAATAAAAGGCCACAAGTTCCTCGTGGAGGTAAAGAACCGACAATCTGGGAGGGCGTTCAGGGATTTGCCTCATCGAAGGGTTTCCAGGGGAATATGGGGGTCACTCTCCATCTCATTCCTGGTGAGCTGCCTGCCTGTTAAGACCATTATTACATTATAATCACGGAGGGAGGCCCTGAATTCAGGTTTGGGAAGCCATTAGCTAATTTTGTGGTTAATGCTTTTTTTTTTTTAGAGTGAGTCTGACTCGGTTCTCTCTGCTGAAGATGAGACACGTCCTTCCCTCTGCTTTGGCAATGGCCGCTTTCCTTGGGCACAGGGACCGCACACCCCTCTGGTCCTTTTTCTGTAAATAAATCGTGGCTGTGCCGCCTTCCTGCCCAGCCTGGGGAGCTTGTCCTTTACTGAGTGAGAAAGCAAGTTTTTCCCTGGAAGAAATAAAGAGATTTTGATACTCTCTGTCCTTCTGTGCAGCACTGCCATCCCAATGCGGCCTCGGGAGAGGCACCTTTCCTCCAGCGCTGGAACCATGGCAGGGAAGGGACCTGCTATATCGTTAGATGGATGAATTTTATCGTTCTTTGGCAAGAAACGAATATGGTGACAATCGTTACCCGGTCCAGCCAGCCTTGGTGGTCAGCCCCCTCCTCCCTTTCCCTGTGGGAAGGCTCTGAGGATCTCCCGGGCTATAGGAACAGGCAGGCAGTAAGGATGCTGTGCTGGGAAGCTTTTACTGGCTTTGCTATCTTCCTCCTGTGAATGGAGAGATGGATCCCCAGCACTTTGGAGCTCACCTTCCCCAAACGCCGAGTTCGCCATTTGTTATCCACAAATGATGCGATTTTCTGTGCAGGAAATGGGATTTTTCAGAAATTCCAGCACGGTATGGGAAGAAAACGCTCCTGGAACTTTTCATGCAGGTCATTCCTTTTCGGTGTCGCAATTAAAATGTGACATCTGTAACTTTGAAACAAATATTTGTACGTATTTGTCAATGGGTGCTATTCACGTAGTCGCTGGAAGGAGAAGGGATCTTAACCACCTCTCTTATTTCAGGCTGTATCCTGATAACGCCGGGGATTGATATCCCGCTGGGGATTTTTCTCCAGTTCCCATCTTTTGCGGCTAATTGAACGGCAGAGATTTCCCATCTAGACAGGCAGTGAGCTCTACGGAGGGAATGCGAGCGCGGATCTAACGTTGACGGTGATTATACTATATTGTTAAAAGACTCCTGCCTTGCAAAGAAAGTCTGGAAAAGTGAAAAAGGATGTGCCTTTCTCCTTTGGGATTGCTTTTGTGGCAGAGGGGATGGAAACAGCCCACCAGGGTTTTGCTCCGCTCCTGGCTTTGGCTTGGAAAAAGCCCCAAACGGCTCAATCCCTGCGGGGCCGACTGTAACCCAGGTGAGGGGCAGCTGTGCCAGGAGATCCGGAGGGTCCATCGCCACACCTTCCGTGTCCAGTGAGAGATTTCCCCGAAAAGAGGGAAATTCTGGGAGAATGGGGAGCGGTGTGCAATGATGAGGGCGGCGAGGAAGGCTAAAGGGTGGTCTCGATGATTTTTACTGTGAGTGGGTTTTTTCATATATCTTTTGGGCAGTATGGCCGGGGACTTTTTGTTTAGGCTGATGAAGGTTGACTCTAAAATCCGCATTGGGCCGTGAGCTCCGGCCCAGCGGTCAGAATAACCACAAACCCTGGGGAAAGGGGGCTGAGGAATGGGTGCGTGGTTGGTTCGGCGCCGGGGCTCTGCCAGCCCTCGCTGTTGCCATTGACCTTCTCCCTGTGGCTCGGCCACTTCTCCCACTGCCCCACAGCACTGCGGAGGGTAATGGAGGGTTATTTTTGGCTGGAGTATACCCCTGTGCTGGCCAGAAATGGCCAGAGCTAGCCCAGGCTGGGCTTGCCACTCAGGCTGACCTCATGATGCCGGTTGCCGGCCTCCCGCGTTCTACACAACATTCCGACAGTGGTCTTGGCCCACCGTTGCAGCTCTTCTGCTGCTGGCTGTGGCTCTCGGAGTGAACCTCGCCAGTTTGCTCAGCGTTTTGAGGAAGGAAGCGGCAATTTTCTTGCCCGATGGGGCGCAAAAGGGCTCACGTGGTGGAACGGTAATGCTGTTGGTGGCGAGAAGGGGCTGTGGGAGTTGTTAGAGGGCAGTTGGTGATGCTGTGCTGGGAAATAACTGCCGTACCTGACACGTCCCCTCCTTCGAAGCGGGTGCGTGCTATCGTGCTGTTCCCAGCTCTCCTTCCTCACCTCCTCTGCCTTAACAATTTCAGACACGTCAACATTGGCAGCGACTTTCAGGCAGAGATCCCAGACCTGCAGGAGAGATCCCGTTTGGAAGAGGAGGAGGAGGGAGCGTCGCTAGTGTGGAAGCCCTGGGGAGACATCGCAACGAACCCGGAAACACAGGACAGAGGTTCTCTTAACGCTTTTCTTCCCGGGTTCCCCCCAAGATACTAAGGGTCGAAAACTGCACGTTTTCACAGCAGCTGTTTGTCTGTTGGGACCCTCTCCCTCCTTTCCTTGACTGCCTTCGTGGCTGGTAGCACCCAAGGGTGCTCAGATGTGGTGGGACAGTGAACAGATAACAACCGGTGGCGCTCTCAGTCGCGTCCTCTGGGAGAGATGGTCAGGGGTGTTTGTAGCTGTCCCACGTCAGCTGCAGTGACCTTGGGAGAGGGGAGATCTGTCTCTGGAGCTACCGGTCCCAAAGCTGCTCTGAAGGCAGAGAGCGCGATACCGGATAACCTGCCTTTTTTTCGGTGCCTTTTCTGGGTCTCCAGTCTGTCTGTTCTGTTTGCCCTTGGACTTGTATTGTACCTTTTCCTCTTTCTTGATGGGAACTGACTTTCTGTTGTTTTTTGTTGCATTTCTAGTGACAAATCTGCTCAATTTCGCCTGCTCCAATGTGGTGCTGGGGGGAAGAGCCAACCTGGAGCACGCCTTGCACCGCCTGCATGAAGCTTTGGTAAGAAGCAGCTATTTTCGAATTCCTGCTGGAGTAGGACAGACTTAATTACTGGGGTGAGCTGGGAGTCGCTCCTGAGTTTTCTGTTCCGCAGGCTCGAATCCCTTTGCTAAAGGGGCAGAGTTCTTGCGTGCTGCCTGTTGGCCGCCGTCTGCATTAAGGTCTTGTGGGATGAAAGACCCTGTGTATCAATAAGAGCTTGTTTTGTCTCTTGTCAATTCTGACAATTTGGAGAATAGAAGTCCTCCTACTCCTGCAGGCAGGTCTGCCTGCAGCAGGGACGAGCCCAGAAGGACTCCAGCAGTGAGCAGTGGCCGTTGGGGTGCCACAGCTTGGTCCCCGGAGATCTGCGCGGGTTCTGGTTTCTTAAAACACATCAGTGTGGATTGAGGAAATATTCCCATCGACTGCTGTGGGCAGAGGTGACCCCGATGTGCTGTTGTTGAGCATCGACTGAGAACCGTCTTCCCACAGTGGGCTGAAGAGTTGAGGTCCCTCCTGAGGGGGAATCTAAGTCTTGTTCTCTGAACTCCCACAGGAGGGTCTGGAGATGCTGCAGTCTGGGGCACCCCAGCGACCTGAATCCCATCCCCTGGCTGATTATCATTACGCAGGTAAAAGTGGAAGCAGAGCTTGTCGCTTCTCCGGGAATGCGAGCGGGTACTGCCGTTCCCTTTGTTCTGATTGAAAGAAGTGATTTTTTAGAAACGTGCGAGCAGCGGTTCGTGTTCTTCGGGGCAGGGAAAATAGTCGTTTTAATCTGTTCCAGGGGTCTTTTGGCGCGGGGAGTGCCTTGTCCCTGTGTTCCAGCCCACTGCTGTCCCGTGCAGTGATGCCCCACGCTGCCGTATGCTCCTCCTTTTGCACGCCGGCTTCACGGCAGCTCTGCTGACAACCATAACTGCTCGTGCTAACGAACTCCCTGCGGCATTGGCTAATCACTTTCCAAAGGAGGAAAGATGTGGATGTGTGATGAATAACTTGTGCAGATTTCAGGTAGGCTGCGAGTGGTCTAATCATTTGCACGTGGCTGTTTCTTCCCAGGCTCAGACACTTGGACGCCCCTGGAGGAGCAGTTGTTTAAAGAGGCTTTTTATGTGCATAAGAAGAATTTCCACCTGATCCAGAAGAAGGTAAAGCAGTTAGTCCGAGGCGGGTCACGGGTTGGTCGCGTGGAGGGGAGTTTTAACCCAGAAAAGTCGTCTTTTGAACAGCGTGTCGGAATCCTGTCCTTGGGATGCAGCTTCATGCTAAAAAGACACCGGTACAAAACATAATTTTCCTAATGTGTAATTACCAAAGAAATTTAATCTCTCCGGTACAAAATATGGGAAATATTAAAAGAATAATGACACATTCCGCTGACCATCGGCGTATAATGTACAGTTCTGCCCTCCCAAGGCTTCTTTACAGCCCTTTCAGAAGAAGGGGGCTCGTTTTTGGCCTGATCTCACCTGTGCATTGTGCTGTGGGGACTGCAGACAGAGGGGGGGACAGACAAAGAGCGCTGGATAGACTTGTTGTGGGTCTGTGCCTTCGGTGTTTTCCTGCAGTATTTCCCTCATCGATCGCTTCTGGTTTTTTCCTGACAGATTCAGACGAAGACCGTGGCCCAGTGTGTGGAATATTACTACACCTGGAAAAAACACGTCAGGTTTGGCGCCACCCGACCAGGACGGACAGCCAAAAGACTCCAGCGAGGCACAGATGAGGTGGAGGAGGCTGAAGAGAAGGTAGGAAAACTGCCGGGGGTGGGTGCGAGATGCCCCATGGATGCATTGTCCCGGGCTCTCGGAAACGATCCCCTTCGCATTAAACTTGCTGCTGCTGATTTTCGGGGACATTTTGTAACGTCCCAGTACTCCGTCACAGGAACTGCCGGTGACCCGCCTCTGTGTGGGTGTTGCCAAAACGTTCCTTGCCAGGAAGCAGAAATGTGGCTCACGGAAATACATATTATTTAGGGTTTTTTTTTGATGGCAGACACTGGGTAAGCATGTCCCTTCAGTTCTCAGTAATTCTACTGTTCTGCTGAGGACAGTAGAAATAATGTGGTTTTTCTTTCACCATCTCTCTTTGCACCCCATCCTCCCTGTCGAATTTCGGCATAGTTTTGGCTGTTTTAGTGTTTGGAGGAGCTCAGCGGGGCAGGCTGGGGCTGATAGAACGCGTTCCACCCGGCACACAAATAAACCCCTCACTGCCTGGGCCGTTTGGGGATGTTTCCAGCTAGTTTTTCGCTTTAGCTGTCCCCCTTGCTGAGGAGCAGGAGAAATGAGCACAAGCTGTCTGCTTTACAGGCTGGTTGCAGCCCAAAGAAGAGGCGCCGGCTTGGGCCCACCAAGAAGCAGAAGAGCAGCGAAAAGATGCCCCGTGGCACAGGCAGTCCCTCCCGCCATCCCGGGGACGCTCCGCGCGGGGTTGGAGGCGCAGGCGATGCAGCTGGGTTTCCCTGCGGGCAGTGTGGAAGGTGAGCTGTTCGCTTTTTCTTCTTGAAACTCACTGCTTTGGGCTCAAACAGATGGAAACTCTCCGAGATGGCTGGGGGGAGCAGAACTAAGGGCAGCTGGAGGATTCCCACTGTCCCGCCGCCACCTGCTGCTTTTGTTGGACTTTTAGCTGAAACCGCTGTGTTTTCCTGTGCCTTTGAAGGCCTCACGGTCTCTTCCCTGAGGTGTTGGGGCACCTGTCCCATGCCACACGTGGCCACGTGTTGTCACCACCATTTGTTTAACAGCCGCTTTTCCTCTGCGCCCGTTGGAGCAACGAACCCGTCGGGATTGTTCCTGCTCAGTTCCATCCTCCTCCCGTCTCCCCTGCACTCGGGGCTCCTCCGTCTCCCACTGACTGCAGCCACAACGGTTTCTCTCTCTCTCTTTGAAGGCCCTTTCCTTCCATTACAGGCTCAGGGCGGTTCATCTCCTTGGGTGAGAATCCCAGCGTTTCTCCTTTGTTTGGCTGAGAAAAAGGTTCCACTGAAGTTCCTTCTTGCGGTTTGCGGCCCGAGGGCTCCTGTGCTACAGTCGCTTGTGCCAAGCGACATCGCTCGTGCCACGCAGAGCCACTCGAGTTTCAGTCCGACCCGATTTTAATCCATCGTGATGTTAATTCTCCTATTTTAATCCCCAATGATCTGCCGTGTTTAACCAACGAGGTCCCACCCAGCCGGGGGTACCGGCAGAGACTGTGCAAAACGCACAAGAAACTCACAAAATTAGAAATAATGAAACGTCGTCTAACAAATTTTTTTTTCTTAAAAAAGGAGTTAAAAATCCCCGTTTGTTTTTTCCCTTCCAGGGTGTTTGGGACAGTCAACGGGAGGAACACGCATGTGAAATACCATCGCCCACGGCAGGATCGGAAGGCCCTGGAAACGTCTTCAAAGGGCGGCGAAGCCGGCAGAAGCCCAGAGGGTGACCTCCTCCCGTTGGCAACTGGGCAACTGCCGGTGCAGCCCAGCAACCAGGTCCCTTTCCTCCACTAAGAAAACCCCACCCACCATCTCTCGCCTCCGGCAGCGCCTGAGCTCTGCGGAGGGTCCACCACCACGAGGTCACCCCCGCTCCAGAAAGACCCAGAAGATAAGAACAGCAGAGAATAAGGTATTGTATTTAATAGTGTTTCCCCCTTAGGTGATAGTGACGTGTAGATTTTCGGTCTTTCTTTAGTGACATGTAGTCTTTCGGGTGAAAGACTGAGAGGAATTTGCGTCTCCGCCAGCAAGGGATGATGGTCACGTCCTGGTGATGCTCAGCTGTGACCTGCGTGTGTCCCCCCTCCTCACAGCCCCACTTTGGGGCTCTGGAGATGTGTCCTCTCCCGGGTCCAGTCCCCGTCACAGCCCAAATCCTGGCTCAGGAGCCGGAGGGGTCCCTGCAGGGGACGGTGCTGACCCCCACGATAGCAAAGGAGGGAGCCACAGGGCCGGTGGCTTCATCTGGGTAGGATGGAGAGGGGCGAGGAGGGGGGTCTCCTGCTCCGCCACCAGAGCAGCTCCCCCAGTTTGGCCCCTCATCCCCTTATAACACTGGGATCAGTGTTATTAATTACACTTTGCGCGAGATTAATTACATCAATCCTCCCTCCTGCTGCTGGTGGCCAGTCCAGCTTGCGAGTGACGGAATGAGGGGGCTGAGATGGGAAGTTTGCCTGCTCGTGCGATGCTTTTGGCCTCCCCCGGCACCGGGAGGACTCAAAGCCGGACCTGAACCTCTGCTTTGTGCTTTTCCTCATCCTCAATTACACCAAAGCTTCCCCAGGGAAAGATTTTTCTTTCTAACTGGAAGAGTTGCACTGAGACAGGTAAACTGAGGCAGGACAGTTAAAAGTCCCTCTCTCTCCTGCTGGGACAAAAAAAACCCTGCAGCAAAATAATAATTTGGAGAATTGTTCTTGAGATGGAACAACACCCTCTGCTCCGAAACTCAAAAGTGAGCTCGCCATCCCCTTTCCCAGCCCCGTTTCGATGATTTGATGTTTTCCAGGCGCCTGGCAGCGGCGGCGAAGGACAAAGAGGGAAGGCGAAGCGTCTGTGAGTGCTGGTACTCATCCTGGGATGGGATAATTCGCTTTCTGGAGGCATCTCTCCGTCCTGCTCCGTCCCATCCCAAGCCCACGCATCCACAGATCCCATAGACTTATTAAATCCTTAAATCCTCCAGCGATTTCCTCAATGAAATAACCTTTGTGAGTCCATTTGAGTGGCTTAATCAGGAAAAAGAGGGTTTTGAGTGGCACCGTTTCCTTCGGTGGCATCTCTGTGCGAGATTTGCCGCGATTTCGGGGATGCTGCAACAACTGGGGAAGGGCGATGGGATGCTCGGAGCATCTGGCCACGGACCCACTTGGCTTCTTTCCTCCTGTCTTTGCGCCTGAAGCTTTAATACTAAATAATAAAAAAGCAGCAGAGATCTGAGCTTGGATCCCGATGGGATTTTAACGGATTAGCCCTCGGTGTCACCCTCCTTCGCTGTGTTATTTTACATCCCATGTAACCTTTCAGGGCGAGCCGGGGCCATTAACCTTTGTGCTGAGCAGCGCCGGGGAGGAAGTTCATGACAGCAAATGAATCTGTAGGCTGGAAATGAGGGATTAGCTCCGCTCGGAACATAAAGTAGGGCTGGAGATAGCTGGCGGAAGCCAGGAGAGTAAAACATGGGGCTTCTCTGGCCATTTCCGTACGGCGTAGGACTTGGTCTGTCTAACGAGGGTTTAGGGAAGCCGCGAAGGGACGGAGGCCGTGCCGAAGGAAGACCTCCCTGAAACACCCTGATTTGATGCAGGAAATGTTGATGAAAATCAGGGCTGCCCCATAACGGGTACTTCCCCAACGGTTTGTGCCTCACGTGGTCTTTTGGCGGTTTGGGCTTTCAAATACACCCAAACACTGTGTAACCTTTTGCCCTGCCGAGATGCAGCGTTTCCACCCCTTTTCTCTATTCTGGAGAGTTTTTCCTCAAAACAGAGCAGGTTTCTCCCCATCCGCTAAGTTTTCCAAGCGGGATCAGTATTGGGGTGTATAGCTTTAAATAACTGCCGGGGTCACCCTGAACATTCCGATCCCAGCAACGGTCGCTGTTTATGTGCTGGAGATGGTGCAGACTGGGAGTCACTGGTCTGCAGTCGGAGGGTTTGGTCCTCTGATTGATCTGGAGGCTCAGTTATCCCCCAAAACCGGTGACCGACTTGAGGATGAAGCAGGAGGAGGGTCCCAAAATGACACTTCTGGAAGAGTTACAGGTGGGAGGGCTGTGCCGAGGGTCTGCGCATCCCCCAAAAAGGGGGGGAGACTTCCCAAAATCCCACTGGCATGTCGCCAGAGCAGGGAAGGATGCGGGGGGACGATGCTTTGTGCCCTGCCGGGGGCAGGTTTAGCATCGTGGGTGGGAGCACGGAGCCAAAATGGTTTCTGAGAGAGAAGCAGACATTCCCCATGTTGCTCGGGGGGGATTTGGGGAGCTGTGATGCCCAAATCGCTCCATTTATTCCCACTCTGACACCCCTGTAACACACTCAAGCTCGCCGTTGTATTTAAATTGCGATTTTATTTCAATTGTGATTGTATCTAAGTTGCGATTTAATTTAAATAGTGATTTAATTCAAATTGGGGTTTTATTTCGGTGGCGATTTTACTTAAATTGCGATTTAATTCAAATTGGTGTTTTACTTAAGTAATGATTTTACTAAAATTGCCATTTAAAGCGATTTGATTAAGCCCCTTTTGTCCCGTGCCTTTTCTGAGGATGGGGTTTGGGTTTTTGAGTTTTTTTTCCGGTAAATCTGGAGGGGAGCAGACGCATTGCTAAGAAGGGACGGAGGGTGGTGGAGGGAAAGCCACAGGCGCGTCATAATCCGGCTGCCGGGTGACGCGGGCGAGTGCCGGGAGGTGGCGGGGAGGTCGCAGCAAGTCGGCTTTGAAATTAGTACTCGGGGGCCAGAAAAAACTCATTCCCAGATGGGAACGTTTGTTCCTTTTGCTCATTAAATTGACTGGTGAGCGGGAGGTGTGAGCTTCCCGAGCGTTGCTGCTGCACAGCGGCAGGTGATGCCATTCAGTCAAAGCAGGGATTTGGGGGATAAAAAGCAGATTTCTGGTGTTTTGCTCTTCTCTAAAGAGAAGGGTTTCCTGGAGGCCCTTTCAAAGTTGCAGTTGCGACTCGAGTGTGAGACGTGGTTGGGTTTTTATTTCTTTGAGCGTGGTGATCCCGGTGATGCCCTTCCCCAGCCCAGGGGCAAGGGGAGAAGAGAACGCCTGTAGTTCTCCTTTGGCTTTTAAGGCACAGATGCTCTTTGTGCAGCGCTGGCAGTGGTATTTCAGCCAAGGAGGGCATTAGCTGTTAGCCTTTGGCTTTTCTTTTGAGGAGAAAAATGCAGTTTTGTGTGGAAAGCGTGCTTGCAGCAAGAGAAGCCCGAGCCTGGTTGGGTTGAAGTCGAAGCTTCACCCTTGCAGGTTCTTGAGGGCCTTTGGAGGTTGATGGTGGCCATGTCCTGTGGCCAAGTGCCATCTAGTGAGTCCTGCAGGTATCACTTTTGGAGAATGAAACTGGCTGTGCTCAAAAGTGTGGAGTTGGGTTCCCCCACCCCACTCCACCCCCAGTTTGGAAATCCCTTTTTTAATTTTAATTTTTCGAAAGGAACCACAAGAACGAAGCAGGAGGTTTGGTTTTGGTTTGAAACACTCAACTGTCTCCCCTTTTAGTAAATCCTTCCAGACTCACGGTATATACAATACAGGTGACATTACAGGTGGTTTTATTTGGGTATGGGAATAAAAACCTCCAAGTCCGTGTTTTTAAGGCTGTGCCTGGAGGAGGAGACACACAGAGGTCTGATGCTCTTGGGCTTGCGTGGCGCAGGGATGGGTGATGGCTGGGAGGACGTAAGGGAGCTCTCCTCACCTGGTCCCAACTTGTATCTTCTTCTCCTCACTAAACAGAGACACGACGAGGAGGCGGTGATTGACCAGGGAAGAACGAGCACCGCTGTCACTATTCACTATGAGAAGGAGGAGCTGGAAGGTGAGTCGGGAGAGGTGCCACCAGCCCCACGCGTTTTTCCGTCGCGCTAAGTCCCTGCCGCGTCCTGTGCTCAGCGTATGCATCACCTGCAGCGAAACGTGGCGTGCTTCTAAATAAACAAGCACAGTTATTTTCACATTGTTTTAATATTATGGCTTTTAGACAGAGGGGAAAAAGCCCCCATGGCATCTGCGGTGTGAGCGTTGGCCACAGAGCTTGGTAGTTCCCAGCTTGTTTTCTCAGAGGCTGCTCTTGGCTTGGAGAGGTCAGGAGAATAATTTGATGGCTGCAGACACAGGGCTGTGATTTTCTTTTTTTTTTGTTCCAGACTTCATTATCACAGGACTGATTGGATCTCCTCTTGTTGCCTTGTGCCATACAAAGATTTTAAAAATAATTACCTTCTGTCGCTGCTGAATGAGCAGGTCTGAGTGTTGTCCAGCCAAAGCTGGAATTTTAGACAAGGGTTGATATTTTCAGGGCACTTTTAGGTGACCCGGAGCCATCGCTTGTTGTTGCTCTGTTGTTGCAAAGTTAGAGTAAAACAGGCTTGGAAAAAAGGATGTCTCTGACATTCAGGGATGCAGTGAAACTAAAATGAAGAGAAGTTGGTGTTTCCTCCTGGGATGGATGCGCTGGTTTAATCGTGGCAGCGGCGTCAACCGTCTCCGCAATATCGAGAGTGATGCAAACACTGCTTTTTTCGCAGGCCACCGCACCCTGTCTGTGGGCGTGCGGATGCCGCTGGTGAGGCAAAGCCACCGGCGCCACCGGCACCACCGACCCCACCGCCAGAAGCATTGGAAGAAGGAACGGGAGAAGGACTGTGCCCCAATGGAGCAGGGCTACCACTGTAAGTCCCGCCGCAGTGTTCACGAGCCTTCTCGGGGCTGCGTGGGTGCCGGGGTCCTCTGCAAGCAGGTCTGTGTGGCTGATTTGTGTGGTTTGCTGTTCTTCTGAGGGAAAGTGGCATTATTTGGGAGGCAGTTGAAGGCATAATGGATTGAGGCTGGTCTTCCGTAGAGGGATCCTGCCTTTAAAAATGGAAACGTGGGGAAGGAAAGTGGCCCGTCCTTATGCAGAGGTGCAATAGATGCTTCTCCTTCTCCGTGGCTCTGTGCAAGCCTGGCCAGACCTGGGGGAGAGGGGCTAGCCCAATATTTAGGGCTGAACTGGTGCCGATCGATGGCCACTTTGCGTGTGAGCGTGACGGGTCGAATGCAGGTGTGGTAACGGGATTTATCTTCTGCCCCCAGACACCCCATCCCAGCGGGTGCAGTTCATCCTCAGCACCGAGGAGGACGAGCAGCATGTTCCCCACCACTTGTTCACCGAGCTGGATGAGATCTTCCTGAAGGCGGGTGAAGATGCCGAGTGGAAGGAAACGGCAAGGTAAATCCCTGCCGCCGGCTGCAGTGGCGGCCGTGGGCTCTGCCTTCCGCTCTCCGGAACGCGAAGCTTTTGCAGCTGCAGGTGCCGATGCGCGGAGCCTTCTCCTCTTGCCGCCCCGTAGCTGCACCGAAGGGGTTGCAGAGCTGAGGCTGTTTTCTTGCAACGGGGCTGATCGTGCCCAATGTCCGCAGGTGGCTGAAGTTTGAGGAGGACGTGGAAGATGGTGGCGAGCGCTGGAGCAAGCCCTACGTGGCCACGCTATCCTTGCACAGCCTCTTTGAGCTGCGGAGCTGCATCAGCAACGGGATGGTGCTGCTGGACGTTTGTGCCAACAGCATTGAAGAGATCGCAGGTACTGAGCACGCTGCGTCCCGCCGGGAACGGCTGAGCTCAATTTGCCGCGGTGCCCTTCACTCCCGTATCAAACCCTGCCCCAATGGCACATCCTTTTCCAGAAGTCGCGCGGTGTTTTTAAATCGTGGGTTGCTTTTTGGATGTAGACTGGGTGTACAACAGTCACATCAGCTTTTCCTCCCAGTATGGGAGCCTTTTGAAAGCAATTTGTGGGGTCAGAGAGGCGATTAGAGAATATTCTCTGGCCAGAAAGGAGTGTCAGGGCTTGGCAGGCTGCTCTCAGAAACATGGAGTCTGCGTAAGAGCTGAACCTCCTTAAATAAGCTACTTACTACAAGCTGTTTCCTCCCGTTCTTTGTTTTGTTTTTTTCCTATTGCCTTAACATCCAGGATTTAAGAGCTTTAAAGGCAGAGTTTATATGGCAGGTGACCAAGCAGCATATTTCTGTGGGGAAGATAATTGAAGTTAATTGAAAAAGCGGCTTTGGAGAAATTATCTTTGACTGGCAGGTCTCCATTCAGCCCTTGCAAGAGCTGGAGAAATCGGAGCCGTTATTAGCACGTTTCTCCCTGTGTTTGGCAAATTGCAGTCGATGGGCAAAGGAAACTCTGGGAAAGTCTGTGCTAGAGATTGCTTATAATTTGTTGAAATGTGTCGAGTCTAGAGAGTCTGTCTAGAAACGCCAGATCAGGAAAAAAACTGGCATTATCCAGGATGGGGAATAATTATCTGAGCGGAGTGATGAATAAGCACTTTGATGATGGCTTTTAGCAAAAGAGAATTCTTCCTTTCGCTGCAAAGGCTGAACTGCGTTAAAACGTCTTGCTAAGCAAGGCTGAGCCCGCGTTAGGGTATCCTGCGTGGCGCAGCCTTCGCCGGGGGCTTGAGGGGTCGGGACTTGGGGACTTTCTGCTCTGATGGCTTCGTTTCCCGTTGCCATCTCCAGATATGATCCTGGGCCAGCAAGAGCAGTCCGCGGGGTTTGATGAGCGCATGCGGGTGAAAGTTCGAGAAGTGCTTTTGAAGAAGCATCACCATCAGAACGAGAAGAAAAGAAACAACCTTCTCCCCATCGTCTGCTCATTTGCTGACATGAGCAAGAAGCAGTTAGACGTCCTTCCCCTCGACAAGCCAGGTGAGGGTTCCTGCAGGGTTTGGTATCCGGTGAGGGTTTCTGCCAGGCTTTGGCACCAGGTGAAGGTTTCTGCAGGGCTTTGGCCCCATTAGACTTCTCCCGGCAAAGGAGAAGTGTCCCGATTGCTCCTTGCCTGTCTTTCTCAGTGTCTTTCTTTCTCCTCCCAACCCAAACACTCATTCCTCATCCATCTCCCACCACTGCAGAAGCTAAAAATGGGGTGAACCGTGACAGCCATGCGATGGATCTAAGCAAGGTGAGACACTCGTAGCTTTCTTATGCTTTTAGGCCAGATTTGCTCTTGCAAACTTGGCTGCAGAGTGTTCTGCAGAGTGCTGTGCTCTTTGCTTTTGGGGTAATGGCCTGAAAATCCCTTGTCGTGCCCAGGCGGAGCTGCGCTTCATGAAGAAAATTCCCACCGGGGCTGAAGCGTGCAACGTGCTCGTAGGAGAGCTGGATTTCCTTCGCCAGCCCATCGTGGCATTTGTCCGCCTGACCCCGGCTGTCCTCCTCTCGGGCATGACGGAAGTTCCCATCCCAACGAGGTCTGAATGAGAAGCGCAAAGTTTTTATTTAAAAAAAACCCACCACAACAAAACACCAAATTGCACGTATCAGTTGGGTGTCTCGAGAACACAGCCAGTGGGAGCAAGCACGTTTCTCCCACCCACATCTCCGTGCTTTCATTCCTCCCTTCCCTGCTGGAGCTTTTAAACCCATTGGCCAATTTTAATGAAAGTTGGCCCCAAACTCAAATTTGCATTTGGTTTTGATGCGTTTCAAATTCATCACCGGAGTCAGTGAGCCTACACGTCCCCCCTGGAGCCGCGCTCTGGGCTGGGAGCTCCCAGGGATTTCCTTGGGCGCCCTTTGAGTGAGGCCATGTTCTTCTCTCTCATTTTGGTTTTCTTGCCTAGGTTCCTGTTTGTTTTGCTTGGACCAGGAGGAAAAGCCCATCAGTACCACGAGATCGGCAGGTCCATGGCTACTATCATGACAGATGAGGTGTGACAAGATAAGAGATATCTCCGGGTCATTTTTTTGGGCTTTCTTCACCTCTCCCTGTCTCTGTAGTAGTGAGGAAGAGGGTTTGTTGTCTCTCTTAGCTGCCTGCAGGAGGCTAAAATCCCACCTGGGCTGCAGCCCGCGCCTCATCCTTCTCCCCAGGGTCCCCAGCACGCTGTCCCCAGTGGTGGCATTGCCAGGGCCAGTGAAACTTCTCTTGAAGCAGAAGGCTGTGGTGTGCCATGGGGGACGGGAGCCTGGTGGAGATGGTTACAAATACTGTGATGCACAGATTTTTGCTTTGGGGGGAATATTTCCTGCCACTTCCAACAGGCGATTTGGGGGAAATGACCTTGCATTTAGCCAAGAGCTTATTGCACTGGTTAGGACATCCGAGATGGGTCATGCTCTCACCAGGTTGTCTCCTACGGCAGGTTTTCCACGACGTTGCCTATAAAGCCAAGAACCAGGCTGACCTGGTGGCTGGCATCGATGAGTTTCTGGATCAGGTCATGGTTTTGCCGCCAGGAGAGTGGGATCCCTCCATACGAATTGAGCCCCCGAAAAACGTCCCTTCGCAGGTGGGTGCTGCGGCAGAAGGAGGCACGAGGGGGATGGGCAGGAGGGCAGCACGGCTGGGGGTGCTGCTCAGGGGCCCAAATTCATAGGTCACGTACCCAGCCCAAAAAGCAAAACAAGCCAGTGGCTGCAAAGACATATCTTTATCTTATTTCCATTTTAACAGGAAAAAAGGAAGGTGCCAGAAGCTCTCGATGACAGCGCTTCTCACAGCAAGCCGGAGAAGCACAGCGGTCCTGAACTGGAGCGGACAGGAAGGTGTGAACTGAAATAGTTTGGTGGGGTGTTTTTCTGTTTGCCCCTAAAATCTGAGCGCACACCTCCCTTCTAGCAGAGTTTTGGGGTTAACTGGGTCAGTGAAGGGGCTCCAGGTTCCCAGCTTGGTCCCCTGGGCTGGGCGGGTGGGAGATTTGGGCAGCTGGGCTGAGCCGCAGCATGGTTGCACACAGGTTTTCTTGCTTTGGGGTGGAAGCAGATGTGTAAGTACCTCCAGGTAGAGCTCTGCTGCTTCTCAAAGTGAGGGACTGTTGCAATAAGAGGGGGTGGGCTCTCAGGTTTGGTCTCCTTTTCTTTTTGTTGGAGGGTTTTTTCATATGCCTCAGTTTCTACTGGGGCTAAAATGGGAGAAGGAGACTTCTTTTTAGCAATGGAAGTTACTCTGTGCTTGCGATTGTCCTTCCTCAGCCAAGAAAACTTAACGCTGTCTTCCACGAAAATGGTTTGGTTTTTTTTTTTCCTTCCTCCAGGCTCTTTGGAGGTTTGATCCAGGATGTGAAGCGAAAAGCCCCCTGGTTCTGGAGTGACTTTCGGGATGGTCTGAGCCTGCAGTGTCTGGCGTCCTTCCTCTTCCTCTACTGTGCCTGCATGTCCCCCATCATCACCTTCGGGGGACTGCTGGGGGAGGCGACCAACGGCCACATAGTGAGCACCTCTCTCTGTTGGGTGGCATGGGGGAGGACAAAACTCATGCAAAAGTCCTTGCTGCAGTGAATTTGCACTTGTTTTTTTCCCCCTAATGATTTAATTACTCGCTGCTGCCTCTCTTCCCCGGACAGAGTGCCATGGAGTCGCTGCTGGGCGCATCCATGACCGGCGTGGTGTATTCCCTCTTTGCTGGCCAACCTCTCACCATCCTCGGCAGCACCGGCCCCGTCCTCGTGTTCGAGAAGATCCTCTACAAATTCTGCAAGTAAGGCTGGCTGCTGCGGCCAGGTGCTGCGAGCGCCTTCGGAAGAAGGCAGGGATGGAGAAAAGATGTTTTTCTTAGTGGTAGTTGGTAGATTGAAGTTGTCTTCTGTGTCACAGACATCACGCGCTGCTGCTTTAGTATGTGACGGTGCAGGAGCCCTCGGTCTCTGAAGGATGGATGGGTGGTTCGGGGTTTTTAGGGTTAAAGTGAAAGAGCAGGAGGAGGAGAAACCACAAGGATGTGGATGCCCGAGCTGGGCTGCACAGGGAAGATGAGACAAATGACTCTGGTTTGGGAATGAGGGAAGATTTGCTTTCCTCTCAGTACAAACTCGGGCACTTTTTTGCATGATTTTTGCTGGAAGTGGAAATATATTTTACCCACATATCCAAAGAGTTTTCTGGTCCAATGTTTTGATGATTTTTGAGAAAGCAGGAGCTTTTCAGGCGAAATGGATATTTTCCATGACAGTCTTTTTGTTGTGGCAACTGTGATGGGAGATTAACCCCCTTATTGCAATTAAATTTATTATGAAGCCCCAACTTGCTGGCAGCAGGTAACTGGGTGCAAACCCAGCCGGTTTCGCTGTTAGGGCATCGGGGTGATGTGGGAGAACACCACCTTCCACAACAGGGACTTGACCTCAATTAGCCTCCGAGGCATTAACACAAGGTCATTGTTAAATAAGGATTAATTAGCCTCTCCTCCTGCGGGCCCACACCCTGTGCTGCAGTCCCAAGGCTGTCTGTCGAAACTGCATTTACCATCCGCAGCCTTGACACGCTCCTGAATTGCTGCCGACTTTCCCCGAAGGAAGGCACGGCTTGGAGCCTCTTGCTGCCCTCTCCACCCTGCGTTTTCTTTTGCTTTCCCAGGGACTACGCGCTCTCCTATCTCTCTCTCCGGGCATGCATCGGTCTGTGGACCGCCTTCTTCTGCGTAGTGTTGGTGGCCACTGATGCTAGCTCTTTGGTGTGCTACATCACCCGCTTCACCGAAGAAGCCTTCGCCTCCCTCATCTGCATCATCTTCATCTACGAGGCTCTGGAGAAGCTGAGTCACCTGCGAGAGACCTACCCTGTGCACACGCACAGCAAGCTGGACTTCCTCACCATCTCCTAGTGGGTTTCTTCCTCCTAAAACGCCGCTGCCCCTTGGCAGGAGCTCAGGGCTGCACCTCCATCACCTTCCCCTCACCCCTGTCTTGGCTTCTCTCCTCCCAGCTGTAAGTGTGAGGCACCGACCCATCCCAGCAACGAAACCCTGCAGTTCTGGGAGAGCAACAAGATCAATGTGTCTGGCATCACCTGGGAGAACCTCACGGTGACTGTAAGTGCCCCGAGTCACTGCTTCCTCGTGCCGCGGCCGCGGGGTCCAGGGGCACTGGCCTGGTGCAAAGCTCAGAGCCCTTCAGGTGATGATGGGCTTCCAACTGTGCCAGTGCTGCTCTGAAAAGTCATTACTTCAGTGTGTTTAACCCCCTTGGGCCTGGGAAGGAGAGTCCACCTCATCCCCGACATGGTGGGCAATAACTGTTATCCTCAGAACAGCGGTTCTGTCTGGGAGCAAGGTTCAGTGGGTGCTTTGGTTATTGGAGAAGTTGGAGGACTTAAGTTCATGCTTGAAGGCTGTAATTAGCTTCCTTAATTGGTTCCTATTAACTCCAGGCCTTGCTTTCTTACTCAGCGCTGTCTGAAGGTACGTGCATAAACTTGCATGTCTGAGCAGCCCCTTGGGCCATTGTTGCTGGAAGCAGAGCTCAGGCACAGGGTGGGACGCTCTTATGGACATCTTCACCCCCCTTGGCCGTGTCCTGTGAGCCCGCCCCTGGGAAGGGACAATTTGTCTCTTCTCCTTTCCTGTCGCTGTTGTCTTAGCCCTCATTCCCCGTTCCCTCTTTCACTCTCCCCAAGAGTTTCCAGTGTTTCCTTCCCCTCTGGTGTCTTCTTCAGCCACGGTTACCTGCTGTTCAAGCAGAGGATGTGCCATGGGTCTGTGGTACAGTGTCCCATCACATCTCCTCTCTCCGCTGTCTGTGTAGTTCCATGTGTCACTTATTCAGCTGCTGTTGATCGTTAAATATAAATCTCCGCTGGCAGCAGCAGTCCCGAGGTCACAGATCTTGGAGCAAGATCCTCCAAACTCCCTAGTTATCCGAGGTTTCCTTGCCGCATGTGCACTACCTTTGTGTCCTGATGCTGTTTCCCCAGGAATGTCGGTATTTGCATGGAGAGTTTCGTGGACCTGCCTGTGGACACAATGGCCCCTACACGCCCGATGTCCTCTTCTGGTGCTGCATCCTCTTCTTCTCCACCTTTGTCCTGTCGGGCTTATTGAAGAAGTTTAAAACCAGCCGCTACTTCCCGACCAGAGTAGGTAGAAGACGGTGGCCAGCAGCAGTCTCCACACTCATTTCCCAAAATGGCTTTCCCGGAGCACTAAGCAGTGTTTGCCACCGCTTGGTCAAACTGGGAAATGTTGACCTTGAAGGCCAAACTTGGATGTCCCTCACTCATTTCCAGGAGTGCAAAACGATCGTAGTGTTTCCCACCTGCCTCGCGACCTGCCCCGGAGCGGTTTTTTGCCCAGGCAGTGGGAAATCAGGTCTTCCAAAGTTGGTTGGTTGTTGTTTTTTTGTTTTTTTTTTTCACCTTCTGTGCCTTATATGCTCAAATGGAAAGTTGATTCAAATGAGGAACTGCCATAGAAAAAGTCACAAAGGACACTGTTTCTTCCTTTTGAGGAGCAAATGATGCCTCAGTGCTTTATTCCCATTGTAGCTGTGAGTGCAGCTGTAGTGGCAGACATCTGTTTCCTTATTTTTTAATATTTATTGGCTTTTTTTTAAGGTTTGAATTTAAACCACCCTTTTCCACCTAATTAAACTTTTTTTGTTGCCTGACACCAGATCTCGCAGGTACAAACACAGCAACAGTATCTAACCGAGGGATTTGGCTGCATCTTCTCAGAGTGGTGGGAATTTGTTAACCAGCCTTAATGCTGTTGACGTCTTTAACTTTTCCATCTCCCGGTATGGCCCCGTTTGTGCTGTCCCTTTCAGCTCTGCTTTCTTGCCCCAGGTACGGTCCGCAGTAAGTGACTTTGGTGTCTTCCTCACCATCGTCATCATGGTCCTCATTGACTTCCTGGTTGGGATCCCATCGCCGAAGCTCCACGTCCCCCACATGTTCAAGGTAATGGGGTGTTTTGGTGTGGAGCCACTTTCAGCCCTTGGGGATGCCACAAGGTGATGCTGGGACAGGACAGGGCTGAGTCTGGGGATGCTGGTGGTGTTACTATCTCCTCTTCCACCTCCGAATGCATCGTTTCCTTCTGGAAAGAAGACGCCAGCCCCAAAACTTGATACCTACAGAAGTATCTATAGGTGCTTGCGACGAGGACGCTGGCACTGCTGAACCCCGTAGGAGAGGGTGACACGAAGGCAGGGCCAGGAGATGAGGCGGCACAGCGATGGAGAGGAAAATCAAAGCCAGTGAAGTGGCTGGGCTGGGAGTTGATCCTGATGTGTGTTTTGGCTTTGTTGCAGCCTACCAGAGACGACCGCGGGTGGTTGGTCAACCCCATAGGGCCCAACCCTTGGTGGACGGTGTTGGCCGCGCCCATCCCAGCTCTGCTCTGCACCATCTTGATATTCATGGACCAGCAGATCACGTCTGTCATTGTCAACAGGAAGGAGCACAAGCTGAAGGTAAGGGGCTGCGAGAGCTGACCCCATCCCCACCCCACTCTGGGCTGCAGGTGTGGGGAGAAGCTCCTATGCCAAGTGCTTAGTGAAGGCGTTGGTTTGGGACAATGTCAGGCTGTGTGGCAGGATGCTCTGCTGGATTAGTGATGTCACAGGGAGCAAACGAGGGCAGTTCAGATGAGCAATCTTTTGGAGGAGCAAATTAATTTTCGAGCACTATAGAAGCGTGTTTTTGTTTCAAAACGCCAGCAGGAGCTGGGGGAACGAACTGTTTTGACACACTGCCAGGGATAACTCGGGGTCACATCTTGCTTACAAGCAGTAGAAATTTCTTTATGAATGAAAATAGTCTGTTTGTTTGTGTGTTTGTTTGAGAAGTAGCTATTGCACAAACCTCCCAAATCCACTTGGTCTGAACTCCTGCCAGATTTTCATGCAAGGTGCTTGCGCAAAGACCGGATCCATCCTTATTTTTGCCAATTCTTCTCTTAAATTTTCAAGAGGGTGACTTGCGCCCAAGTAGGGTTTGAGTCTGAGTCGCGACGTTGTCCTCGCTCTTGTGCTGTGGGATGCTCTGTTCCTTGTTTTGCTGCCCACAGAAAGGATGCGGGTACCACCTGGACCTTTTCATGGTGGCCGTGATGCTCGGGGTGTGCTCCGTGATGGGGCTGCCCTGGTTTGTGGCTGCGACTGTCCTGTCCATCACCCACGTGAATAGCCTCAAAGTGGAGTCTGGCTGCTCAGCTCCAGGAGAACAACCCAAGTTTCTGGGGATACGAGAGCAGAGAGTCACCGGCTTGATGATCTTTGTGCTCATGGGCTGCTCTGTCTTCTTCACTTCGGTGTTAAAGGTAAGAGGAAAATGCAAAACACCCAACAAGCGTGAGCTTTTTGGAGGTTTGACAAAAACCATCCCCTCCCTCCAGGCCTGAGTAGGTGTGGAGCAGAGGAGGAGGCGATCCCAAACCTTGAGGCTTGGCCCACGGTGGGAAGCAGCCTCAGTTACCCTTTCCAGCCCTTCACACCCCAGTTTGGTGTCCTCGAGGCAAGCGAGCAGGACAACTGCTTTAATTCCCAGGTGTCTCTCAGGCCCACCTGTGTTTATGGGTTACGACGAAGCGGATTCAGACCAGTACACTGCTCTCTTTCAAGCAGGCAGCACCTTATGGGATGCAATTTGCTCCCCCAAATGCCTCCCAACAGCCGTTCCCAGTAGCTAAACACACCAAAATCATCCCCGTGGGCTTCCTTGTGTGTTCCTCCCACAAAGTCACCGCAGCTCTAGGCTAAAAGGAGGCACTTCGCTTTTGCGTGTTGCCACAAAAATGTGTAGAAATGTTCTTCAGCCGTCACAGAATGTGGCGTACAGTTTCATGGGTGAAATGACCTATTTTCCTCCAACCTTTCAGGAAAACAGGATTATTCTAATGAAACGTAACTAAATGCTCTGCCTAAAGCAGAGCATTCACTCACTCACTCACACACACAAAACCTCTACGGGTTAAGAGGTGACACATCTCTAACCCTGTGGAAACTGGAAAGTTTTAGGCAATTTTAGGCAGTGCCTCTAGAAGAGAGCAGTAATACTGAAAAAGCAATTAAAAAAATAAATTATTGCATTCTTTTTTTTTTTTTTTAATTTCCCAGTTTATACCCATGCCTGTGCTTTACGGTGTCTTTCTCTACATGGGTGTGTCGTCGCTCAGAGGGATTCAGGTACGGACTCTTACAGCGTGCAGCTCCCTGCTGTGTCATCTCCAGAGAGGCGGGAAAAAAGCAGTGGTGTGGGAGAAAACCTCCCCAAAAGCAGGCAGTGAAAGTATTTTGTATAAGGAAAAGATTGGCGGGGGCACAGGAGGTACGTAGGGCGGGAGGACCAGGCAAGTTCAGCGCGCTCTGCGTCACAGTTTGGGACAGGGCAGTGTTTGGTGTGGTGAAAATGGGGGAATTCAGTGCAAAGCGAAGGCGATTTCTACTGCCGGTGGGAATCCTCACTGGGGGATTGAGTGGGCTGAGAAATGCCAAATAACAAACAGAAGAATAGAATATATTAAAAATATATTTTTATAGAAGAACAGGGAGGGGGGGTGAGATGGTCTGAGGAGGACCTGGGGGTACGGACTGATGAGAAGCTCACCATGAGCCGGCAATGCGCGATCGCAGCCCAGAAGGCCGACCACATCCTGGGCTGCATCAGCAGTGTGGCCGGCAGGGCGAGGGGGGATTGTGCCCTCTGCTGTGCTCTGCTCTGGGGAGACCCCCTGCAGTGCTGCCTCCAACTCGGGGGCTGCAGCACAGGAGAGACATGGACCTGGTGGAGCGGGGCCAGAGGAGGCCCCGGAGCTGCTGGGAGGGCTGGAGCCCCTCTGCTGGGAGGACAGGCTGGGAGAGGTGGGGGGTTCAGCCCAGAGAAGAGAAGTCTCCGGGGAGCCCTCAGAGCCCCTGCCAGTGCCTAAAGGGGCTCCAGGAGAGTTGGGGAGTGACTCTGGATGAGGGAGGGGAGCAAGGGGACGAGGGGGGATGGTTTGACACTGACAGAGGGCAGATTGAGATGAGATATCAGGGAGAAATTTTTCCCTGTGAGGGTGGTGAGGCACCAGCGCAGGTTGCCCTGAGAATCTGTGGCTGCCCCATCCCTGGAGGTGTTCAAGGCCAGGTTGGACGGGGCTTGGAGCAACCTGGGCTGGTGGGAGGTGTCCCTGCCCAGGGCAGGGGGTGGGACTGGCTGGTCTTCGAGGTCCCTTCCAACCTAAACCCTTCTGTGATTCTATAATAGAAGAATGTGGAATAATTGCAATTTGGTGGGCAGCTCTCATGGACACACTGGTTTATAGATGGAGCAAAGGGAAAACGGGTGCTGCTCCCGGGAGGAACAAAGTGGGATCCAGGATTTCTCACTGCACGCGAGATCCTGAAAACTCCTTCCACGTCCCAACAGGGCCGGAAACTTTCCGCAGCCCCAAGGGGTAACTTTTCCGCTTTTATTTTGCAGTTCTTCGATCGCTTGAAGCTCTTTTGGATGCCGGCAAAACACCAGCCGGATTTCATCTACCTGCGGCACGTTCCCTTGCGGAAGGTGCATTTCTTCACCTTGATCCAGCTCATCTGCCTCGTCCTGCTCTGGGCCATCAAGGTGTCCCGTGCTGCCATCATCTTTCCCATGATGGTAAGAGCCGGTGCCGCTCGGCAGTGGGACGTTTGCAGCGTCAGAGTGAAATGTAGCATCATCTCACACCTCACCCCCTCTTCCTTCTTATTTTGTGAAGGTTTTGGCTCTCGTGTTTGTCCGGAAAGTGATGGACTTCTGCTTCTCAAAGCGGGAGCTCAGCTTTTTGGATGACCTTATGCCAGAAAGCAGGAAGAAGTTGGCCGATGCCAAAAATGAAGCCAAAGAAGAAGAGGTGATGCTTGCTGGGTGCTCGGGGCTGGATGTCTCCCTCGGGCTCTGAGATTGCCTCTTTCCGTCACAGCTTCTCTTGAAATGTTGGGGGAAGATCCGAACTCAATAGAAATAGATCCTGACAGCCTGGATCCCGCATCATAACCTTGTTTTTAAATTAGCAGTGAGCTTAACACTTGAATAGCAGTATAATTTTTAAAGGTGCCATTTATAATAAACATTATAATTATGATGGAAAGATTTGCTCATAAGGGTGGTTTTAACCCCCCCCCAAAATGTTTGGAGTGAAAGGTCTTTCCCCGGCTGCGCTAACAGAAGGTCAGAAGGAGAGGGCAGCACATGGGCTTTGCTGGGTGTTTAGTTTATCTCCACTTCGATCATAGACAGACAACTTTGATTTGTCCCTTTTTATGTCAGGAGTCCCAGGAGATGATGGAAGCTGCTGCTGCAAACTCCGTTCGGCTGCAGCTGGGCAAGACCAGCAGCGCGGGTATCCCAAAGCCAAGCAGCGACAGGTAAAGCCCCACCAAGCAGCAGGACCCCCGGCAAGATTAGCCTGAAGTGGGTTGGCAGAATTTTCTCCATGTTTCTTTGCTGAGCATCCCAGCGCCATGCACTCAGCTTGGTGGGAAGAGCAAATTTATGGGCAGGGCGGGTGGCAGAGCGCTGGCACAGGCTGCCCAGAGAGGTGGGGGAGTCTCCCACTCGGGAGCCATTCCAAACCCACCTGGAGGTGTCCTGTGCCACTGCTGTAGGTGCCCCTGCTCTGACAGGCGTGGGACTGGGTGAGCTCCAGAGGGCCCTTCCAGCCCTGACCAGTCTGGGATTCTGTGCAGAGCCTTTGCACAGAGCTGTAGCTCTGCGGCTCTCCGGCTCGCCTTCCAAACCTCCTCCTCCCGCCCAACCCGCTGTGCTTATGCACAGCTTTGGTTCTCCTCCCCCCTCCCCGTTCCTCTTGCTGGTGCTGATGCGCTGGGTGGCGTCAGTTCCCACAGTCACAGATTGCGCTCTCAAATATTTATTGCAGGACTGATCCTTCGGAGATTAATATCTCGGATGAGATATCAAAAACACCCGTGTGGAAGGCTCTCACTATGAGCACGGAAACAGTCTGAATCTGGGGAGGAAAGAGGTAAAGGATCGTGTGGGAATGTGGCCGTGCTCCTTTGCGAGCGGTGGCACGTGCCTACGGCTTTTTTTTTTTTTGCCGGCAATGCCGAGCAAGCGGCGAGGGCTGTGGCACACGAACCAGCTCCTCTCTGCTGGCGCCGTCCCACGAGCGGGGCAGCAGCCCCACTGATGATGCTCTCCCTCCTTTTCTCTCTCCTCCCTCCCCCCAACTCCAGTTTTCATGTTTAGGAATCTTGACTTTGAAGGAGAGGCGTGAGAACGTGACTCGGGGATGTGCCCACGCAGACATGGGCAGAAACCGCTTTTATTTTGTTTTCCAGTTGGCGGATTCCCCTTTAAGCCACGGCGATGGTTTCAGCTGTCCTTGGTGTGCTTCAGGCATTCCCTCTCTCCAGAGCAGCAAACTGAGGTGCACATGACAGTCAGTGGGAGTTCGGTGGTGTTCCGCCTCCGTGTGTTCGTGTGTGGGTTGTTGCCGCTTTGTAGCGGTAGAGGGACTGCTGCCGCTTCATCGTTCAGTGCTATTTTTTTAATATCTCACTCCTCCTCTTCTGTTTCTCTTTTTTTTTTATTCCCCAAAAATAAACTCTGAATGTTTCTGTTGTATGTGACGCATTCTCCACTTTCTTCTTCATCACGACCAGGTTCTCGGGTCTGGTTTGGGGTCCTGCCTTCAGTTCGCCCTTCTGTCTCTCCCTGGCAGGAGAGGGATGCCCTCCGTGGCGGGGCAGCGCGGAGCGCCCGAGCGGTTGGGCCGAGGCGAAGGAAAAGCATTTGCTCCCTGCGCTCCAGTTTTACATTGGAGTTTTGGGGGAATTTTTGTTTGTTTGTTTGTTTTTATGATAATTATTTTTCTTGTTTCGGCTCTGCCGTCAGCCTGGAAGCTGCAAAAGGCAGAAATGGCACCTTCTCCTCCCCCGGCTGTTAAATTAATATAAGGCAGCGCTTCAGATCAAACCCCTCCAATCCGCCGGGTGGTGGCGGGAGCGGCCAGGCGAGACCTGGGGCTCTGTGTCCCCGGGCGGCCCCTCCGCTGTCCCTCCGCTTTCCTTCCTTTTCCCTCCCTGGCTCTCTCTCTGTGGTGTTTTTTTCTCCTCCCCTCTCCTCGCAAAACCGCGTCTCTCTCGCAGGGTGGGATGAGCCCGGAGGCAAGTGGGAAGGTGCCTTTTCCTCCTCCTTTTTCCTGCCCCTTTGCAGGAAGAAGCTGTTGAGCAGAGATGGTTCTCGGGCTCTCTTCCCGTCTCGGGGGGGTCGTTGGGCTGCGGCGTGGGGCCGCGGAGCCCGGGAGGAGAGGACAACCCGAAGAAAAGGTCCCCTTGCCGCCCTCCACCAGCAGCGGTGGGATGGGTGCAGGGACCCTCCTGCCATCGGCTTATCCCGTCCCCTGTGGGAGCCTTTTTCTGCAGCAAACCCACCCAAAGCGACAACGGCACGTTGGTGCTTCTTGCTAAATGGGGAGGGGGGAGAAAAACAAATCTATCAGTTTGCTCTGTAAGGATGGAAGCGGCGCATCCCCAAACAGGGCCAAAATCAGGCGGCTTTTACGGGATGGGGTTTTGCAAAGCGGCTGGTGCCAGTGCCCCACGGTGACGGTCAGAGGGGGAAGAAACTGGTTGAGCCCTTAAAAAGAGGAAAAGAAAAAGGCTCGGAGGAAGGGAAAGGTGCAGCGCCGGGGTTTCCTTGCTGCTGTTCCTCCGGGATGCCCGTGCGCGCCCCTCCACGCTGCCCTCCGGGCAGGACCGTGCTCGCTGCTCCGGCTCTGCCTCCCCGGAGGGGAAAGGTCCCAGAGCAGGAGAGTCCCCGTCTCTCCCCCCTTCCCAAAAGAAACTTTAATTTAATCGTTACGCTGGTGACCCACAGTGGCTGTGGGGCTGGGGGGGTGTGGTACCAGCCCTATTGCTGCCCTGCCCTTAAAATGGAATTATACACTTCTAATATAGGACAATTTGGATTTTTTTTTTCCATTTTGTTTTGCTCCCTGTAAAAGGAGGGAGTGGGGCTGAGCTTCACTCCCTCCTGGCCGGGACCGGGGCCAGAGCCTGGGCTTGTTTTCGGCACGTGCCGGGCATCACTTCAGCAGAGACAGAAAGGAAGAAAATCACCCTGGAGGGAAAACGCGGCCGGTTTTGGGGCAGAGCGGGCTGAGTCCGGCTCTGCATCTCCCCCTTCCCCAGGGGCCACAAAACCTTGGTGGCTGCCTCCAAAATTCCTTACTTAAAAAGTAAAGCAAATTTCCCCGGCACGGCCCTCTTCTGCATTCGAAGCTCGGGGGTTTTTGCTGCTTACAGGGTGAGATTTTTTATTTATTTATGTATTTATTTTTAATTAAATGAAAGCTGAGGTCTTGGTTAACAACGTGACTGAGCCACCTAAAAGGCGTCTGTAACCCCCCGGGCTGACTGTGGGACACAGTGCTGCGCCTGTCCCCCCCTTCGTGCCCCGTGATCCCACGGCCGGCTCCGTATTTTGGGAGGATTTAATATTTCCCTGTGCAGAGGAGAATTTTACGGGGAGGAGGCGGGAGGAGGAATCCCTCTCAAAGCTGCTGCTGGAGTCGCTTTAGGAATCAAAAGAGATATCCCTGCAGTGACCCGCAATGCTTTAGTTGGCAGCAAAGCCCCTTCCCAGCGAGGCGGGACGGGGGCTGCTGTGCACTTCGGTGCCTTCAAACAGCTCCTCGCGTCCCCCGGGGGGCCCCTCGAAAGAAGTTTCCTAAAATGATGCGCATAATAGAGATCCTTAAGCGGGGTGGGGTGGGGGGGTAATGTAAAAAGGTAATAAAAAAGGGTGGGTTTTTTTAAATTATTTTAATTCCCTCCACCCCAGTGCACTACATGTCGAAATACAGCAATTATTTTTGTTGCGCAGATGCTGAAATATATTTATTTTATTGTAAGAGATGATCTAGTTTGGAAACACTCCGTGTTGTAAATAAAACTGGGGGTGGGGGGTGGGGGAATCCCCCAAGCGAATCTGTGTTATTTATCACTTTGAATCTTTGTGTGGTTTTGTGTTTGGTTTTAGTTTTTTTGTTTCATTGGGTTTTTTTAATTTATTTTGGGTTCATTCTGTGGAACACAAATGACACAAATCCCTGTCGCCGTCGCGTGGGTCCCGTCAGTGGAGTGTCACTGTGGACTGAGGGGTTCCCCCCGCCGGAGCCGGGACTGTCGGCCCTTTTTCTCTTGTTGCCCATTGAACGTAATGGGAAAAATAATGGAATAAACCTCTCGTTTGTCTCACTGCGCCGCTGCCGTGTCTTTGGGAGGGTGGGGAGGAGGCGGAGGGGGCTGTGGAGCTTTTTTTGGGGGCGCGGGGGAGTGGGCAGCACTGTTTTTTGGGGGAAAGCCCATTTGCCTGGGGTGGGGGTCGGGAACCAGCTGACTGGGGAAAGGGCTGAAATTAGTGGGTTTGGGGGTTTGAAAAATTTAATGACTTAACTATGTTTTGGTTTTTAAATTTTGTTGTTTTTTTTTTTAATTTGGGTTATTAAATTTGGGTGGTTTAAATTTTGTTGTTTTCTTTAATTTGGGTTTTTAAATTTATTTTTTTTTTTATAATTTTTGTTGTTTCTCTGTGCAAGTAATTGCAATGAGCTCTGTGTTGCAGGAGGGAGGGGACAGCAGTGTCACACGTGTCCCCTCTGCCAGACCGTGGGGTGCTCAGGGAGCTCAGAAAGGGGACTGGGGGGAGGGAGGGGCCGGCGCACAACAGAAATCGAGCATTTCTTCCTCCCTACATTCTTGGGGGTATATTTTTGCCCATTTGCAATAGTTAATTAGCATTACATTAAATCCAAAGAGATTCTAGTTATCTTTCATATAGTATTTTTTTTATTCATTTCTTTCAAACCCCCCTCTGGCACAGGTCTGTGGGGTCAGGCAGGCGCAGCCCCAGTGCCCTTTTACCTAAAACTTGAGGAACTGAGTGAAAAAAGAGGGCACCTGAGCCAAGCCAGGGGTCAGAGCCTGGAAATCCTGGGGGACCGGTGGCGTGCGGGATCCCCATGCGATGCTCGGAGGCGTTGGAGACGTCAGAAACCTGCTGCCGGATTTAGGGAAGGTTTTATTACGATTTAGGGAAAGCTGCAGGATCCTCGGCACTGTGGGAGCAGTTACAGAGAAAACTGAGCCAGAGAAATCGAGGTTTGAAGGGGCGGTCGAGCCGCGGGGGCACTTACCTTCTGCAAAGACAGCCGTTCCCCTAAAAGCAAGATCCTCTTTTTCTCCTTCGAGCTGGTTGTGGCTGAACTCTTCTCCTCACCGGTGCCTTTAAGCTGGTTAGCAGGATGCTAAAAGCTGACGGGTAGGTCACCGCTACTCCTGGTTTTAGTCGGATGGGTCGTTATGAATCATTACAGCATTTTTTAAGTGGGGCTGTTGCAAAAAATACAGTTGTTGCAGTATTTCCCACCTTACGCCTTCAGCGAGGGGCTGGTTTGGTGGTTGGGATTTATGTGTGTGTGTGTGTCTGTGTGTGTGTTGTTGTTGCTGTTTCTCTTTTCTATTTTTTCCACTCTTTGGCCCAAAGGAGTGACCTGTGGGTTTCCTCCTTTCAGGTGAGATGGCCCCATGGTGCCACAGCCCATCTCACAGGGAGGAATGATTTCTCTGCCCACGGGGCCGCCCTTCCCGACACCTTTGGTTTGAGTTGAAAAAGTTAAGAAACAAAGAAGAGGAAAAATGTAAAAGAAGCCTTTGGGTACCCAAGCACCGGCTGCTGCTTTCCGCCGAGTGAAACTCAGG
This sequence comes from Vanellus vanellus, assembly GCF_965231255.1. Classification (NCBI taxonomy): domain Eukaryota; kingdom Metazoa; phylum Chordata; class Aves; order Charadriiformes; family Charadriidae; genus Vanellus; species Vanellus vanellus. Next base: position 206,410 of record NW_028127108.1, on the reverse strand, counting down.
TGGGAGCTCATCAGCTGGACAGACACCATCACAGACTCACAGAACAGTTTGGGTTGGAAGAGACCTTGAAGATCATCGAGTTCCACCCCCCCACCATGGGCAGGGACACCTCCCACTAGACCCAAGCCTGGTTTCATCCCCCAAGGTCAGATCTGAAACTGGGGCCGTTCCCCACCAAGTGTCAAGGACCGGCGCAGGAAGTGCAATTCTGGGGCTCTGGTGGATTAAAGGAGCTGCTTCGGTCCCTCAAGATACCCTAAAAAAAAAACAGAACAGGGGCAGAATCCACCCAGTGTGAAGGAGTTACAGCAAGTTCTAGGAACTTTAAGCTATTGGCATAAACACACCCCTGGCCTTTCCATCATTGCTCGCCCCTTGATAATTTGCTCAGGAAGGGAAAATCCTGGGAATGGATTGACCAACATACCAATGCCTTGGAATTGCTAATAAAAGAGCTGAGGTTATTCCAACAACTTGGTCCTATACATCCAACTGACCCTGTCCATGTAGAACGGGGGTTCAGTGAACGTGGTTCTCACTGCACTTTGGCAGAAGGGACCCACACACCTCCACTCCCCACACCGCCAACCCTCCCCCTCCCCCAACGCTCCAAAAAGCAGCAGTCCTTAGTGCAGACTCCTTAAGCTGACTCCACAGCTACGGCTCCCCGTGGGCTCTGGGGGAGACGAGGGGGCCCCGGGGGTCTCCGTGGGCTTTAAAGGGGTCCCAGGGCTGCCCACGGGCAGAGAGAGGGGTAGGAGAAGAGAAGAGAAGAGAAGAGAAGAGAAGAGAAGAGAAGAGAAGAGAAGAGAAGAGAAGAGAAGAGAAGAGAAGAGAAGAGAAGAGAAGAGAAGAGAAGAGAAGAGAAGAGAAGAGAAGAGAAGAGAAGAGAAGAGGTGGGTCGAGGGGGGAGGGGAGAATAGTGGGGGGAAGGGTTGGGGGTGTGGGAGTGAGCGTGTGAGGGGGGAGTGAGGGGAATGGGTGTTTGTGAGGGGGGAATGGGTTTTCGTGAGTGGGAGAGGTGAAGGAGAGGAGGTTTGCAGGGCTGTGAGGTGCCTGTGAGAGAGGAGGCCCCGGAGGGAGGTGAGTGGAAAGGGCTGTGTGTGGAAAGAAAAGCTTTAAGGACAGGCTGGGCTGGGGAAAGGTGGTGGGCCCTGAGGGAGGGCTTGGGGAGCGGGGCTAGAAGCGTGGGTTTGGGGCAAAACTCTGGGAAAGAAACTGCAGGACAGGGCCAATCTGAGTATACAGTTTTCGCGAAGCTTCAAGGAAAAGGTGACCAAAGGTGCCTCTTGTCCTTTTGTGGGCTGGTTTTGTCTGAGTTATTCATGCGAGTGGATTTTTGCCACACGGGATGGGAACGTTCGCTTCCCGGGATAGCTGATGCCCCTGGATAACCACTGCCCGCGAAGCACTGCGAAACCCCGTGTTCAAAAATGAGAACAAAGGCCGGGTTTTGCCTCTCGGAAGGATCTCTAAGCACCGTCTCCACGTAATTTCCAGTACCTTTCTGGTTGTTTTCTTTCCCCCCATCCCCGTGATGTCCGTCGGGGGGGCTGGCGGAGCTCTGCAGGCGGATGTGTGGCTCATTTTGGGGAGGGCTGAGCTGATTTCAGAGAGTCCCGGCTCATTTTGCGGAGGATAGGGCTGGTTTAGGGGGGTCCCGGCGCATTTGGGGGAGGGCTGCGCTGGTTTCGGCCTCGCAGTGCCCGGGGCGGAAAGAAGCGGTGGTGCGGGGCTGAGGGGGCCTCGTTCTCCTCGGCGCGGCCCCGCCCCTCTCGTCCACCGTTGCCGCGGCGACGTTGGGGGGCGTGGCCCGGATCTGCCCCTCGGCGCATGCGCGGTTGGGCGGACGCGAAGGAGAACGTTTCCGTTGTGCGGCGGTGGTCGGGAGCTGCGGCATTCGGTACCGGGAGAGATGGGGGGACCGGGGCCGAGGGGGGCGGGAGCGGGAGCGGGAGCGGGGTGGGACGGGGCGGCGGCGGCGGCAGCGGCAGGAGTGGTACGGAGGTCTCCGGGGCCAGTTCGGGGGGTTTGTGGGGTGGCGGGACCGGGCTGGGGGGCTCGGGGGGCGGTCTGGGCCTTTTTGGGAGGGACAGAGCCGAGTGGGGGGTCCCCGGGGAGAACAGGGCCGATTCAGACCCCCGTCGTCCGTCCCCCCGTCCCCCCCCCGTCCCCCGCTGCCGCCCCCTCACCCCCCGCTCGCTCCCCGCAGGTGGCGGCAGCCCCGGCCTCAGCGCAGGGTGCCCGGGGCCGGCCTGGCCGGGCGCTTGGCTCCGCTCTGGGCTCCGCTCTCAGCCCCCCCCGGCAGGTCAGCCCGGCCGTGCCCCCTTCGCCCGCCTCCAGCCCGTGGCCGAGTCCCCCCAGGTACCCCCGAGATGGGTCAGGGGGTGTCAGCGCTGGGCCCCCTGAAGCGGGTGGTGGGCACGGGCATTGCTGGGAGCCCGTGGGCAGCCCTGGGACCCCCTTAAAGCCCACGGAGACCCCCCGGGGCCCCCTTATCTCCCCCAGAGCCGACGGGGAGCCGTAGCTGTGGAGTCAGCTTAAGGAGTCTGCCCTAAGGACTGCTGCTTTTTGGAGCGTTGGGGGAGGGGGAGGGTTGCGGTGTGGGGAGTGGAGGTGTGTGGGAGGAGTCCCGTGTCTTTGGGGAGGTTTGGGGATGTTGGGCAGATTTGGGGGAGTGGGGGAGGGGTCCCCACCTTTGGAGCTCCCTGGTTCTTTTCTTCCAAACTGTGGGAGGCAGCGGGCGAAGGGGGAAGGCAATAGAGTGGGTTGCTGTATTTCAGTCCTTGGTTGAGAGTCAGCGACTCTGCTCCCTTGCTGCTCAGCAGACTATTGGCTCCGTGGGGCTCTTTCTCCAGGCAGGCTACGACTACAGAAACGGCCCCACTTCCTCGGAAGAGTTGTTAGCAGTGACGTCTCCTGGGAACATACTGCCTGACGTTGGATAGACCTGGCACCACGCAGCAGCTCATAGCCCCACAGCGTATGCTTCCACACTCAGTCCCGTCCCCTGCCTGGGAACCCACTCTTTCTCGGTCCCTGCTGGCAGCTCCTGTGGAGGCTCCTGGCCGAGGACCAGCCCCAGTTTCCCCACTGCTCCACCAGCAGCCATGGGAGAGCGGGATTGTCCTGAGTGTGTGAGCACCACTGGCTCTGTTGCTGCACTGGGCCAGGGCTCCAGGAAGTGGTAGAGGGAGCTCTGGGAAGAGGAGCTGCTCCTCAACAGGCTGCTGCAGTCCTCCGAGTTGGCCAGCGAGCACAGGCTGCAGGGGCTCTTGCGGTGGCCCTTGGGGGGCCCAGGAGCCCGGGGGGTTCCCTGGACCAGAAGGAGCTGTCCCCACTGATAGGACCTATAGGCGGCAGAGGAGGGCAGAGGGACGTGTGGGGGTGGGGTGGGCAGGGGGTAGAGAGAGGCATCACTGCTCAGATGAATATGGTTGGCAGGGAGCCCAATGGGTCCTGCGGGGCCCGGTGCTGCCTCCTCGGTTGCCCTGCAGAGGAGGAGAGAGAAGAGACCCGCTGCACCCTGTCTCCTCCGTCGGGGCCCGCAGGCAGCACCCCCTCCTCAGCAGGCGGGCAGGGCTGCCCAGCGCAGGCAGGGCAGGGCACGGGCTGAGGGTCTGGGGCAGAATCTGGGGGTCTCCCCCACACTCCCTGCTTCTCCTGTGTCGACTTGAGCTCCCATCCTTCATCCGCTAGCTGAGAAGCTGCTGAGGGAGGGGACAGAGTGAGCGGCTGGCAGCCCTTGGCACAGCCCCGGCTCAGGGCTGCCGTGGGGTGTGGGCTGTTTGCACAGTGCTCGGTGCTGGGGCCACTCACTGCTCTGCTCTCGTGGGTGGGCTCTCGCGTCCGTTGTCCCTTGCTTTGGCTTCTTCCAGTCCCTCTGCAGGACCCCGGGAGCTGGGTGAGACGGGAGCAGCTCCCAGCCCCATGCCGCAGCCCCCCACACCACCCCACGCTGCGGCACAGTGTGGTGCAGCAGTCGCCTGCCTGGAGCCGCTTGGTCCGTAGCACAGAAGAGACCGCGCTGAGCCCCATCAAAAGCATCACGAGCGGAGCCAGGTGAGCTGTGGGGGGGACGTTGGAGTCCCTCCTGGCACCAGCTGCGGTGCAGCCGCACAACCCTGGGGTGCCCCCCATGGGAAATATTAAAGAAATAAAATGTTGGTCTCTATCCCTGGTGCTGTGGTTCCTCCTCCCATCCCGCGGCTGGGGCTGTGCCCCCCTCAGTGCCCGACCCAGTGGGACAGGCTGGCACTGCTGGCACCCACCAACCTGGGGGGGTGGTGGTGTCGGGGGAGCTGGGTGGGCTGGAGAAAGGGAGGAAGCACCTCTTGAAACCAGCTCAGCCCTCTCCAGCCCCAAAACCCTCCCCAGAGGCACCAGAGGGGACCCCCAGATCCTTGAAGGGCTGCCCCAGACTCCCTCTGGCCTGCAAGAGTCCCCCCCAGGACCCCATAAGGGCTGCCCAGGTCCCCTTACGGACACCCCAGTGGCGTCCCAAATCTGGGTTCTTTACCTGCTGGGCAAGCCAGTAACACACTGTGTGGGAGCAGCCAGCCAAGCCGGTTTCAGAGCACCAGAGGTGAGAGGCAGGGAGCTGCCATCCCACTCAGCTCCATCCCCGCCGTGCCTTGGCTGTGCAGAGAGAACTTGGGGGAGCTGCAAAACAGCTCAGCCCGGGCTTATCTCAAGATGGCACAGAACAACCAAAACCAAATGGCCCTTAACAATCAAAATGCCCCGAGTCCCATCCCACCACTCTTCCCGTGACGTTGAGCGCCGGACATCACAAACTGGCAACAGAGACTTCGCTATGGCACCACCAGAGGGAAATATCCCAGACAGTGTAATCCACTCGGGCATAATCCTGCACCCTCACCGAGTCAGGAAATATAAACCGCAGGGTCTGGGGAGACAAATGGGGAATCCTCCAAGGATACAGCTGGCCCCTAGGAGATCCGTCCCCCCCATCCAGGACGCTGGAGGGGAGCATTTACAGCCGAGCACAGCCTTTCCTTTAACCTCTAGAAAAGTCGGCTTTTGCTAAAAAACAAATGTCCCCCTCCCGCCCCGGGCCCCTCTGAAATTAAATAAATAAATAAAGAATTAAAATCCTTACAAAACTTAAAAATCGCCGTTAGTTTTGTTAGGGTTACATTAATTCTAAAAACTGATGAGCCGCTGCGCTGTGTGCCGCAGCCCAACCTCCCCCCCTCAATGCTGGGCGAGCTCCTCTGGCCATGCCTGGGATGAAAACCGGTGGCTTTTAGGAAATAAAAAATAATAAAAAAAAAAGAATAATAAAACCTCTCTTTCTCTGTCTCTCTGCCTGTGTTAGTCCAACGAAAGGGATAGCGTCGGGAGGCGAGGGAGGAGGAAGGGGGAGGCTGTGGGATGGAGAGAGCCCTCCCCGTACCCCTCGGCTGTGCATCCTCGCAGTGCCACGGGGAATGGGGGTGGGGGGTATCTGTGGGGGGGTCTTTGGTTTGCACAGGGTGGCCGTGGTGGGGGCTCAGCCCCATCCTTACAGTGCTGGGGCGCACGGGGCTACCAGGCACAGGGTCCCTCCCCCAGTGAGGTGCTTTGGTGCGTTGAGGTGTTAGGTGGGGTGGCACCAGCCCCTGCCCGCCCCGGGAGGGGGGACACCACCTCTCCGGTGGCACTGGATGGGTGGGAGGGAGGGAGGGAGCAGAGCTGTGGGAGCCATGGAGAAAGGCGTGGGGGTGTCCCTCATCGTGGCAGCCCCCAGCAGCCCTACCCCGCCACCTGGCCACCCCAAGGGACACCCAAGCCCCATCTTGATCCTCTCCCCGTTGGGTGATGCCCTTCCACCCACCCCGGAGGTGCGCTCCTCTCCTGCGGGGGGGGGACGCCCAGCGCTTGCCTGGGTAGAGAAGCACCGGGGGGGGTTGTTTAGGGGGCATCTGAGCTTCCCCATTACACGGGCCTAATTACTGTGCTGTTAATAACCATTAGTAACCACTTTGGCTCTGCTAACCAACTGCGGCGAGGCCCCCACCCCGCTTTAGCACAGGCTTCCTGATGCCAACACCTCCCCGAGACACTGGGTAAAGCGACGCCTGGCAAAAAACCACCACCACCCCAAAAAAACCCCACACCACACCCCCCACTCCCCACCCACCCCTTCTCTCCTCATCACAGCCATGGGGCAAACTGCCCCCCCCCGCCCCCCCCCCCGCCCCCAATCTCAGCTTGGCCGTTGTTATATGTTGATCTCACAAAATTGACATGAGACAGAGTCAATTAAAATTTGGAGTATTTATTAGCAAGTGGCAGCAAGCAAAACAGCGCTGGGCGGCCCGGGAGTCTCCCTCCACCGACGGCGCGCACCCAATGCAGCGGCCTTCTCAAATATATATGGTACTTTTTACACAATCATAAGATCTCTTAATATGGCTATACATATGCATAACCTATCCCCGCTTCGTATTAAAATTAGCTTTAAGATGTCATTTTCATAAACTCCTCCTAACTGCGCTTGCGCAATGCTTTGTGGTGGTGGTCGCTGAGGGTCTTGAGGATGAAGGCTGCAAATTCTTCTTCATCACTTCAAGTAACCTTTTGTCCCTGCGCAGACTCAGTTTTTCCTTTTTTTGTCTCTGTCCAGACCGCAGGGTTGGTTTCAGCCGCCTTTCAAGGCCTTCTTTTATTTGTTATCAGGAGCTGTCCTTGGCAATGCCTCAAGACTTCTTGCTTCGTCCATTTTTTATCAGGCCTGTCTTTTAGGTTATGAATTACTACTAGTTAATTAGTACTATATCTTTGACTCAGTCCCCCCCTTTTTCTAAAGAGTTAGTAAATTCTATAGGGATTCTTCATCTAACATTTTCTCAAAGTATTTATCCAAGTGCTATAGGTATCTCTAAAACTCTGGCAGTACTAAACAAACACCTTTAAAATTACACAAATTAATATCTTAAACACTAGTATTGCCAGTGGTCTTGGGGTGAAGGTTTCTTTCCTTCAAGTCTTTTCACAATTTATTATACTTTGTCTACATAACTTGACCCTGCAGCTTAGCCTTGCCTGCACAATCATGCATATCTTGTTTACACAGTAAAATGTTGGCCATCTTGCCACCTCTTGTTAAGCAGTTGCCTTCTTGTGGAAATGTAAGTTTTTAGGTTTGGTGAACAAACGATACTGAGTTTATCACAGCGGGGCTCGTCCTCCTTTTTGTCTCGCCTCTTCCTTATCGTCAGAGAATCTTAGAACGGTTTAGGTTGGAGAAACCTTAAAGATCATGTACTTCCTACTCCCTACCATGGGCCGGGACACCTTCTACTAGACCAGGTTGCTCAAAGCCCCATCCAACCTGGCATTGAACACCTCCAGGGATGGGGCAGCCACAGCTTCTCTGGGCAACCTGGGCCAGTGCCTCACCACCCTCAGGGTGCAAAATTTCTTCCTAATATCTAGTCTAAATCTCCCCTCTTCTAGTTTGAAGCCATTCCCCCTCATCCTGTCAGTACATGCCCTTGTCAAAAGTCCTTTTCCAGCCTTCTTGTAGGCGCCCTTCAGATACTGGAAGGCTGCTATAAGGTCTCCCCGGAGCCTTCTCTTCCCCAGGTTGAACAAGCCCAACTCTCTCAGCGTGTCCTCACAGGAGAGGTGCTCCAGCCCTCGGATCATCTTCGTGCCCTCCTCTGGACTTGCTCCAAGAGGTCGATGTCCATGTTTAGGGCTCCAAAGCTGAAGTCTCCAAAGAGTCCATGAGGGGTCTCATGAGAGCAGAGTAGAGGGGCAGAATCACCTCCCTTGATCTGCTGGCCATGATTCTTTTGATGCAGCCCAGGATGCAGTTGGCCTTCTGGGCTGTAAGTGCCCATTGCTGGCTTGTGCTGAGCTTCTCATCCACCAACACCCCCAAGTACTTCTCCTCAGGGCTGCTCTCAATCCGTTCTCTGCCCAGTGTCTCTTTGTGCTTGAATTGCCCTGACCGTCGTGCGGGTCCTTGCACTTGGCCTTGTTGAACTTCATGAGTTTTGCACAGGCCCACCTCTCCAGCCTGTCCAGGTCCCTCTGTGTGGCATCTCTGCCCTCCAGTGTGTTGTCCACTCCACACAACTTGCTGTGGTCGTAAAACTTGCTGAAGGTTCATGTGATCCCACCATCCATGTCACTGACAAAGATGTTAAACTCTACTAGTCCCAGTACTGACCCCTGAGGAACAGCACTCATCACTGCTCGCTACTTGGACATGGAGCTGTGGACTGCAACTCTTTGAATTGTGACTGTCCATCCAGTTCCTTATCCTCTGTCCATTGGTCAAATCCATGTCTGTCCCGTTTTGAAACAAGGATGTCATGTGGGACAGTGTCAAATGCTTTGCACAAGTCCAGGTAGACGACGTATTGCTCTCCCCTGATCCACCAATGCTGTAACGCTGTCATAGAAAGCCACCAAATTTGTCAGGCAGGATTTTCCCTTAGTGGAGCCGTGTTGGCTGTCACCAATCACCTCCTTATTTTCCATGTGCCTTAGCAGAGTTTCCAGGAGGATCTGCTCCATGATCTTGCCAGGCACAGAGGTGAGACTGACCGGCCTGTAGTTCCCCGGGTCTTCTTTTCTACCCTTTTTAAAAACGGGGGTTATGTTTCCCCTTTTCCAGTCAATGGAAACTTCACCACACTGCCACGACTTCTCCAATATGATGGATAGTGGCTTAGCAACTCCATCTGCCAGTTCCTCAGGACCCATGGATGAATTTCATCAGGTCCCATGGACTTGTGCACCTTCAGGTTCCTCAGCTGGTCTCGAACCTGGTCTTCTCCTACAGTGGGTGGTTCCTCATTCTCCCAGTCCCTGCCTTTGCCTTCTGCAACTTGGGCAGTGTGATCAGAGCCCCTCTCAGTGAAGACTGAGGCAAGAAAGTTGTTGAGTATCTCAGCCTTCTCCATGTCCCGGGTGGCCAGGTCTCCCGTTCCCTTCTGGAGTGGGCCCACATTTTCCCCAGTCTTCCTTTCGCCTCCCATATATACCTATAGAAGGCTTTCTTGTTGCCCCTGACACCCTGGGCCAGATTTACCTCTATCTGGGCTTTAGCTTGCCTAACCTGATCCCTGGCTGCTCAGACAATTTCTCTGTATACCTCCCAGGCTACCTGGCCTTGTTTCCACCCTCTGCAGGTTCCCTTTTCCTGTTTGAGATTGTCCAGGAGCTCCTTGTTCATCCACGCAGGCCTCCAGGTGTTTTTTGCCTGACACCCTCTTTGTCAGGATGCATCGCTCCTGAGCTTGGTGGAGGTCGTCCTTGCATATAAGCCAGCTGTCTTGGGTCCCTCTTCCTTCCAGGGCTTTATCCCACTGTGCTGCATCAAGCAGATCCCTGAAGAGGCCAAAGTCTGCTTTCTGGTCCTTCTCCCCATCAGCTTAACCTGAATGACCAGGTGTCACTGTGCTCTGGGATTGCCCTGGCATTGCCAGCTTTCTTTGCCAAACACTGGGAGCTACTGCTTGCGACTTCCAAGAGAGGTGGATGCCTGTCACACAGTAAGGGTTCTTTGGGTATCGGGCGATAAAACAGCAATGGTCTACGGACCAAGTCTGATAACCTTATTATAGTAATATAAGTTCACAATCAATATAATTAAGACTGAGTGGAGCTCAAACAATCTAGGCATGAGTGAAAGTGAGAAGGGGAAACCTCACTTGCCATGTAGGCAACATACAACGGTGTTAACAATTAAACTTACCCACTTTTGAGCAACAGTCGGGGAAACTGTTGATTATTCATATTCTCCATCATAATGTAAGGGTATCTCCTTCGCTGGGCTGTAGCTGTGGACCAGGCAACAAGAGCTGCCCGGAGTCAGCGTTGGGGTGCCTTTCTTATGGGATTGCCCCTTCTCTGTTCAGTCTTATTATGGTCAACTGGTTGACCAAGACATGTCCTTTACGTACACAGCTGGATGTGTCTCAAAAGGGTTGGTGATCCACAAGTAGTTCTATGGGGATGGTCACCAGTTTCTGTGTGCGAGTGGGTCCATGCAGCTACGGTGAGCAGCGCAAGCACGGTATGTAAGCGCTTTCCACTGTCCCATGCCATACCCAAGGTCGTACCAAGTGTGTGTCGCCACACTCCCCGCCTGATGGCATGGGTAATGGCGTGATCCAGTGGTTGGGTGACAGCCCTGCAGGGAGAGGCTGTGAGCCTCTCTGGCATCTACACGTGCGAAATGGCTGGGTGTGAAGGGAGAGATGGTGGAGGAGGAGGAGGACTTTCCCAAGCGAGGGGCAAACGTGAGATTAATCACTGTCTGTGTTCGATCGTTTGGTTCTATGGCATAAGGCAAAGCAACACTTAATCACAATCCAAACAAAACTTAGTAACAGGATCAAGAATATTACAATAATAAGAGTTTCCATTGACATTTTTTGCACGAAACTGCTCAGAAAGTGAAAATCTGCCTCCTTGTTGCAGGGTAAGCATATCGAGTACTAGATGATGTTCTCCTGCTCTCAAAGCTAAAGAAGAGTGTTCCTGTTGCAAGGCTACAGTGGCGTCTGCTGTGCCATTGTCTGTGCCTTCCATGGTAGCGGAGAGATTTCTGAGAGCTCTTTCTAGCTTGTTTGCCCTGAGTCCGGGAATTAAGCTTCTGATTAAAAGTCTCCACCCACAATCTCGGGGGATTCCTCATATACAGGGGTGAAGAGGTGGAGTGTCAGATGAACACATGTGGCATGGGCTGCGTTCACCCCCACGCCTCCCACTGCAGGAATGACCGCAGGCAGACACACTGTGAACCAAACATCAAACCTTTAATGAATTAAGAAAGAGAGAGAGATGTGGGAGAGGTCTGGGGCTGGAGTGGGTGGGTGCGGGTCACATGCGGTGGGGATCCGTGCTCCATGCCTTCTCTATCAGCCCATGAAGAGCGGCTGGGGGGGGTGGGGCACTTTGCCCCCCTGCATCCCCCAGGGTTCTGGGTCGCTTGGTGGCCGTGGTGTTGCCATCAGATGCCCTCTGCTTGTTGCTGCCCATGTGCTGCCTGCTGCTGCCCACTGCGGCACCGTCCTGCTCTGGTGTCCCCTCCTACAGGGGTTTGGAGTGTTTTTCCACGTGGCACACCACCATCTTCTTCCTCTTCTTGGGTGGGATGTTGTCCCATGGGGAGGTCTCTTGAGTCCTGGGGGTGCCGTGTGGCGTGGGGCGCTTGGCCTGCTTGCCACCCACCTCTCCCGATCTAGGCACAGCCTGGCAGGAGACAATGGCTGGTGGCAGCAGCGAGCAGGTCAAAACCTCACGGGGCTGCCTCCTCAGCGGCTCCTTCAACAGTTGGGCCATGCGGGGTGGCCAATGCTGGGGGACAGCCGGGGGTCTGGCCAGGGTTCTTGGCAGCAGGTGACGGAGGGTTCTCAGCAGGGGACTCTCTGGAGGACCCTTCAGGGGATCCTTCCAGGGACTCTTCACAGGACTGTCCTTTAAAGTCTTCTCTGAACTCTCCGCAGAGCTCCTATTGGAAGTCTCCAAAGGACTCGGTGTCAGCCAGGTGGGAAGGTCTGCCGCCACCCCACCCTGCTTCCCCTTGGGGTCCTGCAAGGGGGTGTCTGGCACTCCCCAGAAAGGGTCATTATCTCCAAGCATTGCTTGCACCAGGCAGTCCTTGGAGCAGTCACCCTCCACCCTAGGCTCCAAGAAGTCCTGGACTTTGTTAAAGGAGGTGGAGCAGGCAAAGCTGTCGGGGTCATCAGGGAAGGTGTTTTTGCCAACCGCCAGCATCACCGCCACCACTAGCTCCTTGTTGCAGCCGCCCTCTGCCCTGTGCTCCAAGAGTTGGGGAGGCTTGTTGAGGGAGGTGGTCAATGTTCTTTCACAACATCTCTTTATTCATCTCCTTCATGATGACCAACCGTGGCCTCTACGGCCAAGGGAGCACCAAAGTGGTCTTCAGCGCCAGACAATGGCCTGGAGGTGGTCCCCTCACCCACCAGCTGGACCAAACCAGGGGTGTCCATGGAGGGACAGCTTTGCTGGTTTTGCTGCCTCAGGCTCTGTGGTGGCCGTTGGAGGGCCCCGTAGGTGGGCTCCTCGAGCAGGCTGACTCGGAGCTCGTTGCTGATAATACAGCTATTACAGGCGTTATGAAGGCCGAGGCTTCCTGAGGATGGGAGGACTTGGCCTTCACCGCCTTCAGCGCTGCGCGTTCGGTGAGGTTTTTCTCCACTGTTCCTTCTCCTTCTCTTCCTCCTTCTCCTTCTCTTCCTTCTTCTCCTCGTCCTTCTCCTTCTCCTCCTCTTTCTCCTCTTTCTCTTCCTCCTTCTCTTCCTCCTTCTCCTCCTCCTCTTCCTTGTCCTCCTCTTTCTCCTCCTTCTCTTCCTCCTTCTCCTTCTCTTCCTCCTTCTCCTCCTCTTTCTCTTGTTCTTCCTCCTCCGTAGTGCTGAGTTTTTGCTGCCTGCTCTTGGCTCTGCTTCTGTGCTTGTCCTTTGGGCATGGCTTTGCCCTTGGGTTGGCTGGTCACAGGCTGGTTTATGGCGGAGGAGACCCTTGGGACCACCAACCGCCACCTGGAAGGACACAAAGGGAGAGGTCTACCTGAGGATGCAATGGGTTTGGGGCCGCTTTCTGCCCCTCCCCATGAGCCATGTGCCTCCTCACATAGCCACCAGCAGGTCGGCTGAGGAAACCCCCTGTGCCGGGACCCTCATCTGACACACAGCTGTCCCCATGTCCCCAGACCACGCTGGGGCTCTCCTGAAGAGCTGGAGAACAACCAGCCCTGTGAAACGGGGGTGTTCCCAGCAGCCCCATCCCACCCCTCCAGGTGCTGCCTTCACCACTGTTGGGTGGTGATGGCCAAGGAGTGTTCAGGGCTGGGGAATGGGCTCTTGCTGGGTCAGAAAATCATGGAATGGTTTGGGTTGGAAGGGACATTTAGAGGTCCATGTAGTCCAACATCCCCCGCCGTCATCGGCAGGGCCACCTTACAGTAGACCAGGTTGGTTCCAGCCCCATCCAACCTGACCTTGAACACCTCCAGTCAGGCTGATGGAACGGTTTGGGTGGGAAGGGACCTTTGAAGGTCCACGTAGTCCAACACCCATGCCATGAGCAGGGAGGTCTTCAGCCAGATCAGGTTGCTCAAAGCCCCATCCAACCTGGCCTGGAACGTCTCCGGGGATGGGGCATCTCCCACCTCTCCGGGTAAAATGGCCCCGTGCGGCCGCCCGCCCTGAGCCTTCAGCCTCACCTGGCCAGAGACCTTGTCCTCTTCCTCTTCTGTGGCCCTGAGATTTCCCTGAACTGTGACGTTTCGGTTTGAGTCAGGCTCGGAACCAGCAGGAAAGGGAAAACCAGGAAACCCCACTGGAACCAGAAAGGAGACACCTCCTCAGAAGAGCATCGCTGTGACGCAGGGGGTGCTCAGGCCTCTTCCCAAAATGTCCGAGGGGTGGACATTCTGCCCCTCTCACAGCCCCATCGTGTCCTCCCCAACACCAGCACCATTTCCAATTTCTGATTTCATCATCGTCATCATGGTCAGGAAGGAGGAGCCGGGTGATGCCGGGGAGGGGACAGGGACTAATTTTTTGGGGGTAGGTGTCATTTCTGAGGGGAAGAGGGGGAGAAGGCCTTGGCCCACCATCCTCCCACCGTACCCTTGGGCACATCCCACCCTGGGGCTCTGTTTTGGTGATGCCAACGAATCGTTAGGACAAAAAGCCCTCAGGAGTTGGCCTGAAGCTTTGGGACAAGTTGGAGCCTTTTGGCGCTCAGCGTCAGCCATTTCCCCACAAGATGGCATAAGTTAGTTGCCCGTCCCATGGAGAGGAGCTGGGAGCTGCTTTACCTTTCCCACCTTGCTGAAGAGGTGGCAAACTGTCTTTTCTCATCTGCTTGTCCTCACCAGGGACTTGTCTTGAGGTCTTGAGGAGAGCCCTGGGTGGGTGTTTGGGCACAAACTCCATCACAAATCTGGAAAGAAGGAGAAGACACCCACATGACCCATGGCACCACCAGCACTTGCCACTTGCTGCGGCCACCTGCCCGCAGGCAGGGTATGGCATTGCCATGAAGGCCATTGTCTTCCCAAGTCTACCACATCCCATCCCCAAGGACAGGCCTGGGAAATGGAGTCGCCCAGCAAAGAAGTCCAGGCCACCACGAGAAGAAATGTCACCCAAATTCCTCTGTCTTTCCCCTCAGAGCCGCCTTATGGGGACATCATCAAGAGTCGCCGCCTGGTGTCCCCAGAGGAGGACACCCATGGTAGCACAAGGAGGAGATGCTATCTTGGGCATTGGCATCAAAGAGCGGCTACAGCCGCCAACGTACTCACTTGGGAAAGAGGATGACATGGCCGGAGAAACTCAGTGAGGCCACGGGTACCACTGGGGACACAATCATGTCCAGCAGATGGGGGACCTGCAATGGAGGAACACAAAGATTCAGGACATCCTCAACGTGGTTGAAGCACTCCACAGTGGAGGATGCCAAAGACAGCAGGACATCCTCAATGTGGTTGAGGGTCTCAGTGTTGGAGGAGCCCAAAGATGGCAGGACATCCCTCAACGTGGTTGAAACACTCCACACTGGAGAAGGCCAAAGATGGCAGGACATCTTCAACGTGGTTGAAGCACCCCACGTTGGAGGAGGCCAAAGATGGCGGGACATCCTCCATATGGCTGAGGCACTCAGTGTTGGAGGAGCTCGAGGCAGCAAGTGTTGGCAGGACCATAACTCTCACCTGGACCGAGTGGCTGAACGTGTCCTGAGGGACCCCACACAAGCAGTGCCGGAACACTGCCATGGGACCGCACGCGCCACAGAGAAACCGAAACGCTCACCTTGAAGGCAACCTTCTTCAAGTTCTCCTTCCCAGACAGCCTCTCCAGAAAGTCGTGGTAGAACTTCATGCGCACCTTCGTGCCTTCAATGAGGAGCACCCCCACCTCCCTCAGGATGAGGGCCACATTCTCCCCCTTCCCCAGGCAGTGTGAGAGGAGGGTCGTGGTGCCTTGGATGCAGTCCACCACTTTCTGCCGGGACACAGCGGCTGCCACGGCCACCTTGGAGTACTTGAGGGACTCCAGCTCCTTGTTGCCTGGAAAAAACACAGAAGGATGGAGATGCTCACCCGGTGGCCTGTGTCCTACAGCTTGTGCGTCACAATCATTGCATTGCCCCAAAAAAACTCAAAACCACTCAATTTTTGGACTTTGGAGTTGCTTCAGAGAAGATGACCGTGCAGTCAGCCATCTTACCGGGCAGGTAGTCCTTGTTGTCCATCAGGTTGTGGACAACGGCAAGGTTCCTGGCCAGGTGGAACACCGGTTTCTGGATAGTCAGGGTTTCATCTCCGACCTGGACGCGTTCGGGGACAGTGCTGAAGGAGCCGAGGGTGGGAATTCGGACGCCCTGCAAGTGGACGAGAAGGGTGGGAGGGTGAGGATTGGCCAGAGGGAAGATCTGGAAGTGACCTCCCCCATCCAGGGATGGTGCTTCAGGCTGGATCCTGCTCTCTCCAACTGTTCGGAGGCATGAGCTGGGCGGTGGGGAGAACTTTGGGGAGGAGATGTTGAGTCCTTCCCCTCCTCAGGAGAAAAAAGCAGCACTGGAGTTTGGGCAGAACCAGGACAAGGACATCCCAGGGGGTCTCCAGTGGCCAGGATCAGCCCTACCAGAGGTGACACCAACATTGCACAGGCCCCGTTTGGCTGTCAGGGGGAACGACGGGGTGAGGTTCCTGTTTTCTGAGGAGTTGAAGGGTGACAGCAGGCCACGCCCCAGGGGGATCCCACCACCCCTCATGGTGGATGAGGAAGACGCGGGTGTTGCACCACCTTGTGGAGCAGGAGTTGGTCTTGAATGTAGCCAGCCACTGCATCCCAGACGGCCGTTCGCTCTGAAAAAACAAAGAAGAACCAGGTCAGGCCCCATCTCCACCAGCTCTCAGGTCCACCCCAAACATCTCCCCCTTGAGCCGCGACGCAGTGGCAGACGCCAAGTGTCATGGCTGGCTCCAGAATGGTGACAAGCCCTTGAGTCTTGGCTGCCGGAGAGGTGGCTGCAGTTGGCCGTACCTTCAGCGGTGACGCTGGACATAGCGAAGGTGTGCTCCATCCCATCCCAGAAGTCCATCTTGGTCCGCCTCACGCTGGTGGGTCGGTTCTTGGTGGCAACAGCCATGTTGGAGGTCGTCTTATGGACGTTCCTCCAAAGTGTGGGACCCACCACCCGGTGGGCCCTTTTATACCCCCTGCTCTGAGTGGGTGTGTCATGCAGCCCTTGTGACATCAGGGTGACATGTTCATCGCTGATTGACTGACCGTGGTGACACGGCAACCGCCAACCTGCTGCCCTCTGGTGGGGTGGCCATTAGCAGGGAGAGCTTCAAGCAGCTCAGGATGCTCCAAGCCCCAACCAGCCTGACCTCGGACCTTCCAGTCATGGGCCCACAGACTGGTTTGGCTTGGAGGGGACATTTGAAGGTCCATCTCGTCCAACCTCCCCTGTCATTGGCAGGGACATCTTCCAGTAGAGCAGGTTACTCAATGCCCCATCCAACCGGACCTTGGATACATCCACTCAGACCCACAGAATGGTTTGCATTGGTTGAGTTGGATTTTTGGGTGGTTTGGGTTCCAACAGACCAGGTTGGTCCCAGCCCCGTCCAGTCTGACCTTGAACCCCTCCAATCAAACTCATAGAAGGTTTGGGTTGGTTGAGTTGGATTTTTGGGCTGGAAGGTTTGGGAACCAGTAGAGAAGGTTGGTCCCAGTCTCATCCAGCCTTACGTAGGACACTTCCAGTCATAGACCCACAGAACGGTTTGTGTTGAAGGGGACCTTTGAAGGTCCATCCAGTCCAACCTCCCCATCATTGGCAGGGACACCTTCCAGTAGACCAGGTTGGTCCCAGCTCCATCCAACCTGACCTTGAACACCTCCAACCGGACCCAAAGAACAGTTTGGATTGGATTTCTGGGTGGTTTGGGTTCCAGTAGACGGGGTTGGTTGCAGCCCCATCCAACCTGACCTCAGACACTTCCAGTCATGGACCCAAAGACTGGTTTGGGTGGGAGGGGACCTTGGAAGGTCCATCCTGTCAAATCCCCCAATCACTGCAGTGGCCGAGAATAAAAGTAGTGCCATGAGTGGGGCGGGTGCTGCTGCGTTATTGTATCTCATCCTATTGTATTATTTTATCTCTTTCGTTTATTTTGTTTTTTCCTTTATGGTATTTTATTTTATGTTATTTGATTTTGCTCTATTAATTTTATTTTTCTTTCTTTTATTTTATTTTATTTTATTACTTTATTTTACTTTATATTTGATTTTACGTTTTACTTTATTTTCTTTTACTTTATATTATTTTACTTTATTCTCCTTTATTTTCTTGTACTTTATTTTCTTTTACCTTATTTTCTTGTATAATTTTATTTTACATTATTTTACTTTATTTTACTTATTTTTTTCTTTTTCTTTATTTTATTATATTCATTATTTTTCTTTATTTTATTTTCTTTATTGTATTTTTTTTAACCGTATTTTATGGTATTTTATTTTTCTTTGTTATTTTATTCTATGTCATTTTATTCTTTATTTTACTTTAATTTAATTCTATTTTACTTTATTATACTTTTATTTTATTCTATCCTATTCTATTTATTTTACTTTATTTTACTTTTTCCCCCCCTCCCCGTCCCCTCAGCGGCCCCACATTCCCCCCTCCCCGCCTTTCCCCCCCTCTCCCCTCCCCCGTGACACGGATTTGGCCGTTCCAGACTGTCCAGGATGGGGGCAGGGGGAGGGGTCTTGGAACAGGGCAAAAAAAATCCCGTGGAGGGAAACCCGTGACCCCCCCCCGCAAGTACATCCCCCACCCCCAAAACCCATCCCCCACCCAAATACACCTCCAAAAATTACCCCCCACCCCCCCCAATCCCATACCCCACCCCATGACCCCCACCCGAATGGGGGAGGGGGGGAGGAGGAGAAGGGGGCGGGGCCACACTTGGTCCCTCCCCCAGTGGAAGTACCATGATTGGGGGGGGAAGGGCAGAGGGGGCGGGGTCTGTGCTTACGAGGCTCCGCCCCCCGAGGTGGGACTGGTCAGAGAAGCTGTCCCCAGAGGTCTGACACAGCAGGGACACCCTGGCTCCACACCTCCCCAACCCCACCATGTCTCTCCTCAGCCACCTGGGACTCGCCTCCCTCTGCCTCCCATCACCCTTCTCCACCGCACTCTGCAGCTGGAGGTCACAGCTCCTTTGCACCAGCGCCCACTGCTTTCCTTAGAGACCGGGCGGCACAAAGGCAAAGAGGGATTCTTCCGAGTTCTGAATGAACAGAATGAAACTGATAAGATTTACCCTTAAAACAAAACACACTCCTCAACTGTATGCCACGTACAAGCTGCCACCGATGAGCTTTAACTCCCACAAGGCATAACCGTGGAAGAAATGTTTTCGCCAGAAAACAAATTGAAAGATAAGCACAACTAAAGAGTTTTCTAAACAGAGAATTCAAGAGACTAGAATTCAAGCCCACGAGAGAACGGCGTGGAGCCCAAGCGCATCTGCCTGCCAGGGAGCAGCCGGCGCAGCGAGGCGGATAGGTGCTCAGCTTGGCATGGGATGCCACAGAGCCGCTTCCAGCAACCATGGAGGAGGAAGGCGCCTCCCAGGAGGAGGAAGCGCAATCGGAGGAGGAGGAGGAGGAGCAACATCACCATACATGGCATGAGTGCGACTGCTCTTGCGTCTGCAATCAACAGCATGCAATCGACAGCATGCAATCAACAGCAACACATTTTATATGTTTACTCCTTAACTTATTAAATTGGGTTGGTGAATGTAAAAGTTCTGGGACTGCTCTTGCTGTTTGTGCTGTAAATCATTTAAGCAATTAAAACTCGTTCCGCTTGGTTGGTGGTGCTGTTATAGTTGGAGAGACCCATAATTTTTTTTCATTTAGGCAATCATTCTATCACCCAATGAGCCCTCCCCACCTGGGAAAGGGAATTGGGTAAAACAAGGAAACCCGGGAGCTGAAGTATAAACATGTTTAGTAGAGTTAGATTAGGTAATTAACATTAACAGCACATTCTCCTTTTGCTCCTCATCACTTGTACGTAAAAAACCTGAAAATCAAAGAAGCGGCGGTGTGTTCACACCTCCTCCCTAAGCCCGCTCCTTGCTGCTGGTACTGCCAAAGCTATGCCAAGACGCGGGAGTTTGGGGAAAATACCCGGCACGGTATTGAAATACAGGTCCAAAAGCCCCGTAGGTGGATTTAAACCACCGCTGCCCCACAGAAGGGCTCCACGTGTGGATTCCTGCTCCAAGTCTTGCTGCTGTTCCGTACAGCTTCCAAACCCTCAAAGTTCTGACGCATGAAGAGAATCTGGTCCAGATTCTCCGCCGCCAGGATGGCGCGCCCATGATCCAGGGCACCTTCCCCGGGCAGCGAAGGCCTGGTCTGGCAGCAGGACGGTGGATGGGGATGGCGAGGTACCGCCGGCTCAGCCGCCCCGTGGCCGGGAAGTGATGCTCATTGTTCTGCCACCAGTGCAGCGGCTGGTGCTGCGCTTGCAGAGGGGCTCCAGGGTGTAGTTTTCCAGTTGCTGGTGGACCTCGGGATTCTCTCCATGGCATCCTTCCCCAAAAGGATGTCGTAGCTGCTCTGAGACGGGGAGCTGGCGCATGGGTCCTTGCGAGCAGGCAGCTGGCTGCGCCCGCGGCTTTGGAATCCGAGTTTGGCACCCCAAACTGGGTGGCAGATGGGGACTGGCGGTTGCAAACTCGCAACAGCATGGTTCTCACTGGCTGGTGCAGCTCACTTCTCAGGCTGGGGCTGAGAAACCGCATCTCCTGGAAGCGCTGCCTAAAACAGAGGCTGCTTCAGGTCTGGGGTTCCCCTGATGGTGCTGTGGGTCCCTTTATGGTTTCCTGGTTTGTGCTGGACGGGCCCTTGTGTCCGCTGCGGTGTCCTGGTGCTGTAGTAAAATCCCTAACATGGGTTCAATTACAGCATGTCTGCCTTTACCAAAGACAGCAAACTCTCCTTTGGAGCAGGGAATTTGAACCCTCGCTTTGAATTGGACCTTTGAAACCATCTTCATGAATGGAACTGGAAGATTAAGATTTAATTTGAAAAAGGAAAGGGGATTTGGATTAGGGAAATGGAAGGTTCTGGGGAATGATTCTGAAAATTGGTGTTGGCATATTAACGAGACCCAGCAACCTGTATTGGTTAAGCAAACAGGACCATGTGATCGATTCCCTCGGGGAATGCAGTTCCCTTCAGTGTGGAAGACTGCAGAACACGGAGAATGGCATTACGTGCAATCTACTCCTTGGTGTATGGATTGGACAGGGAATCAGTCAAAAGAGAAGATAGGAAAAATTAATTTGCCTCCTGCTTGGATGGCAGAAATCTACGAGAGGCAATAGAAGTCGGATGGTTGAACGAGATCTTGCTTGGCTTTGAGTTTGCCCGGACCGGATGGCTGCAAAGCCTATTGTGAAACCCAATCATTTTTGTGATCGTAGTGATTTTTGTTTGTGTTTTGTTTAGATGTCTTAAGAGTATAGTTATCAAGCAATTATCTCAACCTTATGTATTAGTGATACGGGATAGGAAATGAGGCTCACTGAAGTACAGAAAGACTTGGCTAAGTCTCAAAGGGGGGGAATTGTTGTAGTAAAATCGACATAAACCAGGAAAATTAAATGTAAAATGTAATTGAAGCAACAAAGGAAACCTGCTGCTGCTCAAGCCCTAGATACTGCCCCAACTCTATTTATTTACCTAATCTCAAAATAGAGAAATAATTAGTAGACACGATTTCTCTACGATTCAGTTAAGGAACTACCCAGCAGACAGTGTAGCACTGTTGATAAGCAGGGCATTCCTATCAAGAGAGCGACAAACTGTAGGCCTGGTCAGCAAACCCAGAAACCCACTTGGAACTGCCAAGATCAGAGGAAAAGCAGGTAAAAGGTGGTTCCGGCCGGGGGGAGATGGTGACCACCGACTCATTGACCACCTCCCCAAACAATACCACCTATTAAAAACATAAGAGTGGAAAAAGAAGACAGAGTCTGCGCATTCATTTACGTGGGAAGCAAAGAGAACTCGACCAATCATTAGAGGGAATGACAGTGAATATGTATTAATTGTTTGAATATGTAATAATCAATGTGTAAAAGTGGAGATTTTTGGAACTAAGGTGTGAGCGCTCCCGTTTTGGGACAAGCACCCATTTCTGCGATTAATGGCATAAACTTAGAAATACCTCTGCTCTGTGTGTTTTACTGGCTCGCCCAGCAGGTAAAGAACCCAGATTTGGGAGGACAGTGGGGTGTCCGTAAGGGGTCCTGGGCGGTGCTTATGGGGTCCTGGGGGGGACTCTTGCAGGCCATAGGGTGTCTGGGGCAGCCCTTCAAGGATCTGGGGGTCCCCTCTGGTGCCTCTGGGGAGGGTTTTGTGGCTGGAGAGGGACCAGCTGGTTTCAAGAGGTGCTTCCTCCCTTTCTCCAGCCCACCCAGCTCCCCCGACACCACCCTGCCCCCCAGGCTGGTGGATGCCAGCAGTGCCAGCCTGTCCCACTGGGTCGGGCACTGAGGGGGGCACAGCCCCAGCCGCGGGATGGGAGGAGGAACCACAGCACCAGGGATAAAACGTTGGTCTCTATTTCTTTAACATTTCCCATGGGGGGCACCCCAGGGTTCCGCGGCTGCACCACAGCTGGTGCCAGGAGGGACTGCAACGCCCCCCCCGTGGAAAGATTACTAAAAATGATCAATAATACAGCATTGGTCACACGTTAAGGAAAGGGATACAATCAAAAGGCTTCTGTGTGAGCAACTCGGGCAGGACGCAGGAACGACCACAAGACCACGGATGAAAGACAAAGAACAAATGTGATCTCAATACCTCACGAATCGGGGAGTCCCCACAGCAACGCCCGGGCAGAGGGACACAAGCAGGGGATGCAGGTGCCACAGGGCAGGAGAAAGTCCTTGTTAGCAGCAGCGTGAGCTCCAACTCGCTGTTCTCGACTGCTTTTCAAGGGTTCAAGCAGGCATAGCTTTCCAGTGTGCTTTGATCTTCTTCAACACCAAAGCAGTGATCTCCTGTATGCCAGATAAGGTGTCCCTGAGCCCATCCCAGGCTCACGGTATCTAAGTGCGGATATTCCACTTGAGAGCACACATGGGGCTGAACAACAATTAGTGTGACAGATGTGTTGTCCAGCACCCCAGGTGCGCGGCGCTTGAGCAGTCCTCCTCACCAATCTTCTGTTACTTTCCCACATTCCACCCCCTCGCTCAAGAGACCGCTTCTGCTGGGGCTGACAAAGTTGGAAATGTTCATTCAAACTTGTGGGGTGTAATACAGAGTAATTTACAGAGGCATGAAATAAACACACATAGAAAAAGGAATAAAATAGCCAAAAAGAATGCTACATATGAAGACAACTCTTAAAAACTAAACTAATTCAGAACTTGAGTATCATTTTTGTAGGAGTGCAGAGGCTTCCTAGTATTGCCAGTTAGCGAAACTGGAAAGCCACTGTTACGAGAGACTTTCAGACAGTTCTGAAATGATTTTTGCCAGTCAGTGTAAAGCAGCTTCCTTGAATGGAATACCTTGTTGGTCAGTTTTGGGTCACCTGTCCTGCCCGCTCCTCCCCACAGGTGCGACACCTCTATGCTTTTCTGCTTAGAATCATAGAATCACAGAATTGTCTAGGTTGGAAGAGACCCTTGGGATCATCGAGTCCAACCATCTACCCTACTCTACAAAGTTCTCCCCTACACCATATCCCCCAACACCACATCTAAACGTCTCTTAAACACATCCAGGGATGGTGACTCAACCACCTCCCTGGGCAGTCTATTCCAATGCCCGACCCCTCTTGCTGTGAAAAATTCTTTCCTAATGTTCAGTCTAACTCTACCCTGTTGGAGCTTGAAGCCATTCCCTCTTGTTCTGTCATTAATTACCTGTGAGAAGAGACCAGCACCAACCTCTCTACAGTGCCCTTTCAAATAGTTGTAGAGAGTGATGAGGTCTCCCCTCAGCCTCCTCCTCCTCAAACTAAACAGTCCCAGCTCCTTCAACCGCTCTTCATATGATTTGTTTGCTAGGCCCTTCACCAGCTTCGTTGCCCTCCTCTGCACTCCCTCCAGCACCTCGATATCTCTCTTGTATTGAGGTGCCCAAAACTGGACACAATACTCGAGGTAACCTCCCTGGTATCGAGGTTAGACTGACAGGTCTGTAGTTACCTGGATCCTCCTTTTTGCCTTTCCTATAGATGGGTGTTACATTTGCCACCCTCCGGTCCATTGGGACCTCCCCAATTAGCCATGACTTCCTGTAAATCATGGAAAGCGGTTTGGCGAGCACGTCTGCCAACTCTTTCAGCACTCTTGGGTGTAGCCCATCCAGTCCCATAGACTTGTGTGCATCCAAGTTACGTGAGTGGGCACCGAAGGCCTCTGGGATGCATCGGCCCCTCCAGCGTGCTCCAACACTCCTCTCTGCTGCGTGTGGCTGGTGCGGCAGGAGTAGGATGGGCTTTACGGCACTGCTTTTGCCTGGGACGGAGTTAGTTTGCTCCACAGCAGCCTAAATGGTGCCCTGTTTTGGATCCGTGACCAAAACAGTCCTGATAACACAACGCAGTTTTAGCTGTCGCTGAACAGGGCTTGCACAGCAGCAAGGCCTTCTCTGCCTCTCATGCTGACCCACCAGCAACTAGCCTGGGGGTGGGCAAGAAGATGGGAGAGGACACAGATGGGACAGCTGACCCCAACTGACCAAAGGGATATCCCACGCCATAGGACGTCATGTTCAGCAATAAAAGTCGGGAAAAGATAGAGCAAGATGTTGGGGGAAGGTCTGTTGAAGGCTATGGCATTTGTCCTTCCAAGTGACTGTTATGTGTGATGGAGCCCTGAGTAGCAAAAGGTGCAGTTGCTCTAAATTTTGGCATCTGCTGTCATCTCAGTTGGACAAAGGAATTTCCCAACAACCTCCAAGGAGATGCCCCCAGATGTTGCTCCATCTCTCAGAGTTGCTCCCTTAGAGCTTGCAGTTCCCTGCACGTACCCTGGACCAACTCCAGTACCTCCCATGTTACCAGGTGTTTGTGTCTGAGCAGCTCACCACTGCCCTCCACCTCCAGTCATTAGCAGCAGAGCCCAGACAAGGAGCTCCCACCAGGGCGGCTGTGTTGTGCACACCGGAGCTGAGGCAAGAGGAATCCCACCTCCTTTGATGTATATGTAGTGTGCATGGGAGGGAACCGAGTTCCCTCCTGTCCCCAGGACTGAAAACACCACAAAAGGTGCCTCAGTTGACTCAGCTGAATCCCTTCCCTCCACAGGGGTAAAGGAGATCCCTCCCTGGCACTGTCCAAGTGTCCTGCCTAACGATGGGACATGCTGCAAGGCAATTCTCATGCCCAGCTGCTTTCCTGGAAGGAGAAATGACACTGCTGGAAAGAAGCCTTTGACCCCGGCTGAGAAAGGGAACATCAGTGATTCCTTCTGAAAAAGGAGCAAGGAGACAATTCTGAGAGAATGAGGTAACTTCAGAAGGCGGCCACCCAGCAACCCAGAAAACCAATAAGAAATCAAGAGACCACCAACCAGAATGAAGCGATTGCACTTGGGCATTGGGTGATGGGCGGTATTTTCTGGGGAATCTGTCTGTAAGGGTATAATTGGGGCGCGCAATCTGCAGTAGGGGTCCCTCCCTGGAGGCAACAGCTCAAGCTGCTCTGTGTGTTGGGTAAATAAACCACCGAGTTACTCAGCAGACTGGCGACTCGTCTTCTGCGAGGGGCAACCTGGGGCTGAGCCCTGTTGGGGTGGCACACACATAATTCCTACCACAGTCTCACTGGCAGCTGCGTAATTCCTGAAACAACAAGCCAGAGGCTTCTCCTGCCCTAACACCTACTCAAACACAGATGACACTACAAGCAGCTGCGCAAGCCAGATCCTGCTCCTGCCCTCAGGCAGGCACCTCTTCAGGCACATGGGACAGCACAAGCACATGAAAAAGCCAGATGTGACCTTCTACACTATCACCTACTCACCCAGCTGTGGCAGCACAAGCAGCTGCACAAGCCAGGGCCTTCTCCTGCCTTAAATCCTGCTCAGCCACCAGTGACCTCACAAGCACTTGCACAGCAGGAGCACCCTTACTGCCAACCCCCAAGATTTTGCCCCTCCATCTCCCTCTCCATTTCTGTCTCCCACTTCCCCAGGCTCTCCCCTCTCCCAGGCACCTTTCTCACCTGCTCCATGACATCCCAACATCTCCGGCTGTCGCTGTGTTTGTGTGGCAGATGGTACCTCAGAAGCATTGTCCCAGCCATATCACCTGCATCTCCTTCTGCTCTCATCATTACTGCGCCAGCTGTCTGATGAGCTTTTGCACCTCATGCACCCTCTCATCCTGTCTCCCTTCTGCTCTTAAACCTGCAAGAGAAGTGACAGCCAGGCGGTGCCCCCTCTCTGGCATCTTACCAGCACCTGCCTGAGATGCACAGCTGGTGGGAACTGTCACCATCAGCCCCAGCATGGCGGGAAGTCTTCTCTTGGCACAGCAACAGCTCTGGCCGTGCTTCGTGCGTACCACGCTTCCTGAAGGAGAACCACAGCACTCAGTGCCTCCTGGGAAGAGCTGATTTGAAGGCAGCTTTGCCGCAGGTCCCCAGGCCGCTCCAGGAGTTCTTCCACTCCTCCAGCTCAGCCACAGGTCCTGCATCTGGCTCCTTCCAGCAGGATTTTGCAGAGCCTGTTCCAGCTGTGAGCACCGGGCCAAGGGCTCAGGGCACAAACAGCCCCCACCCCCGAAGGCCCAGCCCACAATGCGACTCTGTCCCCAAACTACTACACCTGCCAAACAGGCTCTCCCGCTACCGCAAGGATCTTCCCTTTTAAGAAGAGCTTACGTAGTCGCACACCATGAGAGGGCGATTTGGGCTTCAGTCCCAGAACAAAAGAATTCCCATTACAGAATCTCAGCCAACACCTCCAGCTCTTGTCAGCGACCCACAAACACTGTGTTGCAAAGAAAGATGACAGCTGATACAAAGTATCTTTTCCTCCACAAATCTTTGTTTCCCTCCTACCCTCAGACTAAACCAGTAATAATCAGACGATTATACTGTCATTACCACCGGTCTGAAACCCCTCCAAACCATCACTCACAGATGTCAACGTGGACACCTCTGCCTGACAAGAGACGACCGGCCCCAAAACTGGATCTTAGGGTGTCCTGGCTCTACTGAAGCCAAACCATTTAGAATAAGGATACAAACAAGTTTCAGAGAAAGCAGCATAGTTAGTGAAAGAGGTGAGAAATGTGATGTGTCTCAGCCACCCCTAATTTCACAGGAAGTTTCAAGAGTTTTTGTTTTTTTCTTTTTTAATCACTGCCCAGCACAAGTGAAAAAGCACACACCCGCTCTTTTAAGGAGAACGGAAAACTACCAGAGTAGGACTGTCGAGATCTGAGCAGCTCAACCACTGCCACAGCATTTTCTGTCCCTATGAGCAGTCGTGCCCCATTCTGAGTGTCCTGGTTTGAGGTAAAACAGAACCAGTTCTGTTTAGTTACTTCGCTTCTTAGCTGGGCCTCTTCTAACTCCTGAAGTTAACTGCATATTGTGCAGACAGTTCACTCTCTCAGAATGACAAGGCCAATTGTTTATAGCTGATGCCCAGGCATGGGATGCAGAGAGGCTCTTGCTCATACTTATTGCTATAACCCCCAAGGCCAACCAACTTTGTTATTTGCGCTGTCGGAGGGTCAGAAGCAGAAAAGCATAGTCGGGTCCCACCTGTAGGGAGGAGCGGACAGAACAGGTGACCCAAAACTGATCAACAGGGTATTCCATCCCATCTACCTCATGCTCAGTATAAAAGCTGAGGGATCAAAGGGTCACGGGCTCTTCCTTCAATGGCCGACGTCTGAGGAGGACTCTGTTCGTCTGCCTGTGATCCCCATCTGGAATCCATTTCCGGAATCCAGTTCCCGTCCGTCACTGAGTCCAGCCTGGGACTGCCCCAGTGCCAGCCGGTGTTGTGATTGTCATCTCGGGAGCTTGATACAGTTTTGTATATATTTTTCATTATTGCTTTTTATTTTATTATTAATATTTCATTAAAGTAGTTTAGTTCCTTCTAAACTCATAAGTCTCTTTCCTCCTCTGCCTCTCTCTTTGAAGAGGGGTAGAGGGGAGCATCTGTCGGTCCCATCTTGGGTTCCCCAGGTCACCAGTAGTGGATTAAGGCCTAAACCACGACATTGAGCCACTCAGAGAGCGCCCACAAGGACCATCTCACTCACCACCTTAATCACAACTAGCGGTGGCCTCAGCACCCTGAAGCTGTTTTCTGTCACTGCACACATGGAGTTCATACGGCCTTTCTTGACGCAGCCTCCTTCCTCATGGGACTTCCCACTGAGTACCAAGATGGCAGCTCTACACTGTACGTCCACAGAGCAGCTTCCACCCACTGTCCCCTGCTCACAGCAAGAACAAACAGCCCTGTCCTCTCCCCTGCCCATCTCCATGCTCGCTCGGGAGGAGCTGCTCTCGCGCCCCTTGCGGCCCGAGAATTCCTGACGTGCTGCTCAAGGCCATGACGGCGGTCACGCTGCGCCTGCACCCACATCCCTGTTCTTCATCCCCAGGGACACTGCCCGGCCCTGTGGATTCCCACCTGCCTACAACAGCTGTTGCCCTCTCTCTCACCAGCGTTTTGGAAAAGCACCCTATTTCTTCTGAAGACCTGCTCTGACCTCCCTACAGGACAGGCCCAGAGGCCATGCCTGTGGCTGGTAAAGTGGCTGTGGCTTGATGAAGTAAGGCGGGGAGCCAGCAGAACTGCCACCTTGGATTTCTGAAGGGCAGACTTTAGCCTCTTTAGGAGAATGGTCGAGAGTGTCCCTCGGGAGGCAGTTTTGAAGAGCAAAGGTGCCCAGGAAGGCTGGGCATACTTCAAGCAGGTGCTCTTAGAAGCACAGGAGAAGGCCATCCCCGTGTCTCGAAAAACAAGCAGACGGGGAAGAAGACCAGCCTGGCTAAATAGAGAGCTTTGGCTGGACGTCAGGAAAAAAAGGAAAGTTTACATTCTCTGGAAAAGGGGGTTGGCAACTTATGAGGACTATCAAGATATAACAAAGCTATGTAGGGGGAAAATTAGAAGGGCCAAAGCTCAATCAGAACTCAGCTTGGCCACTGCAGTTAAAGACAATAAGAAGAGATTCTTTGAGTATATCAATAGAAAAAGGAAGACTAGGGAAAATGTAGGCCCACTGGCGAATGAGACAGGTGCCCTAGTGGTGGAAGACACAGAGAAGGCAGAGTTCCTGAATGCCGCCTTTTCTTCGGTCTTCACTGCTAAAGCTGTCCCTCACGAATCCCATACTCTGAAGGCAAAGGAGAAGGTCTGGAGAGAGGAAGATTTTCCCTCAGTTGAGGAGGACTGGGTCAGAGACCACTTGGCCAAGCTGGACATTCATAAGTGCATGGGCCCTGACAAGATGCACCCGCGAGTGCTGAGAGAGCTGGCAGATGTTATTGCTAGACCACTCTCCATCGTCTTTGAAAGGTCATGGAGAACAGGAGAGGTGCCTGAGGACTGGAGGAAGGCTGACATCACTCCGATCTTCAAAAAAGGCAAGAAGGAGGACCCAGGGAACTACAGACCAGTTAGTCTCACCTCTGTCCCTGGGAAAGTAATGGAGCGACTCATTCTGGATGTCATCTCCAAAGACGTTGAGGAACAGCAAGTTATTGGAAGTGGTCAACATGGATTTACCAAGGGCAAATCATGCTTGACCAATCTGATAGCTTTCTATGATGTTATAACTGGCTGGCTGGATGAGGGGAGAGTCGTAGATGTCATCTACCTTGACTTTAGCAAGGCTTTTCACACTGTCTCCCATAACATCCTCATTAGGAAGCTGAGGAAGTATGGGCTAGATGAGGCGACAGCGAGGTGGATTGAGAGTTGGCTGCGGGACAGAACTCAGAGGGTTGTGATCAGCGGCACAGAGTCTAGTTGGAGGCCTGTGACCAGTGGTGTCCCCCAGGGGTCAATACTGGGTCCAATTTTGTTTAATATATTCATTAATGACCTGGATGAGGGGACAGAGTGTATCCTCAGCAAGTTTGCTGATGATACCAAACTGGGTGGAGTGGCTGACACCCCAGAGGGCCGTGCTGCCATCCAGCGTGACCTGGACAGGCTGGAGAGCTGGGCAGAGAAGAACCTAATGAGGTTCAACAAAAGCAAGTGCAAGGTCCTGCACCTGGGGAGGAAGAATGTAAAGCACTAGTATCGGTTAGGGGCGGACCTGCTGGGAAGTAGCTCTGAGGAGAAGGATCTGGGGGTCCTGGTAGACAGTAAATTATCCATGACCCAGCAATGTGCCCTTGTTGCCAAAAAGGCCAATGGAATCCTGGGCTGCATAGGGAAGAGTGTGGCCAGTAGGTCAAAGGAGGTAATTCTCCCCCTCTACTCTGCACTGGTGAGGCCACAACTGGAATACTGTGTCCAGTTTTGGGCTCCCCAGTTCAAGAGGGACAGGGAACTGCTGGAGCGAGTCCAGCGAAGGGCAACTAAGATGATTAAGGGCTTGGAGCATCTCCCGTATGAGGAAAGGCTGAGAGAGCTGGGACTCTTTAGCCTGGAGAAGAGAAGGCTGAGGGGAGACCTTATTATGGCGTACAAGTATCTAAAGGGTGGGTTGAAGGAGGATGGAGCCAGGCTCTTTTCAATGGTTCACAGTGACAGGACAAGGGGTAATGGGCACAAGTTAGAACACAGGAAGTTCCGTTCAAATACAGGGAAACACTTCTTTACGGTGAGGGTGACAGAGCACTGGCACAGGCTGCCCAGGGAGGTTGTGGAGACCCCTTCTCTGGAGCTTTTCAAGACCCGCCTGGATGCAGTCCTGAGTCATGTGCTCTGGGCAATCCTGCTTTAGCAGGGGAGTTGGACTAGATGATCTCTAGAGGTCCCTTCCAACTCTGAAAACTCTGTGATTCCAATACAGAATTGCGCAGGCATGAAAAATACCCCGTGATTCAACTTGTTTCACTCGTTTAAGACAAGGCTTGTAGCTACAAGACAGTTGAGACAATTTAAAACCAGAACTAACCTGCACTCCCCCTTTGACTGTCAGAACTGTCTTTCTCAGTTCTTTGTATTTCTTTCTTCCCTCCGGAGTACATCTCAAGATTTTCCTGACTCAAAGAAACAAGAAAGGTCAGTCACAAACACACAGAAAAGCAGACACCCACCAACTTGGGGACTGCACAGGAGCACTCTCATGGTCCTGCCTATATGCACAAAATTACATTAAGGCACCATTCTCCTACACAGCGAGCAATTCCAGCTCAAAGTCCAGCAGCACTCACAGCCACATATCCCACACACCCCTCCCTCTCCTCAGGCCCTCCCCTCCTCAGGCCCCTCGGCCCCGCCCCCGGATGGCTGTGACTGACAGCCCAACACCGGCTCCGCTGATTGGCTCAGCCCTGGCCAATGGCACGGCGAGGGAAGACCCCGTGGTGAACCAGTGGAGGAGGGCTCCCTCACAGCCTGCCCGGGCCTCAGGTACCCGTCGGCGGCCTGAGCCTCTCTTCCCCCCAGAAGGGCGCTCCTGGGTAAGATTCGAACACTTCCCCGGGACACTTAGAGATCTCCACAGAGTGGCTTTATAGCTTAGCGCATTTGTAACCGAGCTGCATTGCTGACGTCTGTAGTATTCGCACGGGCTTTGCAGACAGTCACTTATTTATTTATTTATTTATTTATATTTTATTTATTTAAGTAAATCTTATTTAACTTTTCCTTTTTTTAGGTTTTGTTTAGGGAAGTCATTGTCCTCACGCCCGCGAGTTCTGCTCCAGGTCAAGCGAAGCCCCATGGAACTGGCCCTGAGGGCAGCGGCGGCCATGGACCAGTGCCCCTTCGGCATCGAGAACGTGGTTCATTTCGAGGTGAATCTCCCTGTTTTTTTCAAAAGCGGGGGTCTGGTTTGTAGTGAGGCTTAAAACCCCGGTTTGTGCCTAAACGTGGGGCTGATTTCAACCTCAGGGGCTGCGACTTCTTCCAGCTCCGACTCACAGCCCTGGCAGCACCATCAGCATGCCGGGCTCAGCGTTCTCTTGTATTTTGGAGGTTTCTTTACATATTGGCAGCAGCCGGGGATATTTAACAGCTGTGTATTGGTGGCAGAATCCGTGTCATGAAAAGATCTCTGGGGTACAGAGGTGAATAAGTGGGGTTATTTTGTACCTCAAAAATGTTTCTTGTTTCTTTGTACCTGTAAAAAGATGTTCAAATCGATAAGGCTGAAGAAGACGGTAAGAATCATAACACCTCTGTTTTGCAGGAACTTCACTATCATAAAATTACACCCTAGACAGGAATATGTTCTGTTGGTTTGTTTTTTGTTATGAGTCCTTGCAACCTGCTCTCCAGCTGGAAGTGGGAAATGCAAAGGCATTAAAATGATAGATTTGCTAAATATGTTGCAAAGGTTTGTATTACTGGCTTTCCCTGAAGCGGGGAAAATACATCCTGTTTAATTGTTGTTTGCATTTGAAATTCTCTGTGAAATGGATTAAGCAGTGTGGGCTTCTTTTTGTGGGTCTGCCCTTGGAAGGAGAGCGCCTTTAGGAAAAGGCTTTTCTGGAGGGGACAGAGAATTTAATTGCTGATGGCTCTAAAAGCGCGCCCTGTTTGGGTGGCCTGAAAACAAAACCCGTGAAAATCCATGACTGAAAAATAAGACTTTCTCCTAATGATCAGGGCTGGTGTTTCTACTGATTCGCCCATGAATAACAGCTCGTTCCTTACTCGTGGCTGAGGACCCTTGAATTGTTTCCCAAAGCCTAAGGCAGCGGGAAGTGCCGGGGTTGTCAGATCACTGCAAATCAAATAAAAGAGAGCGGTTTGGAGTTGTCTCGTTCCCTCTATCTTTTCCCAAGAAAGAGGGGTGGAAGAATGGTAGAATTTGTTACATTGAAGGTCGGTGGTAATCCAAAGCTGCAGAGTGAACTCGGTGCCCGTGGAAGGGGAACTGCGCTCTCAAGTGGAAATACTTGTGTCTCGTTGCCTGTGGGACAGAAAGGGACATCAAGAGTCAACCAAACGACTTTCTCACCTTCAGAGATGAGGCTCTGGAGGTCACAGTTAATTAAGGGTAGTTGTGGAAGTGTGCCTTACTGAGCAACATGCTGCGTCTGGCTCGGGGCCTAAATATCTCCAAAGTTTGGGGTTGGTTTAAGTGCTTTTTGGTTATTAGCTGGATGTCACTCTTCCAAGCGCCTCTTGCGCTCTCCACAGGGGTTTGCTGCTGCCTCCTGTGTTGGGCCGAGGGGACCGGCAGCCCTCAGGACAGGGACTTTCTCAAGTGCAGAGGTTAAACCCTGTCGGTGCTGCTTAAAAACTGCTCTGGTGTTACTGTGGCGGTCACGATGTGAAATCTGGTGGCTTAGGGGAGCCTAAGATTTGCATTCCTTGTAACTGCGGGGGATTTTGGGGAGCCTGGGTGGTACAATCCCCTTCCTGCTCCCAGATTCCTGTCACTGACCCTGCAGCGGGTGGTTGGAAGAACTGATGCCCGCAACGGCTGAGGGTCAGCATGATCCCGTCATTGCCGGAGCTCGTGAGTCGAGGAATGGGAGCGTGGCCCGTTTCCATCGTGGCTTGTGAGAGAAATAATGTGGTTTGATATAGTTGCGGTGTGGAAATGGCGATTCCTCTTTACACGTGTGCTTACAGGGTGCACGCAGGTGTTTCTTAATGCCTGCGAAGCTTTATGAGATTGGTTAATGAGCGTTGCTTTGCTGTGCAAGTGCAAAGTGTTATTTTCATGGAGAAACCAACTCAGATGTTCCCTTTATTTTTCTTTTCTTAAAGGCAGAATGACTATTTTAAAGCTTTCCTTGCAGGCAGAATAACATCTGCTTTTGAGGATTGTTTCTTTCCCTGCAGGGTGGAAAAATCTACAGCCTCGCTAAGGCCGCAGAGGAAGAAAACTCATCAGTTTTCAAGAGTAAACTGCAGTTTGGAGGGGGGTGGAGGTCTGCCATAGCGCCTTTTAGCACCTCCTCGGGCACATTTCTTTTCCCTCGGGGCTGAGATTTAACATAGCCTTTTCATTTGGCTGGGTTTTGGTTGTATGAATTAATGGGTGTTTCAATGAGAACCACAAGACCTAATTTCTGAGTCTCCCTGCTAAGAATTGTGCAGGGACGGAAGCGGGACAGGGAGGTGACCCGAGTGAAATGCTGAAGGCTTTTAAGGATGGAATGAGGAATGGCGGGGCTTGTTCTGATCACACACTATGACAATAAAAGGCCACAAGTTCCCCGTGGAGGTAAAGAACCGACAATTTGAGAGAGCGTTAAGGGATTTGCCTCATCAAAAGGTGTCCTGGTTTGAGAGACACAGGACTAATTTCTCTTCTAATGCTTGGGAAAACTGCACTTTCAGAAGACTCCAGTGTCTGAATTTGTGAAAATATTGACTTTACAGCCAGCTATGGTGTGTGGGTCTCAAGGTCTCAGCGTTTTCGAGCTAGCCAGGTGCAGGGATGAGGAGGAGCGAGACCCGGGCACTTGACCCAAGCTGGCCAACAGGATTATTTCATACCATCAACGTCACACTCATTATAAATTAGAAAGTTTGCTGCGAACTGCTCTCTCTCTCTCCCTTGATGGCTGCCATCCTGAGAACTTCGTGCCCTGGTGCCGGAGCCCTGAGGCCTTCCCTTCCTCCTGAAGCCGCAGCACTTGCAGTGTCCCACATTAGCTGTCCACTGCTGGGAGTGCACAGCTTCCTACTGATAGAATTGGCTGAGTATAATCTTTGCATATTCCGTATTGGTGTCGGGATCAATATCAGTTCTTTAGTGCTGTTAATGTTAATTATCTAATCTTATTCTATTAAATCTGTTTATACTTCAGCTCTCGGGTTTTCTTGTTTTTCCCGATTTCCCTTTCCCAGGTGGGGAGGGGTCATCGGGTGATAGAATGATTGTCTAAATGACAACAAATTGTTATGGGTCTCTCAAATCATAACACTCCTGAAGACACCATTGCAAACTGAAATTAACATCACCGTGCACCAGTTATTCTTTATGTTGTCTCTATTTTTTCAGTCTTTCCCTGTCTGTTTTGTGCTGGGGTTGTGTCTTTCTGGTGGCCAGAAATGGCCTTGTCATTACAATTCTCAGAGAAGGACTGGCAGTGTAACGTGCTCTTGTTGTTGTTTCCCCAGCATCATCTTTTTGCCACTCCAGCATCTTTTTGGTGGAAAGAACTGACCTGGAAGCACTGATTGTTGTGGAAAGGTAAACTTGTAGTGTGACTATTTGGTGGTATTGTTTCTTGTGTAACTCTGCTTTTCACATGGCTTGTCTCAGCTAGTGAATGCTTTAAGTGAAATGCTACTTTGTTTATGTTTCCAAATTGATGTACTGAAGGTGTTGGGTTGGAATGTGTTTTTCTGCACAACCTAGAGTTTTGGGGAAAAGAGCAACAAGCTTTAAGATTTTGATCCTTGCGTGTCACAAAGTGGCAATGTGCCTTTGAAAAACTGTTCTATGGGATTCTAATAAAAGAAGCAGCAACTTGGAACTTGGTGTTATTTTAATCAGTCTTTAATCAGTCTTACCCCGGCAGAAAACACTCATTCCCTCCAAGAAGCAGCAGAGGTTTCTAGTATGAGCCGGGCCTCTGCTTCCCAGCATGAAAAGGTCAAGATTGGTGAAGATACGGTGGCCTTGTGGAAGGAAAGGGAAAGGTACTGGAAGCAGAGGAGCCGCAGCAAGGCAGCGGGGCTTCGTCTGGGGGCCTTTCCCGGTCTTGCCCTCGGCATCCCGTTGGGGCGGGAAGAGGCGGACGCCTCCAGCGGCGCCTGTGCTGTCGGCACCGGTGACTCGGGGCCCGATGCTCCTGGCTGCCGCCGTCAGTGCCACCGGCCCCGAGCTCGCTGGCGGGAGCAGTCGGGGCGGGAAAAGGCTTCTGCGTTGCTCCTCTTGCGCAGACGTGGCTGTGCTACTTACCCGCCCCGACGGGGGCTCCCCCGGCCGGGGGCTGCCCCTCCTGCCGCTGCCTGTGCCGCTGCGCTGCGCTGCGGGGGCTGCTCTGGGCGGCCCCTCGGGCTCCTTTCGCTCCGCATCGGGCAACCTGCGGCGCTCGGTGACTCCCGGGCGCAGCCCCACAGGGCTCTGCCCGCCCCGCGGTGGCCCCACCGCCCTCCCAGCGGGGGAGAGGGCGGGTACGGACGGGACGGTGTGTGCGGCACAGAGCCCGTGCGGCGGGGCCCGGGGCAGGCAGGAGGGGGGGATGGCCGCCGGGACAGAGCCGGCCCCAGCCCAGCCCAGCCCCGGGGCTGCCCCGACGCCCGGACAGCGGGGACCCGAGGGACACCGAGCGGCTGCCCCGGACCGGCCGGGACCTCGGGGCAGCGCAGGAGGGGAGCGCCCCGCGGCCGCCTCCCGGGGCGGCTCGGCCCCTCCGCCCGCCGCTCCTCTGCCCGCCCTGCGCCAGCCCGGCCCCGCCGCCGCGCTCGGGGACGGCCCTGACCGGCCGAGAGGGGCCGCGAGATGACGAGCCGATCCGAGCGGGGCCGAGTGTTGCCGAGCGGAGCCGAGCGGCAGCCGGTACCTCTCGCCACAGCCGCTGGCGAGACCTGGGCGTTGCCCGGGCAACGGCGGGAGGCTCAAACGCGCCGCAGCGGAGGGAGCGGCCGGTGGCCGAGGGAGCCGCTCCGGGGCCGGCCCGCTCCGCGGCGGAGAGCAGCGCAGCGTGAGGGGGGAGCAGGGGGACGGTGCGCTCGGCCTGGCGGCAGAGCCGGGGGGGAAGGAGAAAGGCTGAGGAGCAGCCGGGAGCGTGAGCGAGGGAGAGAGGGGCCGCTGGAGCCACGCTCTGCCCTCCCGGAGACGGGGACGGGAACGGAGGACCGGATCTGCCGGTGACATGCGGAAACGAAACTCCAGAGACTCCACAACCGAGAAGGTTGTAAAGTAGGTATATTTATTCAGCGCTGGGCAGCACGGGGGGTCGCCCCACCACAATCGTGCGCGCCCAATGCAGCGGCCTTCTCAAATATATATAGTTCTTAATTACATAATCATAAGATTTCCCAATACGCCTATACATATGCATAACCTGTCCCCACTTCGTATTAAAATTAGCTCTAAGAAGTCATTTCCATAAACTCCTCCCAACTGCGCTTGCGCAATGCCTCCTGGTGGTGGTCGCTGAGGGTCGTGACCATGAAGGCTGATGATTCCTCTTCATCACCGCAAGTAACTCTTTGTCCTTGCGCAGACTCAGTTCTTCTTTGGTCTTTGTCCAGACCGCAGGGTTGGTTTCAGCCGCTTTTCAAGGCATACTCTTATTCGTTATCAGGAGCTGTCCTTGGCAATCTCAAGACTTCTTGCTTCGCCCATTTTTATCAGGCCTGTCCTTTAGGTTATGAATCACTGCTAGTCAATCAGTGCACAATGTGTTATTGTCTCTATCACATACCCCTGACTCACCGGGCAGACCCTCCTCTTGGGGAAGTCTGCTGCCCCCCTGGGCCCGGGTTAAGGACGTCACTAGGAAACTTCCCGGCCTGGTACGGCCCTCGGACTATTGCCCGGCGCTGCTCTTCCCTGTGGGTGGCCACGAAGCCACAATGCGTAGTCCGAGGGCGATCCGGAGAGACTTCAGGGCCTTGGGATGGGTGGTAGGGGAATCTGGAGCGCCGGCTATTTTTCCTCTCTCCTTCCAGTTATGCGCAGCAACACTGGAAGGAACAGACGGACCTGGTTTTTTAATACATGGTTCTGTGGCTGCTGTCACCACCACAATTTTGTTGGGTGGGGTTTTTGGGGTTTTTTGGTTTTTTTTTGGGGGGGGTTGGTTTTTTTTGTTTGTTTGTTTGTTTGTTTTTTTCACAAATAGGGTGGCCTCCATGGTGCCAGGCCTGCTGGGGTCAGATGGGATTGAGCTTTCTGAAAGGGGGAAGAGGGTCTTTGCTCAGGAGCCAGTGGGGCTCATTGGCAGAG
Source organism: Vanellus vanellus (assembly GCF_965231255.1). Classification (NCBI taxonomy): domain Eukaryota; kingdom Metazoa; phylum Chordata; class Aves; order Charadriiformes; family Charadriidae; genus Vanellus; species Vanellus vanellus. Next base: position 169,328 of record NW_028127108.1, on the reverse strand, counting down.
CTTTAAACTAGACTTGAATGGGTCAGGGATAGGATCAGGCTTGAAGGGGTCAGGGATAGGATCAGGCTTGAAGGGGTCAGGGATAGGATCAGGCTTGCCCATGACAAGCTGCGGGAACATGCTAAGGTCAGGGGGACGGGGCGCCAGCGAGGACCCTCAGCCTGTTGGTCTGAGACGTGCTGGGTGCAGCAGACTCGGAGTCTTATGGAGATGAGCCAGGGGCTTCTGACGGAACAGAAGCCAACAGGGAAACATCAGTGAAATCACAGTGTCATAGAATCATTTGGGTTGGAAGGGACCTTTAGAGGTTGTTGAGTCCAACCCCCTGCAATAAGCAGGGATGGGGCATCTGGGAAGATTATGTTTTTTGATGATGAGGGTGGGGAGACACTGGCCCAGGTTGCCCAAAGAGGTGGGAGATGGCCCATACCTGGAAACATTCCAGGTCAGGTTGGATGGGGCTCTGAGCAACCAGATCCAATTGAAGACGACCCAGACCATTCTATGATTAATTACCGCTTGGAAGAAACATACAAAGGAAAACTGAGTTAGAAGCAGGTTAGGCTGATTCACACAGAGACTGGAGACGCAAAGAGTAAGGAAGACCCTCCCATTGAGTCACGAGGTTCAGAGTGGATCCCCTTGCCTTCTAAACTCCTTATGGAGCCCAGGTCTCAGACTTGGAGAACAGCTTATGTCTAACGGAATTATCTATACAATGTTTGCAATAATATTGAGTAGCTGCATGGATTAGTAATGTCTCATTAGTACTAATTCAGCACGCTCTCAGTCACTTACTGAGGATCTGCCGCAGCTAAGGCATCTCTCCGCCTTGGGTGAGGAAGGCTCTCAGTCTCAGGTAAGGAATCTCTAACCTTGAGAGTCGCCCCTGCCCACGGGGAGAGTCGCCTGGCATGCAGTCCAGCTGCCATTCAGGGAGAGGTCAAATTGGGCTCCTCCTGACGGTGATATTTATCGAGGGGAGTAGTTGGCTGCTAGGCGATAGCACAGACGAGAGAGATGTCTTTTGTTTAGCTCGGGTATCTCGTTCTGTACTTTGGTTACCTTGCATTTTTAGGGTTTGAAACCACCTTTAGTTCTTAAAGCAAGCAAACAAATAAACTTCTCCTGTACAATAGAATTTTACATTGTGTAACAGTTCTTTGGTTCCTTTTCCTTTCAGAATTCCTCCAAAGAAAAGGAGTGTGACTTTAGTCCAGCATCCCTCAGCGTGGGCTGTATCCAAGTGAGATTCTGTAAGTAAAGAATTCCTGGATTGTTTCATTCAGTTCGGTCATATTAGACTGCTTGCCCTCACTATCCCTTGGCAGCACTTTCACAGCCCGACCAACACTGGGGCTCTGCGCTTTCCTTGCACCGTAACGCTCCCTACACTCTCTCCCACACTCGCCAGAGCCCCGCTCCAAAATGGAAAACATCCAGCGACTGCTCCTACACAAAAGGAGCAAGGATGGAAAGCTGTTCCTGCCTTCACCATCCCGTAGCAGCGCTTTGACAGGCAGCTAATGGCAGCGTGGGCTGAGGCTGAGGTCCCCAGCAGCACGGGTGGCCCAGAGGAGAGAGGTGTCTGTTGCGGATGGAGCGATGCACTTCACTCGTAGACAGAAGCAGCGACACGTTTATTGATACAAAACAGGGATTTAACAAAGTTTGAGAGTAAATGCGACAGTGCTTTAGCAGGATTCGATGGCAAGGTACACTTGGTTATTTCCTGCATGGAGGACAGGGTCAGGCAGAACTGCCAGGGAGACCCTCCTGTTGGGCTGAGGTTCGGAAAGGAGCCCCTTGCTTTCTAACCTCCTTCTCAGAGAGGAGTCTGGGTGCGGCTGGATCCAATCCTGGTCCCGGACTGGGTCAACGGTTTATGTCTAAGGGATTATATATGTGCAATCAATCCTTTCTATCACTTAGCTAAGATTTCACAGTTTTGCGTGCTATTAGTCACTGACTGAGGATCTGTTGCGGCAAAGAATCTGTGAAGCTCGAGGAGTAACCTTGAGAGGCGTCCCCGCTCATGGGGAGATCCTGGCGTGCAGGGGAGCTCAAAGGGCTCTTGGGCTGTTCACTATTGATGTGGGTGAGATGATTGACCTATAGTCATATCTGCATATTGGCCACAGTACCAGCACTGCTCAAGTTAGCCCTTGGCTACTGTGGTGTTATGTGTTTCCCCGAAACCACATCGAGCCGGGGACAGCCATCACATGTACACGTGCCCATTGTGACCACCACGGGTGTTAGTGCTTGGGCAGGGTCACGGGAGATAAAGGTCAGGTTGGAAGGCGGGGAGGGGGAGCACACCATCAGAGTGTCAAGGGAGTGATGTTGGTGCAATGCCGTTCCCTCCTCGACATACCTTTTCCAGCCACGTGTTCCTGGAGCTGTGGGATTCTCATACAGAACGCACACCCTAACCTAACCCTAATGGGAGGGTTAGATGGATCCAGGAACAGAGACCTATTGGCAAAACAGAAGGAAGCTTCCTTGGAGGAGTCTTGGTAGCTACCTGTGATATCAGGTCCCTCAACTAGAGATCAAAAGTCTCTGGGAGATGCCTGGAAGGAGCCATGGGTTTATTGCGGGGTAAAAAGCTTTGCCTAAAAGAGAAAAAACATGATAGGTTACTTCCAAGTGAGAAAAAACCATCACAGTTATCTCCCTTTGGAGAGTCTGTAGGTCCTACAGGGATCTGAGGTCCCTAAAATACATGACAAAAGACAACAACAGAAGCCTGGAAGGAGTCTCGGGTGACACCCAGAGGATGGAACATTGTCCAAGGAGAAAAATCATCTCGGGTACCTTCCCTGGAGGAGTCTGGGGTGGCTACCCAGGATGACAGGGCCCAAAAGCACCGGAATAAACACTCAGTGACATACCTGCAAGGAGTCTCGGATGCTTCCCAGAGGATGGAGCATTGTCCAAGGAGAAAAAATATCTTGGGTATCTTCCACGGAGGAGTCTGGGGTTGCTACCCGGGATCACAGGGCCCTAAACCCCAGGAAGAAAACACTCAGAAACAGAGCTGGGAGGAGTCTCGGGTGCATCCCACAGGATGGACAATATTCCAAGGAGAAAAATCAACTTGGGTATCTTCCACGGAGGAGTCTGGGGTTGCTACCCGGGATCACAGGGCCCAAAAGCACCGGAATAAACACTCGGGGACAAAGCTGCAAGGAGTCTCGGATGCTTCCGAGAGGATGGAGCATTGTCCAAAGAGAAAAATCATCTCGGGTACCTTCCCTGGAGGAGTCTGGGGTTCCTACCTGGGATCACAGAGCCCTAAAGCACTGGAGAAAACTCTGCGGGAGACGCCTGGGAGGAGTTCTGGGTAGATCCTGCAGGACTGACCACTGTCAAGAGAGAAAAATCATCTTGGGTGTCTTCCCTGGAGGAGTCTGGGGTTGCTACCCGGGATGACAGAACCCTAAACCGCGAGAAAAAAGACTCAGGGACATAGCTGCCACAAGTCTCGGATGAATCCCAGAGGATGGAGCATTGTCCAAGGAGAAAAATCATCTCGGGTATCTTTCCTGGAGGAGTCTGGGGTTGCTACCCGGGATTACAGGGAACCAAACCACAGGAAAAATGTCTGCGGGAGACGCCTGGGAGGAATCTCAGATGCATCCCAGAGGATGGAGCATTGTCCAAAGAGAAAAATCATCTCGGGTATCTTCCCTGGAGGAGTCTGGGGTTGCTACCCGGGATCACAGGGCCCTAAACCCCAGGAAGAAAACACTCAGAAACAGAGCTGGGAGGAGTCTCGGGTGCATCCCGCAGGATGGAGCATTGTCCAAGGAGAAAAATCATCTCGGGTATCTTCCACGGAGGAGTCTGGGGTTGCTACCCGGGATGACAGGGCCCAAAAGCACCGGAATAAACACTCAGGGACATACCTGCAAGGAGTCTCGGATGCTTCCCAGAGAATGGATCATTGTAAAGGAGAAAAATCATTTCGGGTGTCTTCCCTGGAGGAGTCTGGGGTTGCTACCTGGGATGACAGAACCATAAACCGTGAGAAAAAAGACTCAGGGACATAGCTGCGACAAGTCTCGGATGCATCCCACAGGATGGAGCATTGTCCAAGGAGAAAAATGATCCCGGATATCTTTCCTGGAGGAGTCTGGGGTTGCTACCCGGGATTACAGGGAACCAAACCACAGGAAAAATGTCTGCGGGAGACGCCTGGGAGGAATCTCAGATGCCTCCCAGAAGATGGAGCATTGTCCAAGGAGAAAAATCATCTCGGGTATCTTCCCTGGAGGAGTCTGGGGTTTCTACCCGGGATCACAGGGCCCCAAAACACCGGAATAAATACTCAGGGACATACCTGCAAGGAGTCTAAGATGCTTCCCAGAGGATGGAGCATTGTCCAAGGAGAAAAATCATCCCGGATATCTTTCCTGGAGGAGTCTGGGGTTGCTACCCAGGTTTACAGGGACCCAAACCACAGGAAAAATGTCTGCGGGAGACGCCTGGGAGGAATCTCAGATGCATCCCAGAAGATGGAGCATTGTCCAAGGAGAAAAATCATCTCGGGTATCTACCCTGGAAGAGTCTGGGGTTACTACCCGGGATCACAGGGCCCCAAAACACCGGAATAAACACTCAGGGACATACCTGCAAGGAGTCTCGGATGCTTCCCAGAGGATGGAGCATTGTCCAAGGAGAAAAATCATCTCGGGTATCTTCCCTGGAGGAGTCTGGGGTTGCTACCCGGGATCACAGGGCCCCAAAGCACTGGAATAAACACTCAGGGACATACCTGCAAGGAGTCTCCGATGATTCCCAGAGGATGGAGCTTTGTCCAAGGAGAAAAATCATCTCGGGTATCTTCCCTGGAGGAGTCTGGGGTTGCTACCCGGGATCACAGGGCCCCAAAACACTGGAATAAACAATCAGGGACATACCTGCAAGGAGTCTCGGATGCTTCCCAGAGGATGGAGCTTTGTCCAAGGAGAAAAATCATCTCGGGTATCTTCCCTGGAGGAGTCTGGGGTTGCTACCCGGGATTACAGGGAACCAAAACACAGGAAAAATGTCTGCGGGAGACGCCTGGGAGGAATCTCAGATGCATCCCAGAAGATGGAGCATTGTCCAAGGAGAAAAATCATCTCGGGTATCTTCCCTGGAGGATTCTGGGGTTGCTACCCGGATCACAGGGCCCTAAACCCCTGGAAGAAAACACTCAGAAACAGAGCTGGGAGGAGTCTCGGGTGCATCCCGCAGGATGGACAATAGTCCAAGGAGAAAAATCAACTTGGGTATCTTCCACGGAGGAGTCTGGGGTTGCTACCCGGGATCACAGGGCCCCAAAACACCGGAATAAGCACTCAGGGACATACCTGCAAGGAGTCTCGGATGCTTCCCAGAGGATGGAGCATTGTCCAAGGAGAAAAATCATCTCGGGTATCTTCCCTGGAGGAGTCTGGGGTTGCTACCCGGGATCACAGGGCCCTAAAGCACTGGAGAAAACTCTGCGGGAGACGCCTGGGAGGAATTCTGGGTAGATCCCGCAGGATGGACCACTGTCAAGAGAGAAAAATCATATTGCGTGTCTTCCCTGGAGGAGTCTGGGGTTGCTACCTGGGATGAGAGAACCATAAACCGTGAGAAAAAGACTCAGGGACATAGCTGCGACAAGTCTCGGATGCATCCCAGAGGATGGAGCTTTGTCCAAGGAGAAAAATCATCTCGGGTATCTTCCCTGGAGGAGTCTGGGGTTGCTACCCGGGATTACAGGGACCCAAACCACAGGAAAAATGCTTGCGGGAGACGCCTGGGAGGAATCTCAGATGCATCCCAGAACATGGAGCATTGTCCAAGGAGAAAAATCATCTCGGGTATCTTCCCTGGAGGAGTCTGGGGTTGCTACCCGGGATCACAGGGCCCCAAAACACCAGAATAAACACTCAGGGACATACCTGCAAGGAGTCTCGGATGCTTCCCAGAGAATGGAGCATTGTCTAAGGAGAAAAATCATCTCGGGTATCTTCCCTGGAGGAGTCTGGGGTTGCTACCCGGGATTACAGGGACCCAAACCACAGGAAAAATGTCTGCGGGAGACGCCTGGGAGGAGGCTCAGATGTATCCCAGAAGATGGAGCTTTGTCCAAGGAGAAAAATCATCTCGGGTATCTTCCCTGGAGGAGTCTGGGGTTGCTACCCGGGATTACAGGGAACCAAACCACAGGAAAAATGTCTGCAGGAGACGCCTGGGAGGAATCTCAGATGCATCCCAGAGGATGGAGCATTGTCCAACGAGAAAAATCATCTCGGTTATCTTCCCTGGAGGAGTCTGGGGTTGCTACCCGGGATCACAGGGCCCTAAACCCCAGGAAGAAAACACTCAGAAACAGAGCTGGGAGGAGTCTCGGGTGCATCCCGCAGGATGGACAATAGTCCAAGGAGAAAAATCAACTTGGGTATCTTCCACGGAGGAGTCTGGGGTTGCTACCCGGGATGACAGGGCCCAAAAGCACTGGAATAAACACTCAGGGACAAAGCTGCAAGGAGTCTCGGATGCTTCCCAGAGGATGGAGCATTGTCCAAGGAGAAAAATCATCTCGGGTATCTTCCCTGGAGGAGTCTGGGGTTGCTACCCGGGATCACAGGGCCCTAAAGCACTGGAGAAAACTCTGCGGGAGACGCCTGGGAGGAATTCTGGGTAGATCCCGCAGGATGGACCACTGTCAAGAGAGAAAAATCATATTGGGTGTCTTCCCTGGAGGAGTCTGGGGTTGCTACCTGGGATGACAGAACCATAAACCGTGAGAAAAAGACTCAGGGACATAGCTGCCACAAGTCTCGGACGCTTCCCAGAGGATGGAGCTTTGTCCAAGGAGAAAAATCATCTCGGGTATCTTCCCTGGAGGAGTCTGGGGTTGCTACCCGGGATTACAGGGACCCAAAACACAAAAAAAATGTCTGGGAGATGCCTGGGAGGAATCTCAGATGCATCCCAGAAGATGGAGCTTTGTCCCAGGAGAAAAATCATCTCGGGTATCTTCCCCGGAGGAGTCTGGTGTTGCTACCCGGGATCACAGGGCCCCAAAACACCAGAATAAATACTCAGGGACATACGTGCAAGGAGTCTCGGATGCTTCCCAGAGGATGGAGCTTTGTCCAAGGAGAAAATTCATCTCGGGTATCTTCCCTGGAGGAGTCTGGGGTTGCTACCCGGGATTACAGGGACCCAAACCACAGGAAAAATGTCTGCGGGAGACGCCTGGGAGGAATCTCAGATGCATCCCAGAAGATGGAGCATTGTCCAAGGAGAAAAATCATCTCGGGTATCTTTTCTGGAGGAGTCTGGGGTTGCTACCCGGGATCACAGGGCCCTAAACCCCAGGAAGAAAACACTCAGAAACAGAGCTGGGAGGAGTCTCGGGTGCATCCCGCAGGATGGACAATAGTCCAAGGAGAAAAATCAACTTGGGTATCTTCCACGGAGGAGTCTAGGGTTGCTACCCGGGATGACAGGGCCCAAAAGCACCGGAATAAACACTCAGGGAAAAAGCTGCAAGGAGTCTCGGATGCTTCCCATAGGATGGAGCATTGTCCAAGGAGAAAAATCATCTCGGGTATCTTCCCTGGAGGAGTCTGGGGTTGCTACCCGGGATCACAGGGTCCCAAAGCACAGGAAAAATGTCTGCGGGAGACGCCTGGGAGGAATCTCAGATGCATCCCAGAAGATAGAGCATTGTCCCAGGAGAAAAATCATCTCGGGTATCTTCCCTGGAGGAGTCTGGGGTTGCTACCCGGGATTACAGGGCCCCAAAACACCGGAATAAGCACTCAGGGACATACCTGCAAGGAGTCTCGGATGCTTCCCAGAGGATGGAGCATTGTCCAAGGAGAAAAATCATCTCGGGTATCTTCCCTGGAGGAGTCTGGGGTTGCTACCCGGGATCACAGGGCCCTAAAGCACTGGAGAAAACTCTGCGGGAGACGCCTGGGAGGAATTCTGGGTAGATCCCGCAGGATGGACCACTGTCAAGAGAGAAAAATCATATTGGGTGTCTTCCCTGGAGGAGTCTGGGGTTGCTACCTGGGATGACAGAACCATAAACCGTGAGAAAAAGACTCAGGGACATAGCTGCGACAAGTCTCGGATGCATCCCAGAGGATGGAGCTTTGTCCAAGGAGAAAAATCATCTCGGGTATCTTCCCTGGAGGAGTCTGGGGTTGCTACCCGGGATCACAGGGACCCAAAACACCGGAATAAACACTCAGGGACATACCTGCAAGGAGTCTCGGATGCTTCCCAGAGGATGGAGCTTTGTCCAAGGAGAAAAATCATCTCGGGTATCTTCCCTGGAGGAGTCTGGGGTTGCTACCCGGCATCACAGGGACCTAAAACACCGGAATAAACACTCAGGGACATACCTGCAAGGAGTCTCGGATGCTTCCCAGAGAATGGAGCATTGTCTAAGGAGAAAAATCATCCCGGATATCTTTCCTGGAGGAGTCTGGGGTTGCTACCCGGGTTTACCGGGACCCAAACCACAGGAAAAATGTCTGCGGGAGACGCCTGGGAGGAATCTCAGATGCATCCCAGAAAATGGAGCATTGTCCAAGGAAAAAAATCATCTCGGGTATCTTCCCTGGAGGAGTCTGTGATTGCTACCCGGGATTACAGGGACCCAAGCCACAGGAAAAATGTTTGCGGGAGACGCCTGGGAGGAATCTCAGATGCATCCCAGAAGATGGAGCATTGTCCAAGGAGAAAAATCATCTCGGGTATCTTCCCTGGAGGAGTCTGGGGTTGCTACCCGGGATCACAGGGCCCTAAACCCCAGGAAGAAAACACTCAGAAACAGAGCTGGGAGGAGTCTCGGGTGCATCCCGCAGGATGGAGCATTGTCCAAGGAGAAAAATCATCTCGGGTATCTTCCCTGGAGGAGTCTGGGGTTGCTACCCGGGATCACAGGGCCCCTAAAACACCGGAATAAACACTCAGGGACATACCTGCAAGGAGTCTCGGATGCTTCCCAGAGGATGGAGCTTTGTCCAAGGAGAAAAATCATCTCGGGTATCTTCCCTGGAGGAGTCTGGGATTGCTACCCAGGATGACAGGGCGCTAAACTACCGGAATAAAGACTCAGGGACATACCTGGAAGGCGTCTCGGATGCTTCCCAGAGGATGGAGCTTTGTCCAAGGAGAAAAATCATCTCGGGTATCTTCCCTGGAGGAGTCTGGGGTTGCTACCCGGGATTACAGGGACCAAAACCACAGGAAAAATGCTTGCGGGAGACGCCTGGGAGGAATCTCAGATGCATCCCAGAAGTTGGAGCATTGTCCAAGGAGAAAAATCATCTCGGGTATCTTCCCTGGAGGAGTCTGGGGTTGCTACCCGGGATCACAGGGCCCCAAAACACCAGAATAAACACTCAGGGACATACCTGCAAGGAGTCTCGGATGCTTCACAGAGAATGGAGCATTGTCTAAGGAGAAAAATCATCTCGGGTATCTTCCCTGGAGGAGTCTGGGGTTGCTACCCGGGATTACAGGGAACCAAACCACAGGAAAAATGTCTGCGGGAGACGCCTGGGAGGAATCTCAGATGCATCCCAGAGGATGGAGCATTGTCCAAAGAGAAAAATCATCTCGGGTATCTTCCCTGGAGGAGTCTGGGGTTGCTACCCGGGATCACAGGGCCCTAAACCCCTGGAAGAAAACACTCAGAAACAGAGCTGGGAGGAGTCTCGGGTGCATCCCGCAGGATGGACAATAGTCCAAGGAGAAAAATCAACTTGGGTATCTTCCACGGAGGAGTCTGGGGTTGCTACCCGGGATGACAGGGCCCAAAAGCACCGGAATAAACACTCAGGGAAAAAGCTGCAAGGAGTCTCGGATGCTTCCCAGAGGATGGAGCATTGTCCAAGGAGAAAAATCATCTCGGGTATCTTCCCTGGAAGAGTCTGGGGTTGCTACCGGGGATCACAGGGCCCCAAAACACCGGAATAAAAACTCAGGGACATACCTGCAAGGAGTTTCGGATGCTTCCCAGAGGATGGAGCATTGTCCAAGGAGAAAAATTATCTCGGGTATCTTCCCTAGAGGAGTCTGGGGTTGCTACCCGGGATCACAGGGCCCTAAAGCACTGGAGAAAACTCTGCGGGAGACGCCTGGGAGGAATTCTGGGTAGATCCCGCAGGATGGACCACTGTCAAGAGAGAAAAATCATATTGGGTGTCTTCCCTGGAGGAGTCTGGGGTTGCTACCTGGGATGACAGAACCATAAACCGTGAGAAAAAAGACTCAGGGACATAGCTGCCACAAGTCTCGGATGCTTCCCAGAGGATGGAGCTTTGTCCAAGGAGAAAAATCATCTCGGGTATCTTCCCTGGAGGAGTCTGGTGTTGCTACCCGGGATCACAGGGCCCCAAAACACCAGAATAAATACTCAGGGACATACGTGCAAGGAGTCTCGGATGCTTCCCAGAGGATGGAGCTTTGTCCAAGGAGAAAATTCATCTCGGGTATCTTCCCTGGAGGAGTCTGGGGTTGCTACCCGGGATTACAGGGACCCAAACCACAGGAAAAATGTCTGCGGGAGACGCCTGGGAGGAATCTCAGATGTATCCCAGAAGATGGAGCATTGTCCAAGGAGAAAAATCATCTGGGGTATCTTCCCTGGAGGAGTCTGGGGTTGCTACCCGGGATTACAGGGAACCAAACCACAGGAAAAATGTCTGCGGGAGACGCCTGGGAGGAATCTCAGATGCATCCCAGAGGATGGAGCATTGTCCAAAGAGAAAAATCATCTCGGGTATCTTCCCTGGAGGAGTCTGGGGTTGCTACCCGGGATCACAGGGCGCTAAACCCCAGGAAGAAAACACTCAGAAACAGAGCTGGGAGGAGTCTCGGGTGCATCCCGCAGGATGGATAATAGTCCAAGGAGAAAAATCAACTTGGGTATCTTTCACGGAGGAGTCTGGGGTTGCTACCCTGCATGACAGGGCCCAAAAGCACCGGAATAAACACTCAGGGAAAAAGCTGCAAGGAGTCTCGGATGCTTCCCAGAGGATGGAGCTCTTCCCAAGGAGAAAAATCATCTCGGGTATCTTCCCTGGAGGAGTCTGGGGTTGCTATCCGGGATCACAGGGCCCCAAAACACCGGAATAAAACCTAAGGGACATACCTGCAAGGAGTTTCAGATGCTTCCCAGAGGATGGAGCATTGTCCAAGGAGAAAAATTATCTCGGGTATCTTTCCTAGAGGAGTCTGGGGTTGCTACCCGGGATCACAGGGCCCTAAAGCACTGGAGAAAACTCTGCGGGAGACGCCTGGGAGGAATTCTGGGTAGATCCTGCAGGATGGACCACTGTCAAGAGAGAAAAATCATCTTGGGTGTCTTCCCTGGAGGAGTCTGGGGTTGCTACCTGGGATGACAGAACCATAAACCGTGAGAAAAAAGACTCAGGGACATAGCTGCGACAAGTCTCGGATGCATCCCAGAGGATGGAACATTGTCCAAGGAGAAAAATGATCCCGGATATCTTTCCTGGAGGAGTCTGGGGTTGCTACCCGGGATTAAAGAGACCCAAACCACAGGAAAAATGTCTGCGGGAGACGCCTGGGAGGAATCTCAGATGCATCCCAGAAGATGGAGCATTGTCCAAGGAGAAAAATCATCTCGGGTATCTTCCCTGGAGGAGTCTGGGGTTGCTACCCGGGATCACAGGGCCCCAAAACACCGGAATAAACACTCAGGGACATACCTGCAAGGAGTCTCGGATGCTTCCCAGAGGATGTAGCATTGTCCCAGGAGAAAAATCATCTCGGGTATCTTCCCTGGAGGAGTCTGGGGTTGCTATCAGGGATCACAGGGCCCTAAATCCCTGGAAGAAAACACTCAGAAACAGAGCTGGGAGGAGTCTCGGGTGCATCCCGCAGGATGGACAATAGTCCAAGGAGAAAAATCAACTTCGGTATCTTCCACGGAGGAGTCTGGGGTTGCTACCCGGGATGACAGGGCCCAAAAGCACCGGAATAAACACTCAGGGAAAAAGCTGCAAGGAGCCTCGGATGCTTCCCAGAGGATGGAGCATTGTCCAAGGAGAAAAATCATTTCGGGTTATCTTCCCTGGAGGAGTCTGGGGTTGCTACCCGTGATCACAGGGCCCTAAAGCACTGGAATAAACACTCAGGGACAAAGCTGCAAGGAGTCTAGGATGCTTCCCAGAGGATGGAGCTTTGTCCAAGGAAAAAAATCATCTCGGGTATCTTCCCTGGAGGAGTCTGGGGTTGCTACCCGGGATCACAGGGCCCTAAAGCACTGGAGAAAACTCTGCGGGAGACGCCTGGGAGGAATTCTGGGTAGATCCCGCAGGATGGACCACTGTCAAGAGAGAAAAATCATATTGGGTGTCTTCCCTGGAGGAGTCTGGGGTTGCTACCTGGGATGACAGAACCCTAAACCGCGAGAAAAAAGACTCAGGGACATAGCTGCGACAAGTCTCGGATGCATCCCAGAGGATGGAGAATTGTCCAAGAAGAAAAATCATCTCGGGTATCTTCCCTGGAGGAGTCTGGGGTTGCTACCCGGGATTACAGGGACCCAAACCACAGGAAAAATGTCTGCGGGAGACGCCTGGGAGGAATCTCAGATGTATCCCAGAACATGGAGCATTGTCCAAGGAGAAAAATCATCTCGGGTATCTTCCCTGGAGGAGTCTGGGGTTGCTACCCGGGATTACAGGGACCCAAACTACAGGAAAAATATTTGCGGGAGACGCCTGGGAGGAATCTCAGATGCATCCCAGAAGATGGAGCTTTGTCCCAGGAGAAAAATCATCTCGGGTATCTTCCCTGGAGGAGTCTGGGGTTGCTACCCGGGATTACAGGGACCCAAACCACAGGAAAAATATCTGCGGGAGACGCCTGGGAGGAATCTCAGATGCATCCCAGAAGATGGAGCATTGTCCAAGGAGAAAAATCATCTCGGGTATCTTCCCTGGAGGAGTCTGGGGTTGCTACCCGGGATGACAGGGCCCAAAAGCACCGGAATAAACACTCAGGGACATACCTGCAAGGAGTCTCGGATGCTTCCCAGAGAATGGAGCATTGTAAAGGAGAAAAATCATATTGGGTGTCTTCCCTGGAGGAGTCTGGGGTTGCTACCCAGGATGACAGGGCGCTAAACCACCGGAATAAAGACTCAGGGACATACCTGCACGGAGTCTCGGATGCTTCCCAGAGGATAGAGCTTTATCCAAGGAGAAAAATCATCCCGGGTATCTTCCCTGGAGGAGTCTGGGGTTGCTACCCGGGATCACAGGGCCCCAAAACACCGGAATAAACACTCAGGGACATACCTGCAAGGAGTCTCGGATGCTTCCCAGAGGATGGAGCTTGGTCTAAGGAGAAAAATCATCTCGGGTATCTTCCCTGGAGGAGTCTGGGGTTGCTACCCGGGATTACAGGGACCCAAACCACAGGAAAAATGTCTGCGGGAGACGCCTGGGAGGAATCTCAGATGCATCCCAGAAGATGGAGCATTGTCCAAGGAGAAAAATCATCTCGGGTATCTTCCCTGGAGGAGTCTGGGGTTGCTACCCGGGATTACAGGGAAACAAACCACAGGAAAAATGTCTGTGGGAGACGCCTGGGAGGAATCTCAGATGCATCCCAGAGGATGGAGCATTGTCCAAAGAGAAAAATCATCTCGGGTATCTTCCCTGGAGGAGTCTGGGGTTGCTACCCGGGATCACAGGGCCCTAAACCCCAGGAAGAAAACACTCAGAAACAGAGCTGGGAGGAGTCTCGGGTGCATCCCGCAGGATGGAGCATTGTCCAAGGAGAAAAATCATCTCGGGTATCATCCACGGAGGAGTCTGGGGTTGCTACCCGGGATGACAGGGCCCAAAAGCACCGGAATAAACACTCAGGGACATACCTGCAAGGAGTATCGGATGCTTCCCAGAGAATGGAGCATTGTAAAGGAGAAAAATCATATTGGGTGTCTTCCCTGGAGGAGTCTGGTGTTGCTACCTGGGATGACAGAACCATAAACCGTGAGAAAAAAGACTCAGGGACATAGCTGCGACAAGTCTCGGATGCATCTCAGAGGATGGAGCATTGTCCAAGGAGAAAAATGATCCCGGATATCTTTCCTGGAGGAGTCTGGGGTTGCTACCCGGGATTAAAGGGACCCAAACCACAGGAAAAATGTCTGCGGGAGACGCCTGGGAGGAATCTCAGATGCATCCCAGAAGATGGAGCTTTGTCCCAGGAGAAAAATCATTTCGGGTATCTTCCCTGGAGGAGTCTGGGGTTGCTACCCGGGATCACAGGGCCCCAAAACACTGGAATAAACACTCAGGGACATACCTGCAAGGAGTCTCGGATGCTTCCCAGAGGATGGAGCATTGTCCAAGGAGAAAACTCATCTCGGGTATCTTCCCTGGAGGAGTCTGGGGTTGCTACCCGGGATCACAGGGTCCTAAAGCACTGGACAAAACTCTGCAAGAGACGCCTGGGAGGAATTCTGGGTAGATCCCGCAGGATGGACCACTGTCAAGAGAGAAAAATCATATTGGGTGTCTTCCCTGGAGCAGTCTGGGGTTGCTACCTGGGATGACAGAACCATAAACCGTGAGAAAAAGACTCAGGGACATAGCTGCGACAAGTCTCGGATGCATCCCAGAGGATGGAGGTTTGTCCAAGGAGAAAAATCATCTCGGGTATCTTCCCTGGAGGAGTCTGGGGTTGCTACCCGGGATTACAGGGACCCAAACCACAGGAAAAATGTCTGGGAGATGCCTGGGAGGAATCTCATATGCATCCCAGAAGATGGAGCTTTGTCCCAGGAGAAAAATCATCTCGGGTATCTTCCCTGGAGGAGTCTGGGGTTGCTACACGGGATCACAGGGCCCCAAAACACCGGAATAAACACTCAGGGACATACCTGCAAGGAGTCTCGGATGATTCCCAGAGGATGGAGCTTCGTCCAAGCAGAAAAATCATCTCGGGTATCTTCCCTGGAGGAGTCTGGGGTTGCTACCCGGGATTACAGGGACCCAAACCACAGGAAAAATGTTTGCGGGAGACGCCTGGGAGGAATCTCTGATGCATCCCGCAGGATGGAGCATTGTCCAAGGAGAAAAATCATCTCGGGTATCTTGCCTGGAGAGTCTGGGGTTGCTACCCGGGATCACAGGGCCCCAAAACACCGGAATAAAAACTCAGGGACATACCTGCAAGGAGTTTCGGATGCTTCCCAGAGGATGGAGCATTGTCCAAGGAGAAAAGTTATCTCGGGTATCTTCCCTAGAGGAGTCCGGGGTTGCTACCCGGGATCACAGGGCCCTAAAGCACTGGAGAAAACTCTGCGGGAGACGCCTGGGAGGAGTTCTGGGTAGATCCCGCAGGATGGACCACTGTCAAGAGAGAAAAATCATATTGGGTGTCTTCCCTGGAGGAGTCTGGGGTTGCTACTCGGGATCACAGGGCCGTAAACCCCAGGAAGAAAACACTCAGAAACAGAGCTGGGAGGAGTCTCGGGTGCATCCCGCAGGATGGAGCATTGTCCAAGGAGAAAAATCATCTCGGGTATCATCCACGGAGGAGTCTGGGGTTGCTACCCGGGATGACAGGGCCCAAAAGCACCGGAATAAACACTCAGGGACATACCTGCAAGGAGTATCGGATGCTTCCCAGAGAATGGAGCATTGTAAAGGAGAAAAATCATATTGGGTGTCTTCCCTGGAGGAGTCTGGTGTTGCTACCTGGGATGACAGAACCATAAACCGTGAGAAAAAAGACTCAGTGACATAGCTGCGACAAGTCTCGGATGCATCTCAGAGGATGGAGCATTGTCCAAGGAGAAAAATGATCCCGGATATCTTTCCTGGAGGAGTCTGGGGTTGCTACCCGGGATTAAAGGGACCCAAACCACAGGAAAAATGTTTGCGGGAGACGCCTGGGAGGAATCTCTGATGCATCCCGCAGGATGGAGCATTGTCCAAGGAGAAAAATCATCTCGGGTATCTTCCCTGGAGAGTCTGGGGTTGCTACCCGGGATCACAGGGCCCCAAAACACCGGAATAAAAACTCAGGGACATACCTGCAAGGAGTTTCGGATGCTTCCCAGAGGATGGAGCATTGTCCAAGGAGAAAAGTTATCTCGGGTATCTTCCCTAGAGGAGTCCGGGGTTGCTACCCGGGATCACAGGGCCCTAAAGCACTGGAGAAAACTCTGCGGGAGACGCCTGGGAGGAGTTCTGGGTAGATCCCGCAGGATGGACCACTGTCAAGAGAGAAAAATCATATTGGGTGTCTTCCCTGGAGGAGTCTGGGGTTGCTACCTGGGATGACAGAACCATAAACCGTGAGAAAAAAGACTCAGGGACATAGCTGCCACAAGTCTCGGATGCTTCCCAGAGGATGGAGCTTTGTCCAAGGAGAAAACTCATCTCGGGTATCTTCCCTGGAGGAGTCTGGGGTTGCTACCCGGGATTACAGGGACCCAAAACACAGGAAAAATGTCTGGGAGATGCCTGGGAGGAATCTCAGATGCATCCCAGAAGATGGAGCTTTGTCCCAGGAGAAAAATCATCTCGGGTATCTTCCCTGGAGGAGTCTGGTGTTGCTACCCGGGATCACAGGGCCCCAAAACACCAGAATAAATACTCAGGGACATACGTGCAAGGAGTCTCGGATGCTTCCCAGAGGATGGAGCTTTGTCCAAGGAGAAAATTCATCTCGGGTATCTTTCCTGGAGGAGTCTGGGGTTGCTACCCGGGATCACAGGGCGCTAAACCCCAGGAAGAAAACACTCAGAAACAGAGCTGGGAGGAGTCTCGGGTGCATCCCGCAGGATGGACAATAGTCCAAGGAGAAAAATCAACTTGGGTATCTTCCACGGAGGAGTCTAGGGTTGCTACCCGGGATGACAGGGCCCAAAAGCACCGGAATAAACACTCAGGGAAAAAGCTGCAAGGAGTCTCGGATGCTTCCCAGAGGATGGAGCATTGTCCAAGGAGAAAAATCATCTCGGGTATCTTCCCTGGAGGAGTCTGGGGTTGCTACCTGGGATGACAGAACCATAAACCGTGAGAAAAAGACTCAGGGACATAGCTGCGACAAGTCTCGGATGCATCCCAGAGGATGGAGCTTTGTCCAAGGAGAAAAATCATCTCGGGTATCTTCCCTGGAGGAGTCTGGGGTTGCTACCCGGGATTACAGGGACCCAAACCACAGGAAAAATGTTTGCGGGAGACGCCTGGGAGGAATCTCAGATGCATCCCAGAACATGGAGCATTGTCCAAGGAGAAAAATGATCCCGGATATCTTTCCTGGAGGAGTCTGGGGTTGCTACCCGGGATTACAGGGACCCAAACCACAGCAAAAATGTCTGCGGGAGACGCCTGGGAGGAATCTCAGATGCATCCCAGAAGATGGAGCATTGTCCAAGGAGAAAAATCATCTCGGGTATCTTCCCTGGAGGAGTCTGGGGTTGCTACCCGGGATCACAGGGCCCCAAAACACCGGAATAAACACTCAGGGACAAAGCTGCAAGGAGTCTCGGATGCTTCCCAGAGGATGGAGCTTTGTCCAAGGAAAAAAATCATCTCGGGTATCTTCCCTGGAGGAGTCTGGGGTTGCTACCCGGGATCACAGGGCCCCAAAACACCGGAATAAACACTCAGGGACAAAGCTGCAAGGAGTCTCGGATGCTTCCAAGAGGATGGAGCATTGTCCAAGCAGAAAAATTATCTCGGGTATCTTCCTTGGAGGAGTCTGGGGTTGCTACCCGGGATCACAGGGCCCTAAAGCACTGGAGAAAACTCTGCGGGAGACGCCTGGGAGGAATTCTGGGTAGATCCCGCAGGATGGACCACTGTCAAGAGAGAAAAATCATATTGGGTGTCTTCCCTGGAGGAGTCTGGGGTTGCTACCTGGGATGAAAGGGCCCCAAAAGCACCGGAATAAACACTCAGGGACATACCTGCAAGGAGTCTCGGATGCTTCCCAGAGGATGGAGCATTGTCCAAGGAGAAAAATCATCTCGGGTATCTTCCCTGGAGGAGTCTGGGGTTGCTACCCGGGATTACAGGGACCCAGCCACAGGAAAAATGTCTGTGGGAGATGCCTGGGAGGAATCTCAGATGCATCCCAGAAGTTGGAGCATTGTCCAAGGAGAAAAATCATCTCGGGTATCTTCCCTGGAGGAGTCTGGGGTTGCTACCCGGGATCACAGGGCCCCAAAACACCAGAATAAACACTCAGGGACATACCTGCAAGGAGTCTCGGATGCTTCACAGAGAATGGAGCATTGTCTAAGGAGAAAAATCATCTCGGGTATCTTCCCTGGAGGAGTCTGGGGTTGCTACCCGGGATTACAGGGACCCAAACCACAGGAAAAATGTCTGCGGGAGACGCCTGGGAGGAGTCTCAGATGTATCCCAGAAGATGGAGCATTGTCCAAGGAGAAAAATCATCTCGGGTATCTTCCCTGGAGGAGTCTGGGGTTGCTACCCGGGATTACAGGGAACCAAACCACAGGAAAAATGTCTGCGGGAGACGCCTGGGAGGAATCTCAGATGCATCCCAGAGGATGGAGCATTGTCCAAAGAGAAAAATCATCTCGGGTATCTTCCCTGGAGGAGTCTGGGGTTGCTACCCGGGATCACAGGGCCCTAAACCCCTGGAAGAAAACACTCAGAAACAGAGCTGGGAGGAGTCTCGGGTGCATCCCGCAGGATGGACAATAGTCCAAGGAGAAAAATCAACTTGGGTATCTTCCACGGAGGAGTCTGGGGTTGCTACCCGGGATGACAGGGCCCAAAAGCACCGGAATAAACACTCAGGGAAAAAGCTGCAAGGAGTCTCGGATGCTTCCCAGAGGATGGAGCATTGTCCAAGGAGAAAAATCATCTCGGGTATCTTCCCTGGAAGAGTCTGGGGTTGCTACCGGGGATCACAGGGCCCCAAAACACCGGAATAAAAACTCAGGGACATACCTGCAAGGAGTTTCGGATGCTTCCCAGAGGATGGAGCATTGTCCAAGGAGAAAAATTATCTCGAGTATCTTCCCTAGAGGAGTCTGGGGTTGCTACCCGGGATCACAGGGCCCTAAAGCACTGGAGAAAACTCTGCGGGAGACGCCTGGGAGGAATTCTGGGTAGATCCCGCAGGATGGACCACTGTCAAGAGAGAAAAATCATATTGGGTGTCTTCCCTGGAGGAGTCTGGGGTTGCTACCTGGGATGAAAGAACCATAAACCGTGAGAAAAAAGACTCAGGGACATAGCTGCCACAAGTCTCGGATGCTTCCCAGAGGATGGAGCTTTGTCCAAGGAGAAAACTCATCTCGGGTATCTTCCCTGGAGGAGTCTGGTGTTGCTACCCGGGATCACAGGGCCCCAAAACACCAGAATAAATACTCAGGGACATACGTGCAAGGAGTCTCGGATGCTTCCCAGAGGATGGAGCTTTGTCCAAGGAGAAAATTCATCTCGGGTATCTTCCCTGGAGGAGTCTGGGGTTGCTACCCGGGATTACAGGGACCCAAACCACAGGAAAAATGTCTGCGGGAGACGCCTGGGAGGAATCTCAGATGCATCCCAGAAGATGGAGCATTGTCCAAGGAGAAAAATCATCTCGGGTATCTTTCCTGGAGGAGTCTGGGGTTGCTACCCGGGATCACAGGGCCCTAAACCCCAGGAAGAAAACACTCAGAAACAGAGCTGGGAGGAGTCTCGGGTGCATCCCGCAGGATGGACAATAGTCCAAGGAGAAAAATCAACTTGGGTATCTTCCACGGAGGAGTCTAGGGTTGCTACCCGGGATGACAGGGCCCAAAAGCACCAGAATAAACACTCAGGGAAAAAGCTGCAAGGAGTCTCGGATGCTTCCCAGAGGATGGAGCATTGTCCAAGGAGAAAAATCATCTCGGGTATCTTCCCTGGAGGAGTCTGGGGTTGCTACCCGGGATCACAGGGCCCTAAAGCACTGGAGAAAACTCTGCGGGAGACGCCTGGGAGGAATTCTGGGTAGATCCCGCAGGATGGACCACTGTCAAGAGAGAAAAATCATCTTGGGTGTCTTCCCTGGAGGAGTCTGGGGTTGCTACCTGGGATGACAGAACCATAAACCGTGAGAAAAAGACTCAGGGACATAGCTGCGACAAGTCTCGGATGCATCCCAGAGGATGGAGCTTTGTCCAAGGAGAAAAATCATCTCGGGTATCTTCCCTGGAGGAGTCTGGGGTTGCTACCCGGGATTACAGGGACCCAAACCACAGGAAAAATGTTTGCGGGAGACGCCTGGGAGGAATCTCAGATGCATCCCAGAACATGGAGCATTGTCCAAGGAGAAAAATGATCCCGGATATCTTTCCTGGAGGAGTCTGGGGTTGCTACCCGGGATTACAGGGACCCAAACCACAGCAAAAATGTCTGCGGGAGACGCCTGGGAGGAATCTCAGATGCATCCCAGAAGATGGAGCATTGTCCAAGGAGAAAAATCATCTCGAGTATCTTCCCTGGAGGAGTCTGGGGTTGCTATCAGGGATCACAGGGCCCTAAATCCCTGGAAGAAAACACTCAGAAACAGAGCTGGGAGGAGTCTCGGGTGCATCCCGCAGGATGGACAATAGTCCAAGGAGAAAAATCAACTTGGGTATCTTCCACGGAGGAGTCTGGGGTTGCTACCCGGGATGACAGGGCCCAAAAGCACCGGAATAAACACTCAGGGACAAAGCTGCAAGGAGTCTCGGATGCTTCCCAGAGGATGGAGCTTTGTCCAAGGAAAAAAATCATCTCGGGTATCTTCCCTGGAGGAGTCTGGGGTTGCTACCCGGGATCACAGGGCCCTAAAGCACTGGAGAAAACTCTGTGGGAGACGCCTGGGAGGAATTCTGGGTAGATCCCGCAGGATGGACCACTGTCAAGAGAGAAAAATCATATTGGGTGTCTTCCCTGGAGGAGTCTGGGGTTGCTACCTGGGATGAAAGGGCCCCAAAAGCACCGGAATAAACACTCAGGGACATACCTGCAAGGAGTCTCGGATGCTTCCCAGAGGATGGAGCATTGTCCAAGGAGAAAAATCATCTCGGGTATCTTCCCTGGAGGAGTCTGGGGTTGCTACCCGGGATTACAGGGACCCAGCCACAGGAAAAATGTCTGTGGGAGATGCCTGGGAGGAATCTCAGATGCATCCCAGAAGATGGAGCATTGTCCAAGGAGAAAAATCATCTTGGGTATCTTCCCTGGAGGAGTCTGGGGTTGCTACCCGGGATCACAGGGCCCCAAAACACCGGAATAAACACTCAGGGACAAAGCTGCAAGGAGTCTCGGATGCTTCCCAGAGGATGGAGCATTGTCCAAGGAGAAAAATCATCTCGGGTATCTTCCCTGGAGGAGTCTGGAGTTGCTACTGGGGATCACAGGGCCCCAAAACACCGGAATAAAAACTCAGGGACATACCTGCAAGGAGTTTCGGATGCTTCCCAGAGGATGGAGCATTGTCCAAGGAGAAAAATTATCTCGGGTATCTTCCCTAGAGGAGTCTGGGGTTGCTACCCGGGATCACAGGGCCCTAAAGCACTGGAGAAAACTCTGCGGGAGACGCCTGGGAAGAATTCTGGGTAGATCTCGTAGGATGGACCACTGTCAAGAGAGAAAAATCATATTGGGTGTCTTCCCTGGAGGAGTCTGGGGTTGCTACCTGGGATGACAGAACCCTAAACCGCGAGAAAAAAGACTCAGGGACATAGCTGCGACAAGTCTCGGATGCATCCCAGAGGATGGAGAATTGTCCAAGGAGAAAAATCATCTCGGGTATCTTCCCTGGAGGAGTCTGGGGTTGCTACCCGGGATTACAGGGACCCAAACCACAGGAAAAATGTCTGCGGGAGACGCCTGGGAGGAATCTCAGATGTATCCCAGAACATGGAGCATTGTCCAAGGAGAAAAATCATCTCGGGTATCTTCCCTGGAGGAGTCTGGGGTTGCTACCCGGGATTACAGGGACCCAAACCACAGGAAAAATGTCTGCGGGAGACGCCTGGGAGGAATCTCAGATGCATCCCAGAAGATGGAGCATTGTCCAAGGAGAAAAATCATCTCGGGTATCTTCCCTGGAGGAGTCTGGGGTTGCTACCCGGGATGACAGGGCCCAAAAGCACCGGAATAAACACTCAGGGACATACCTGCAAGGAGTCTCGGATGCTTCCCAGAGAATGGAGCATTGTAAAGGAGAAAAATCATATTGGCTGTCTTCCCTGGAGGAGTCTGGGGTTGCTACCCAGGATGACAGGGCGCTAAACCACCGGAATAAAGACTCAGGGACATACCTGCACGGAGTCTCGGATGCTTCCCAGAGGATGGAGCTTTGTCCAAGGAGAAAAATCATCTCGGGTATCTTCCCTGGAGGAGTCTGGGGTTGCTACCCGGGATCACAGGGCCCCAAAACACCGGAATAAACACTCAGGGACATACCTGCAAGGAGTCTCGGATGCTTCCCAGAGGATGGAGCTTTGTCTAAGGAGAAAAATCATCTCGGGTATCTTCCCTGGAGGAGTCTGGGGTTGCTACCCGGGATTACAGGGACCCAAACCACAGGAAAAATGTCTGCGGGAGACGCCTGGGAGGAATCTCAGATGCATCCTAGAAGATGGAGCATTGTCCAAGGAGAAAAATCATCTCGGGTATCTTCCCTGGAGTAGTCTGGGGTTGCTACCCGGGATTACAGGGAACCAAACCACAGGAAAAATGTCTGTGGGAGACGCCTGGGAGGAATCTCAGATGCATCCCAGAGGATGGAGCATTGTCCAAAGAGAAAAATCATCTCGGGTATCTTCCCTGGAGGAGTCTGGGGTTGCTACACGGGATCACAGGGCCCTAAACCCCAGGAAGAAAACACTCAGAAACAGAGCTAGGAGGAGTCTCGGGTGCATCCCGCAGGATGGAGCATTGTCCAAGGAGAAAAATCATCTCGGGTATCTTCCAC
The DNA here is from genome assembly GCF_965231255.1 of Vanellus vanellus. Lineage (NCBI taxonomy): Eukaryota > Metazoa > Chordata > Aves > Charadriiformes > Charadriidae > Vanellus > Vanellus vanellus. The sequence continues at coordinate 146,348 of NW_028127108.1, read as the reverse complement.
GGAGGAGTCTGGGGTTGCTACCCGGGATCACAGGGCCCCAAAACACCAGAATAAATACTCAGGGACATACGTGCAAGGAGTCTCGGATGCTTCCCAGAGGATGGAGCTTTGTCCAAGGAGAAAATTCATCTCGGGTATCTTTCCTGGAGGAGTCTGGGGTTGCTACCCGGGATCACAGGGCGCTAAACCCCAGGAAGAAAACACTCAGAAACAGAGCTGGGAGGAGTCTCGGGTGCATCCCGCAGGATGGACAATAGTCCAAGGAGAAAAATCAACTTGGGTATCTTCCACGGAGGAGTCTAGGGTTGCTACCCGGGATGACAGGGCCCAAAAGCACCGGAATAAACACTCAGGGAAAAAGCTGCAAGGAGTCTCGGATGCTTCCCAGAGGATGGAGCATTGTCCAAGGAGAAAAATCATCTCGGGTATCTTCCCTGGAGGAGTCTGGGGTTGCTACCCGGGATCACAGGGCCCTAAAGCACTGGAGAAAACTCTGCGGGAGACGCCTGGGAGGAATTCTGGGTAGATCCCGCAGGATGGACCACTGTCAAGAGAGAAAAATCATATTGGGTGTCTTCCCTGGAGGAGTCTGGGGTTGCTACCTGGGATGACAGAACCATAAACCGTGAGAAAAAGACTCAGGGACATAGCTGCGACAAGTCTCGGATGCATCCCAGAGGATGGAGCTTTGTCCAAGGAGAAAAATCATCTCGGGTATCTTCCCTGGAGGAGTCTGGGGTTGCTACCCGGGATTACAGGGACCCAAACCACAGGAAAAATGTTTGCGGGAGACGCCTGGGAGGAATCTCAGATGCATCCCAGAACATGGAGCATTGTCCAAGGAGAAAAATGATCCCGGATATCTTTCCTGGAGGAGTCTGGGGTTGCTACCCGGGATTACAGGGACCCAAACCACAGGAAAAATGTCTGCGGGAGACGCCTGGGAGGAATCTCAGATGCATCCCAGAAGATGGAGCATTGTCCAAGGAGAAAAATCATCTCGGGTATCTTCCCTGGAGGAGTCTGGGGTTGCTACCCGGGATCACAGGGCCCCAAAACACCGGAATAAACACTCAGGGACATACCTGCAAGGAGTCTCGGATGCTTCCCAGAGGATGTAGCATTGTCCCAGGAGAAAAATCATCTCGGGTATCTTCCCTGGAGGAGTCTGGGGTTGCTATCAGGGATCACAGGGCCCTAAATCCCTGGAAGAAAACACTCAGAAACAGAGCTGGGAGGAGTCTCGGGTGCATCCCGCAGGATGGACAATAGTCCAAGGAGAAAAATCAACTTCGGTATCTTCCACGGAGGAGTCTGGGGTTGCTACCCGGGATGACAGGGCCCAAAAGCACCGGAATAAACACTCAGGGAAAAAGCTGCAAGGAGCCTCGGATGCTTCCCAGAGGATGGAGCATTGTCCAAGGAGAAAAATCATTTCGGGTTATCTTCCCTGGAGGAGTCTGGGGTTGCTACCCGGGATCACAGGGCCCTAAAGCACTGGAATAAACACTCAGGGACAAAGCTGCAAGGAGTCTCGGATGCTTCCCAGAGGATGGAGCTTTGTCCAAGGAAAAAAATCATCTCGGCTATCTTCCCTGGAGGAGTCTGGGGTTGCTACCCGGGATCACAGGGCCCTAAAGCACTGGAGAAAACTCTGCGGGAGACGCCTGGGAGGAATTCTGGGTAGATCCCGCAGGATGGACCACTGTCAAGAGAGAAAAATCATATTGGGTGTCTTCCCTGGAGGAGTCTGGGGTTGCTACCTGGGATGAAAGGGCCCCAAAAGCACCGGAATAAACACTCAGGGACATACCTGCAAGGAGTCTCGGATGCTTCCCAGAGGATGGAGCATTGTCCAAGGAGAAAAATCATCTCGGGTATCTTCCCTGGAGGAGTCTGGGGTTGCTACCCGGGATTACAGGGACCCAGCCACAGGAAAAATGTCTGTGGGAGATGCCTGGGAGGAATCTCAGATGCATCCCAGAAGTTGGAGCATTGTCCAAGGAGAAAAATCATCTCGGGTATCTTCCCTGGAGGAGTCTGGGGTTGCTACCCGGGATCACAGGGCCCCAAAACACCAGAATAAACACTCAGGGACATACCTGCAAGGAGTCTCGGATGCTTCACAGAGAATGGAGCATTGTCTAAGGAGAAAAATCATCTCGGGTATCTTCCCTGGAGGAGTCTGGGGTTGCTACCCGGGATTACAGGGACCCAAACCACAGGAAAAATGTCTGCGGGAGACGCCTGGGAGGAGTCTCAGATGTATCCCAGAAGATGGAGCATTGTCCAAGGAGAAAAATCATCTCGGGTATCTTCCCTGGAGGAGTCTGGGGTTGCTACCCGGGATTACAGGGAACCAAACCACAGGAAAAATGTCTGCGGGAGACGCCTGGGAGGAATCTCAGATGCATCCCAGAGGATGGAGCATTGTCCAAAGAGAAAAATCATCTCGGGTATCTTCCCTGGAGGAGTCTGGGGTTGCTACCCGGGATCACAGGGCCCTAAACCCCTGGAAGAAAACACTCAGAAACAGAGCTGGGAGGAGTCTCGGGTGCATCCCGCAGGATGGACAATAGTCCAAGGAGAAAAATCAACTTGGGTATCTTCCACGGAGGAGTCTGGGGTTGCTACCCGGGATGACAGGGCCCAAAAGCACCGGAATAAACACTCAGGGAAAAAGCTGCAAGGAGTCTCGGATGCTTCCCAGAGGATGGAGCATTGTCCAAGGAGAAAAATCATCTCGGGTATCTTCCCTGGAAGAGTCTGGGGTTGCTACCGGGGATCACAGGGCCCCAAAACACCGGAATAAAAACTCAGGGACATACCTGCAAGGAGTTTCGGATGCTTCCCAGAGGATGGAGCATTGTCCAAGGAGAAAAATTATCTCGAGTATCTTCCCTAGAGGAGTCTGGGGTTGCTACCCGGGATCACAGGGCCCTAAAGCACTGGAGAAAACTCTGCGGGAGACGCCTGGGAGGAATTCTGGGTAGATCCCGCAGGATGGACCACTGTCAAGAGAGAAAAATCATATTGGGTGTCTTCCCTGGAGGAGTCTGGGGTTGCTACCTGGGATGAAAGAACCATAAACCGTGAGAAAAAAGACTCAGGGACATAGCTGCCACAAGTCTCGGATGCTTCCCAGAGGATGGAGCTTTGTCCAAGGAGAAAACTCATCTCGGGTATCTTCCCTGGAGGAGTCTGGGGTTGCTACCCGGGATTACAGGGACCCAAAACACAGTAAAAATGTCTGGGAGATGCCTGGGAGGAATCTCAGATGCATCCCAGAAGATGGAGCTTTGTCCCAGGAGAAAAATCATCTCGGGTATCTTCCCTGGAGGAGTCTGGTGTTGCTACCCGGGATCACAGGGCCCCAAAACACCAGAATAAATACTCAGGGACATACGTGCAAGGAGTCTCGGATGCTTCCCAGAGGATGGAGCTTTGTCCAAGGAGAAAATTCATCTCGGGTATCTTTCCTGGAGGAGTCTGGGGTTGCTACCCGGGATTACAGGGAACCAAACCACAGCAAAAATGTCTGCGGGAGACGCCTGGGAGGAATCTCAGATGCATCCCAGAAGATGGAGCATTGTCCAAGGAGAAAAATCATCTCGAGTATCTTCCCTGGAGGAGTCTGGGGTTGCTATCAGGGATCACAGGGCCCTAAATCCCTGGAAGAAAACACTCAGAAACAGAGCTGGGAGGAGTCTCGGGTGCATCCCGCAGGATGGACAATAGTCCAAGGAGAAAAATCAACTTCGGTATCTTCCACGGAGGAGTCTGGGGTTGCTACCCGGGATGACAGGGCCCAAAAGCACCGGAATAAACACTCAGGGACAAAGCTGCAAGGAGTCTCGGATGCTTCCCAGAGGATGGAGCTTTGTCCAAGGAAAAAAATCATCTCGGGTAGCTTCCCTGGAGGAGTCTGGGGTTGCTACCCGGGATCACAGGGCCCTAAAGCACTGGAGAAAACTCTGCGGGAGACGCCTGGGAGGAATTCTGGGTAGATCCCGCAGGATGGACCACTGTCAAGAGAGAAAAATCATATTGGGTGTCTTCCCTGGAGGAGTCTGGGGTTGCTACCTGGGATGAAAGGGCCCCAAAAGCACCGGAATAAACACTCAGGGACATACCTGCAAGGAGTCTCGGATGCTTCCCAGAGGATGGAGCATTGTCCAAGGAGAAAAATCATCTCGGGTATCTTCCCTGGAGGAGTCTGGGGTTTCTACCCGGGATTACAGGGACCCAGCCACAGGAAAAATGTCTGTGGGAGATGCCTGGGAGGAATCTCAGATGCATCCCAGAAGATGGAGCATTGTCCAAGGAGAAAAATCATCTTGGGTATCTTCCCTGGAGGAGTCTGGGGTTGCTACCCGGGATCACAGGGCCCCAAAACACCGGAATAAACACTCAGGGACAAAGCTGCAAGGAGTCTCGGATGCTTCCCAGAGGATGGAGCATTGTCCAAGGAGAAAAATCATCTCGGGTATCTTCCCTGGAGGAGTCTGGAGTTGCTACTGGGGATCACAGGGCCCCAAAACACCGGAATAAAAACTCAGGGACATACCTGCAAGGAGTTTCGGATGCTTCCCAGAGGATGTAGCATTGTCCAAGGAGAAAAATTATCTCGGGTATCTTCCCTAGAGGAGTCTGGGGTTGCTACCCGGGATCACAGGGCCCTAAAGCACTGGAGAAAACTCTGCGGGAGACGCCTGGGAAGAATTCTGGGTAGATCTCGTAGGATGGACCACTGTCAAGAGAGAAAAATCATATTGGGTGTCTTCCCTGGAGGAGTCTGGGGTTGCTACCTGGGATGACAGAACCCTAAACCGCGAGAAAAAAGACTCAGGGACATAGCTGCGACAAGTCTCGGATGCATCCCAGAGGATGGAGAATTGTCCAAGGAGAAAAATCATCTCGGGTATCTTCCCTGGAGGAGTCTGGGGTTGCTACCCGGGATTACAGGGACCCAAACCACAGGAAAAATGTCTGCGGGAGACGCCTGGGAGGAATCTCAGATGTATCCCAGAACATGGAGCATTGTCCAAGGAGAAAAATCATCTAGGGTATCTTCCCTGGAGGAGTCTGGGGTTGCTACCCGGGATTACAGGGACCCAAACTACAGGAAAAATATTTGCGGGAGACGCCTGGGAGGAATCTCAGATGCATCCCAGAGGATGGAGCATTGTCCAAAGAGAAAAATCATCTCGGGTATCTTCCCTGGAGGAGTCTGGGGTTGCTACCCGGGATCACAGGGCCCTAAACCCCTGGAAGAAAACACTCAGAAACAGAGCTGGGAGGAGTCTCGGGTGCATCCCGCAGGATGGACAATAGTCCAAGGAGAAAAATCAACTTGGGTATCTTCCACGGAGGAGTCTGGGGTTGCTACCCGGGATGACAGGGACCAAAAGCACCGGAATAAACACTCAGGGAAAAAGCTGCAAGGAGTCTCGGATGCTTCCCAGAGGATGGAGCATTGTCCAAGGAGAAAAATCATCTCGGGTATCTTCCCTGGAAGAGTCTGGGGTTGCTACCGGGGATCACAGGGCCCCAAAACACCGGAATAAAAACTCAGGGACATACCTGCAAGGAGTTTCGGATGCTTCCCAGAGGATGGAGCATTGTCCAAGGAGAAAAATTATCTCGAGTATCTTCCCTAGAGGAGTCTGGGGTTGCTACCCGGGATCACAGGGCCCTAAAGCACTGGAGAAAACTCTGCGGGAGACGCCTGGGAGGAATTCTGGGTAGATCCCGCAGGATGGACCACTGTCAAGAGAGAAAAATCATATTGGGTGTCTTCCCTGGAGGAGTCTGGGGTTGCTACCTGGGATGAAAGAACCATAAACCGTGAGAAAAAAGACTCAGGGACATAGCTGCGACAAGTCTCGGATGCTTCCCAGAGGATGGAGCTTTGTCCAAGGAGAAAACTCCTCTCGGGTATCTTCCCTGGAGGAGTCTGGGGTTGCTACCCGGGATTACAGGGACCCAAAACACAGGAAAAATGTCTGGGAGATGCCTGGGAGGAATCTCAGATGCATCCCAGAAGATGGAGCTTTGTCCCAGGAGAAAAATCATCTCGGGTATCTTCCCTGGAGGAGTCTGGTGTTGCTACCCGGGATCACAGGGCCCCAAAACACCAGAATAAATACTCAGGGACATACGTGCAAGGAGTCTCGGATGCTTCCCAGAGGATGGAGCTTTGTCCAAGGAGAAAATTCATCTCGGGTATCTTCCCTGGAGGAGTCTGGGGTTGCTACCCGGGATTACAGGGACCCAAACCACAGCAAAAATGTCTGCGGGAGACGCCTGGGAGGAATCTCAGATGCATCCCAGAAGATGGAGCATTGTCCAAGGAGAAAAATCATCTCGAGTATCTTTCCTGGAGGAGTCTGGGGTTGCTACCCGGGATCACAGGGCCCTAAACCCCAGGAAGAAAACACTCAGAAACAGAGCTGGGAGGAGTCTCGGGTGCATCCCGCAGGATGGACAATAGTCCAAGGAGAAAAATCAACTTGGGTATCTTCCACGGAGGAGTCTAGGGTTGCTACCCGGGATGACAGGGCCCAAAAGCACCGGAATAAACACTCAGGGAAAAAGCTGCAAGGAGTCTCGGATGCTTCCCAGAGGATGGAGCATTGTCCAAGGAGAAAAATCATCTCGGGTATCTTACCTGGAGGAGTCTGGGGTTGCTACCCGGGATCACAGGGCCCTAAAGCACTGGAGAAAACTCTGCGGGAGACGCCTGGGAGGAATTCTGGGTAGATCCCGCAGGATGGACCACTGTCAAGAGAGAAAAATCATCTTGGGTGTCTTCCCTGGAGGAGTATGGGGTTGCTACCTGGGATGACAGAACCATAAACCGTGAGAAAAAGACTCAGGGACATAGCTGCGACAAGTCTCGGATGCATCCCAGAGGATGGAGCTTTGTCCAAGGAGAAAAATCATCTCGGGTATCTTCCCTGGAGGAGTCTGGGGTTGCTACCCGGGATTACAGGGACCCAAACCACAGGAAAAATGTTTGCGGGAGACGCCTGGGAGGAATCTCAGATGCATCCCAGAACATGGAGCATTGTCCAAGGAGAAAAATGATCCCGGATATCTTTCCTGGAGGAGTCTGGGGTTGCTACCCGGGATTACAGGGACCCAAACCACAGCAAAAATGTCTGCGGGAGACGCCTGGGAGGAATCTCAGATGCATCCCAGAAGATGGAGCATTGTCCAAGGAGAAAAATCATCTCGAGTATCTTCCCTGGAGGAGTCTGGGGTTGCTATCAGGGATCACAGGGCCCTAAATCCCTGGAAGAAAACACTCAGAAACAGAGCTGGGAGGAGTCTCGGGTGCATCCCGCAGGATGGACAATAGTCCAAGGAGAAAAATCAACTTCGGTATCTTCCACGGAGGAGTCTGGGGTTGCTACCCGGGATGACAGGGCCCAAAAGCACCGGAATAAACACTCAGGGACAAAGCTGCAAGGAGTCTCGGATGCTTCCCAGAGGATGGAGCTTTGTCCAAGGAAAAAAATCATCTCGGGTAGCTTCCCTGGAGGAGTCTGGGGTTGCTACCCGGGATCACAGGGCCCTAAAGCACTGGAGAAAACTCTGCGGGAGACGCCTGGGAGGAATTCTGGGTAGATCCCGCAGGATGGACCACTGTCAAGAGAGAAAAATCATATTGGGTGTCTTCCCTGGAGGAGTCTGGGGTTGCTACCTGGGATGAAAGGGCCCCAAAAGCACCGGAATAAACACTCAGGGACATACCTGCAAGGAGTCTCGGATGCTTCCCAGAGGATGGAGCATTGTCCAAGGAGAAAAATCATCTCGGGTATCTTCCCTGGAGGAGTCTGGGGTTGCTACCCGGGATTACAGGGACCCAGCCACAGGAAAAATGTCTGTGGGAGATGCCTGGGAGGAATCTCAGATGCATCCCAGAAGATGGAGCATTGTCCAAGGAGAAAAATCATCTTGGGTATCTTCCCTGGAGGAGTCTGGGGTTGCTACCCGGGATCACAGGGCCCCAAAACACCGGAATAAACACTCAGGGACAAAGCTGCAAGGAGTCTCGGATGCTTCCCAGAGGATGGAGCATTGTCCAAGGAGAAAAATCATCTCGGGTATCTTCCCTGGAGGAGTCTGGAGTTGCTACTGGGGATCACAGGGCCCCAAAACACCGGAATAAAAACTCAGGGACATACCTGCAAGGAGTTTCGGATGCTTCCCAGAGGATGTAGCATTGTCCAAGGAGAAAAATTATCTCGGGTATCTTCCCTAGAGGAGTCTGGGGTTGCTACCCGGGATCACAGGGCCCTAAAGCACTGGAGAAAACTCTGCGGGAGACGCCTGGGAAGAATTCTGGGTAGATCTCGTAGGATGGACCACTGTCAAGAGAGAAAAATCATATTGGGTGTCTTCCCTGGAGGAGTCTGGGGTTGCTACCTGGGATGACAGAACCCTAAACCGCGAGAAAAAAGACTCAGGGACATAGCTGCGACAAGTCTCGGATGCATCCCAGAGGATGGAGAATTGTCCAAGGAGAAAAATCATCTCGGGTATCTTCCCTGGAGGAGTCTGGGGTTGCTACCCGGGATTACAGGGACCCAAACCACAGGAAAAATGTCTGCGGGAGACGCCTGGGAGGAATCTCAGATGTATCCCAGAACATGGAGCATTGTCCAAGGAGAAAAATCATCTCGGGTATCTTCCCTGGAGGAGTCTGGGGTTGCTACCCGGGATTACAGGGACCCAAACTACAGGAAAAATATTTGGGGGAGACGCCTGGGAGGAATCTCAGATGCATCCCAGAAGATGGAGCTTTGTCCCAGGAGAAAAATCATCTCGGGTATCTTCCCTGGAGGAGTCTGGGGTTGCTACCCGGGATTACAGGGACCCAAACCACAGGAAAAATGTCTGCGGGAGACGCCTGGGAGGAATCTCAGATGCATCCCAGAAGATGGAGCATTGTCCAAGGAGAAAAATCATCTCGGGTATCTTCCCTGGAGGAGTCTGGGGTTGCTACCCGGGATGACAGGGCCCAAAAGCACCGGAATAAACACTCAGGGACATACCTGCAAGGAGTCTCGGATGCTTCCCAGAGAATGGAGCATTGTAAAGGAGAAAAATCATATTGGCTGTCTTCCCTGGAGGAGTCTGGGGTTGCTACCCAGGATGACAGGGCGCTAAACCACCGGAATAAAGACTCAGGGACATACCTGCACGGAGTCTCGGATGCTTCCCAGAGGATGGAGCTTTGTCCAAGGAGAAAAATCATCTCGGGTATCTTCCCTGGAGGAGTCTGGGGTTGCTACCCGGGATCACAGGGCCCCAAAACACCGGAATAAACACTCAGGGACATACCTGCAAGGAGTCTCGGATGCTTCCCAGAGGATGGAGCTTTGTCTAAGGAGAAAAATCATCTCGGGTATCTTCCCTGGAGGAGTCTGGGGTTGCTACCCGGGATTACAGGGACCCAAACCACAGGAAAAATGTCTGCGGGAGACGCCTGGGAGGAATCTCAGATGCATCCCAGAAGATGGAGCATTGTCCAAGGAGAAAAATCATCTCGGGTATCTTCCCTGGAGTAGTCTGGGGTTGCTACCCGGGATTACAGGGAACCAAACCACAGGAAAAATGTCTGTGGGAGACGCCTGGGAGGAATCTCAGATGCATCCCAGAGGATGGAGCATTGTCCAACGAGAAAAATCATCTCGGGTATCTTCCCTGGAGGAGTCTGGGGTTGCTACCCGGGATCACAGGGCCCTAAACCCCAGGAAGAAAACACTCAGAAACAGAGGTGGGAGGAGTCTCGGGTGCATCCCGCAGGATGGAGCATTGTCCAAGGAGAAAAATCATCTCGGGTATCTTCCACGGAGGAGTCTGGGGTTGCTACCCGGGATGACAGGGCCCAAAAGCACCGGAATAAACACTCAGGGACATACCTGCAAGGAGTATATGATGCTTCCCAGAGAATGGAGCATTGTAAAGGAGAAAAATCATATTGGGTGTCTTCCCTGGAGGAGTCTGGTGTTGCTACCTGGGATGACAGAACCATAAACCGTGAGAAAAAAGACTCAGGGACATAGCTGCGACAAGTCTCGGATGCATCTCAGAGGATGGAGCATTGTCCAAGGAGAAAAATGATCCCGGATATCTTTCCTGGAGGAGTCTGGGGTTGCTACCCGGGATTAAAGGGACCCAAACCACAGGAAAAATGTCTGCGGGAGACGCCTGGGAGGAATCTCAGATGCATCCCAGAAGATGGAGCATTGTCCAAGGAGAAAAATCATCTCGGGTATCTTCCCTGGAGGAGTCTGGGGTTGCTACCTGGGATTACAGGGCCCTAAAGCACTGGAGAAAACTCTGCGGGAGACGCCTGGGAGGAATTCTGGGTAGATCCCGCAGGATGGACCACTGTCAAGAGAGAAAAATCATATTGGGTGTCTTCCCTGGAGGAGTCTGGGGTTGCTACCTGGGATGACAGAACCATAAACCGTGAGAAAAAGACTCAGGGACATAGCTGCCACAAGTCTCGGATGAATCCCAGAGGATGGACCTTTGTCCAAGGAGAAAAATCATCTCGGGTATCTTCCCTGGAGGAGTCTGGGGTTGCTACCCGGGATCACAGGGCCCCAAAACACCGGAATAAACACTCAGGGACATACCTGCAAGGAGTCTCGGATGCTTCCCAGAGGATGGAGCATTGTCCAAGGAGAAAACTCATCTCGGGTATCTTCCCTGGAGGAGTCTGGGGTTTCTACCCGGGATTACAGGGACCCAAACCACAGGAAAAATGTCTGGGAGATGCCTGGGAGGAATCTCATATGCATCCCAGAAGATGGAGCTTTGTCCCAGGAGAAAAATCATCTCGGGTATCTTCCCTGGAGGAGTCTGGGGTTGCTACCCGGGATCACAGGGCCCCAAAACACCGGAATAAACACTCAGGGACATACCTGCAAGGAGTCTCGGATGATTCCCAGAGGATGGAGCTTCGTCCAAGCAGAAAAATCATCTCGGGTATCTTCCCTGGAGGAGTCTGGGGTTGCTACCCGGGATTACAGGGACCCAAACCACAGGAAAAATGTTTGCGGGAGATGCCTGGGAGGAATCTCTGATGCATCCCGCAGGATGAAGCATTGTCCAAGGAGAAAAATCATCTCGGGTATCTTCCCTGGAGGAGTCTGGGGTTGCTACCCGGGATCACAGGGCCCCAAAACACCGGAATAAAAACTCAGGGACATACCTGCAAGGAGTTTCGGATGCTTCCCAGAGGATGGAGCATTGTCCAAGGAGAAAAGTTATCTCGGGTATCTTCCCTAGAGGAGTCCGGGGTTGCTACCCGGGATCACAGGGCCCTAAAGCACTGGAGAAAACTCTGCGGGAGACGCCTGGGAGGAATTCTGGGTAGATCCCGCAGGATGGACCACTGTCAAGAGAGAAAAACCATATTGGGTGTCTTCCCTGGAGGAGTCTGGGGTTGCTACCCGGGATCACAGGGCCGTAAACCCCTGGAAGAAAACACTCAGAAACAGAGCTGGGAGGAGTCTCGGGTGCATCCCGCTGGATGGACAATAGTCCAAGGAGAAAAATCAACTTCGGTATCTTCCCTGGAGGAGTCTGGGGTTGCTACCCGGGATGACAGGGCCCCAAAACACCAGAATAAACACTCAGGGACATACCTGCAAGGAGTCTTGGATGCTTCCCAGAGGATGGAGCTTTGTCCAAGGAGAAAAATCATCTCGGGTATCTTCCCTGGAGGAGTCTGGGGTTGCTACCCGGGATAACAGGGACCCTACCCACAGGAAAAATGTCTGTGGGAGATGCCTGGGAGGAATCTCATATGCATCCCAGAAGATGGAGCTTTGTCCAAGGAGAAAAATCATCTCGGGTATCTTCCCTGGAGGAGTCTGGGGTTGCTACCCGGGATCACAGGGCCCTAAAGCACTGGAATAAACACTCAGGGACAAAGCTGCAAGGAGTCTCGGATGCTTCCCAGAGGATGGAGCTTAGTCCAAGGAAAAAATCATCTCGGGTATCTTCCCTGGAGGAGTCTGGGGTTGCTACCCGGGATCACAGGGCCCCAAAACACCAGAATAAACACTCAGGGACATACCTGCAAGGAGTCTCGGATGCTTCCCAGAGAATGGAGCATTGTCTAAGGAGAAAAATCATCCCGGGTATCTTTCCTGGAGGAGTCTGGGGTTGCTACCCGGGATTACAGGGACCCAAACCACAGGAAAAATGTCTGCGGGAGACGCCTGGGAGGAATCTCAGATGCATCCCAGAAGATGGAGCATCGTCCAAGGAGAAAAATCATCTCGGGTATCTTTCCTGGAGGAGTCTGGGGTTGCTACCCGGGATTACAGGGAACCAAACCACAGGAAAAATGTTTGCGGGAGACGCCTGGGAGGAATCTCAGATGCATCCCAGAAGATGGAGCATTGTCCAAGGAGAAAAATCATCTCGGGTATCTTCCCTGGAGGAGTCTGGGGTTGCTACCCGGGATCACAGGGCCCTAAACCCCAGGAAGAAAACACTCAGAAACAGAGCTGGGAGGAGTCTCGGGTGCATCCCTCAGGATGGACAATAGTCCAAGGAGAAAAATCAACTTGGGTATCTTCCACGGAGGAGTCTGGGGTTGCTACCCGGGATGACAGGGCCCAAAAGCACCGGAATAAACACTCAGGGAAAAAGCTGCAAGGAGTCTCGGATGCATCCCAGAGGATGGAGCATTGTCCAAGGAGAAAAATCATCTCGGGTATCTTCCCTGGAGGAGTCTGGGATTGCTACCCAGGATGACAGGGCGCTAAACCACCGGAATAAAGACTCAGGGACATACCTGCACGGAGTCTCGGATGCTTCCCAGAGGATGGAGCTTTGTCCAAGGAGAAAAATCATCTCGGGTATCTTCCCTGGAGGAGTCTGGGGTTGCTACCCGGGATCACAGGGCCCCAAAACACCGGAATAAACACTCAGGGACATACCTGCAAGGAGTCTCGGATGCTTCCCAGAGGATGGAGCTTTGTCCAAGGAGAAAAATCATCTCGGGTATCTTCCCTGGAGGAGTCTGGGGTTGCTACCTGGGATAACAGGGACCCTACCCACAGGAAAAATGTCTGTGGGAGATGCCTGGGAGGAATCTCATATGCATCCCAGAAGATGGAGCTTTGTCCAAGGAGAAAAATCATCTCGGGTATCTTCCCTGGAGGAGTCTGGGGTTGCTACCCGGGATCACAGGGCCCTAAAGCACTGGAATAAACACTCAGGGACAAAGCTGCAAGGAGTCTCGGATGCTTCCCAGAGGATGGAGCTTTGTCCAAGGAAAAAAATCATCTCGGCTATCTTCCCTGGAGGAGTCTGGGGTTGCTACCCGGGATCACAGGGCCCTAAAGCACTGGAGAAAACTCTGCGGGGGACGCCTGGGAGGAATTCTGGGTAGATCCCGCAGGATGGACCACTGTCAAGAGAGAAAAATCATATTGGGTGTCTTCCCTGGAGGAGTCTGGGGTTGCTACCTGGGATGACAGAACCATAAACCGTGAGAAAAAGACTCAGGGACATAGCTGCGACAAGTCTCAGATGCTTCGCAGAGGATGGAGCTTTGTCCAAGGAGAAAAATCATCTCGGGTATCTTCCCTGGAGGAGTCTGGGGTTGCTACCCGGGATTACAGGGACCCAAACCACAGGAAAAATGTCTGCGGGAGACGCCTGGGAGGAATCTCAGATGTATCCCAAAAGATGGAGCTTTGTCCAAGGAGAAAAATCATCTCGGGTATCTTCCCTGGAGTGGTCTGGGGTTGCTACCCGGGATTACAGGGAACCAAACCACAGGAAAAATGTCTGCGGGAGACGCCTGGGAGGAATCTCAGGTGCATCCCGCAGGATGGAGCATTGTCCAAGGAGAAAAATCATCTCGGGTATCTTCCACGGAGGAGTCTGGGGTTGCTACCCGGGATGACAGGGCCCAAAAGCACCGGAATAAAGACTCAGGGACATACCTGCAAGGAGTCTCGGATGCTTCCCAGAGAATGGAGCATTGTAAAGGAGAAAAATCATATTGGGTGTCTTCCCTTGAGGAGTCTGGGGTTGCTACCTGTGATGACAGAACCATAAACCGTGAGAAAAAAGACTCAGGGACATAGCTGCGACAAGTCTCGGATGCATCCCAGAGGATGGAGCTTTGTCCAAGGAGAAAAATCATCTCGGGTATCTTCCCTGGAGGAGTCTGGGGTTGCTACCCGGCATCACAGGGCCCCAAAACACCAGAATAAACACTCAGGGACATACCTGCAAGGAGTCTCGGATGCTTCCCAGAGAATGGAGCATTGTCTAAGGAGAAAAATCATCCCGGGTATCTTTCCTGGAGGAGTCTGGGGTTGCTACCCGGGATTACAGGGACCCAAACCACAGGAAAAATGTCTGCGGGAGACGCCTGGGAGGAATCTCAGATGCATCCCAGAAGATGGAGCATTGTCCAAGGAGAAAAATCATCTCGGGTATCTTTCCTGGAGGAGTCTGGGGTTGCTACCCGGGATTACAGGGAACCAAACCACAGGAAAAATGTTTGCGGGAGACGCCTGGGAGGAATCTCAGATGCATCCCAGAAGATGGAGCATTGTCCAAGGAGAAAAATCATCTCGGGTATCTTCCCTGGAGGAGTCTGGGGTTGCTACCCGGGATCACAGGGCCCTAAACCCCAGGAAGAAAACACTCAGAAATAGAGCAGGGAGGAGTCTCGGGTGCATCCCTCAGGATGGACAATAGTCCAAGGAGAAAAATCAACTTGGGTATCTTCCACGGAGGAGTCTGGGGTTGCTACCCGGGATGACAGGGCCCAAAAGCACCGGAATAAACACTCAGGGAAAAAGCTGCAAGGAGTCTCGGATGCATCCCAGAGGATGGAGCATTGTCCAAGGAGAAAAATCATCTCGGGTATCTTCCCTGGAGGAGTCTGGGGTTGCTACCTGGGATCACAGGGCCCCAAAACACCGGAATAAACACTCAGGGACATACCTGCAAGGAGTCTCGGATGCTTCCCAGAGGATGGAGCTTTGTCCAAGGAGAAAACTCATCTCGGGTATCTTCCCTGGAGGAGTCTGGGATTGCTACCCAGGATGACAGGGCGCTACACCACCGGAATAAAGACTCAGGGACATACCTGCACGGAGTCTCGGATGCTTCCCAGAGGATGGAGCTTTGTCTAAGGAGAAAAATCATCTCGGGTATCTTCCCTGGAGGAGTCTGGGGTTGCTACCCGGGATAACAGGGACCCTACCCACAGGAAAAATGTCTGTGGGAGATGCCTGGGATGAATCTCATATGCATCCCAGAAGATGGAGCTTTGTCCAAGGAGAAAAATCATCTCAGGTATCTTCCCTGGAGGAGTCTGGGGTTGCTACCCGGGATCACAGGGCCCTAAAGCACTGGAATAAACACTCAGGGACAAAGCTGCAAGGAGTCTCGGATGCTTCCCAGAGGATGGAGCTTTGTCCAAGGAAAAAAATCATCTCGGCTATCTTCCCTGGAGGAGTCTGGGGTTGCTACCCGGGATCACAGGGCCCTAAAGCACTGGAGAAAACTCTGCGGGAGACGCCTGGGAGGAATTCTGGGTAGATCCCGCAAGATGGACCACTGTCAAGAGAGAAAAATCATATTGGGTGTCTTCCCTGGAGGAGTCTGGGGTTGCTACCTGGGATGACAGAACCCTAAACCGTGAGAAAAAGACTCAGGGACATAGCTGCGACAAGTCTCGGATGCTTCGCAGAGGATGGAGCTTTGTCCAAGGAGAAAAATCATCTCGGGTATCTTCCCTGGAGGAGTCTGGGGTTGCTACCCGGGATCACAGGGCCCCAAAACACCGGAATAAACACTCTGGGAAATACCTGCAAGGAGTCTCGGATGCTTCCCAGAGAATGGAGCATTGTCTAAGGAGAAAAATCATCTCGGGTATCTTCCCTGGAGGAGTCTGGGGTTGCTACCCGGGATTACAGGGACCCAAACCACAGGAAAAATGTCTGCGGGAGACGCCTGGGAGGAATCTCAGATGTATCCCAGAAGATGGAGCTTTGTCCAAGGAGAAAAATCATCTCGGGTATCTTACCTGGAGTAGTCTGGGGTTGCTACCCGGGATTACAGGGAACCAAACCACAGGAAAAATGTCTGCGGGAGACGCCTGGGAGGAATCTCAGGTGCATCCCGCAGGATGGAGCATTGTCCAAGGAGAAAAATCATCTCGGGTATCTTCCCTGGAGGAGTCTGGGGTTGCTACCCGGGATCACAGGGCCCAAAAGCACCGGAATAAAGACTCAGGGACATACCTGCAAGGAGTCTCGGATGCTTCCCAGAGAATGGAGCATTGTAAAGGAGAAAAATCATATTGGGTGTCTTCCCTGGAGGAGTCTGAGGTTGCTACCTGGGATGACAGAACCATAAACCGTGAGAAAAAAGACTCAGGGACATAGCTGCGACAAGTCTCGGATGCATCCCAGAGGATGGAGCTTTGTCCAAGGAGAAAAATCATCTCGGGTATCTTCCCTGGAGGAGTCTGGGGTTGCTACCCGGGATCACAGGGCCCCAAAACACCAGAATAAACACTCAGGGACATACCTACAAGGAGTCTCGGATGCTTCCCAGAGAATGGAGCATTGTCTAAGGAGAAAAATCATCCCGGGTATCTTTCCTGGAGGAGTCTGGGGTTGCTACCCGGGATTACAGGGACCCAAACCACAGGAAAAATGTCTGCGGGAGACGCCTGGGAGGAATCTCAGATGCATCCCAGAAGATGGAGCCTTGTCCAAGGAGAAAAATCATCTCGGGTATCTTCCCTGGAGGAGTCTGGGGTTGCTACCCGGGATCACAGGGCCCTAAACCCCAGGAAGAAAACACTCAGAAACAGACCTGGGAGGAGTCTCGGGTGCATCCCGCAGGATGGACAATAGTCCAAGGAGAAAAATCAACTTGGGTATCTTCCACGGAGGAGTCTGGGGTTGCTACCCGGGATGACAGGGCCCAAAAGCACCGGAATAAACACTCAGGGAAAAAGCTGCAAGGAGTCTCGGATGCATCCCAGAGGATGGAGCATTGTCCAAGGAGAAAAATCATCTCGGGTATCTTCCCTGGAGGAGTCTGGGGTTGCTACCTGGGATCACAGGGCCCCAAAACACCGGAATAAACACTTAGGGACATACCTGCAAGGAGTCTCGGATGCTTCCCAGAGGATGGAGCTTTGTCCAAGGAGAAAAATCATCTCGGGTATCTTCCCTGGAGGAGTCTGGGATTGCTACCCCGGATGACAGGGCGCTAAACCACCGGAATAAAGACTCAGGGACATACCTGCACGGAGTCTCGGATGCTTCCCAGAGGATGGAGCTTTGTCCAAGGAGAAAAATCATCTCGGGTATCTTCCCTGGAGGAGTCTGGGATTGCTAACCAGGATGACAGGGCGCTAAACCACCGGAATAAAGACTCAGGGACATACCTCCACGGAGTCTCGGATGCTTCCCAGAGGATGGAGCTTTGTCCAAGGAGAAAAATCATCTCGGGTATCTTCCCTGGAGGAGTCTGGGGTTGCTACCCGGGATAACAGGGACCCTACCCACAGGAAAAATGTCTGTGGGAGATGCCTGGGAGGAATCTCATATGCATCCCAGAAGATGGAGCTTTGTCCAAGGAGAAAAATCATCTCAGGTATCTTCCCTGGAGGAGTCTGGGGTTGCTACCAGGGATCACAGGGCCCTAAAGCACTGGAATAAACACTCAGGGACAAAGCTGCAAGGAGTCTCAGATGTATCCCAGAAGATGGAGCTTTGTCCAAGAAGAAAAATCATCTCGGGTATCTTCCCTGGAGGAGTCTGGGGTTGCTACCAGGGATCACAGGGCCCTAAATCCCTGAAAGAAAACACTCAGAAACAGAGCTGGGAGGAGTCTCGGGTGCATCCCGCAGGATGGACCACTGTCAAGAGAGAAAAATCATATTGGGTGTCTTCCCTGGAGGAGTCTGGGGTTGCTACCTGGGATGACAGAACCCTAAACCGTGAGAAAAAGACTCAGGGACATAGCTGCGACAAGTCTCGGATGCATCCCAGAGGATGGAGCTTTGTCCAAGGAGAAAAATCATCTCGGGTATCTTCCCTGGAGGAGTCTGGGGTTGCTACCCGGGATCACAGGGCCCCAAAACACCGGAATAAACACTCAGGGACATACCTGCAAGGAGTCTCGGATGCTTCCCAGAGAATGGAGCATTGTCTAAGGAGAAAAATCATCTCGGGTATCGTCCCTGGAGGAGTCTGGGGTTGCTACCCGGGATCACAGGGCCCTAAAGCCCAGGAAGAAAACACTCAGAAACAGAGCTGGGAGGAGTCTCGGGTGCATCCCGCAGGATGGACAATAGTCCAAGGAGAAAAATCAACTTGGTTATCTTCCACGGAGGAGTCTGGGGTTGCTGCCCGGGATCACAGGGCCCAAAAGCACCGGAATAAACACTCAGGGAAAAAGCTGCAAGGAGTCTCGGATGCTTCCCAGAGGATGGAGCATTGTCCAAGCAGAAAAATTATCTCGGGTATCTTCCCTAGAGGAGTCTGGGGTTGCTACCTGGGATGACAGAACCATAAACCGTGAGAAAAAGACTCAGGGACATAGCTGCGACAAGTCTCGGATGCATCCCAGAGGATGGAGCTTTGTCCAAGGAGAAAAATCATCTCGGGTATCTTCCCTGGAGGAGTCTGGGGTTGCTACCCGGGATTACAGGGACCCAAACCACAGGAAAAATGTTTGCGGGAGACGCCTGGGAGGAATCTCAGATGCATCCCAGAAGATGGAGCATTGTCCAAGGAGAAAAATCATCTCGGGTATCTTCCCTGGAGGAGTCTGGGGTTGCTACCCGGGATCACAGGGACCCAAACCACAGGAAAAATGTCTGCGGGAGACGCCTGGGAGGAATCTCAGATGTATCCCAGAAGATGGAGCATTGTCCAAGGAGAAAAATCATCTCGGGTACCTTCCCTGGAGGAGTCTGGGGTTGCTGCCCGGCATCACAGGGCCCTAAAGCACTGGAGAAAACTCTGCGGGAGACGCCTGGGAGGAATTCTGGGTAGATCCCGCAGGATGGACCACTGTCAAGAGAGAAAAATCATATTGGGTGTCTTCCCTGGAGGAGTCTGGGGTTGCTACCTGGGATGACAGAACCATAAACCGTTAGAAAAAAGACTCAGGGACATAGATGCCACAAGTCTCGGATGCTTCGCAGAGGATGGAGCTTTGTCCAAGGAGAAAAATCATCTTGGGTATCTTCCCTGGAGGAGTCTGGGGTTGCTACCCGGGATCACAGGGCCCCAAAACATCGGAAAAAACACTCAGGGACATACCTGCAAGGAGTCTCGGATGCTTCCCAGAGGATGGAGCTTCGTCCAAGGAGAAAAATCATCTCGGGTATCTTCCCTGGAGGAGTCTGGGATTGCTACCCAGGATGACAGGGCGCTAAACCACCGGAATAAACACTCAGGGACATACCTGCAAGGAGTCTCGGATGCTTCCCAGAGGATGGAGCTTTGTCGAAGGAGAAAAATCATCTCGGGTATCTTCCCTGGAGGAGTCTGGGGTTGCTACCCGGGATTATAGGGACCCAAACCACAGGAAAAATGTTTGCGTGAGTCGCCTGGGAGGAATCTCATATGCATCCCAGAAGATGGAGCATTGTCCAAGGAGAAAAATCATCTCGGGTATGTTTCCTGGAGGAGTCTGGGGTTGCTACCCGGGATTACAGGGACCCAAACCACAGGAAAAATGTCTGCGGGAGACGCCTGGGAGGAATCTCAGATGCATCCCAGAAGATGGAGCTTTGTCCCAGGAGAAAAATCATCTCGGGTATCTTCCCTGGAGGAGTCTGGGGTTGCTACCCGGGATCACAGGGCCCAAAAACACCGGAATAAAGACTCAGGGACATACCTGCAAGGAGTCTTGGATGCTTCCCAGAGGATGGAGCTTTGTCCAAGGAGAAAATTCATCTCAGGTATCTTCCCTGGAGGAGTCTGGGGTTGCTACCCGGGATTACAGGGACCCAAACCACAGGAAAAATGTCTGCGGGAGACGCCTGGGAGGAATCTCAGATGTATCCCAGAAGATGGAGCTTTGTCCCAGGAGAAAAATCATCTCGGGTATCTTCCCTGGAGGAGTCTGGGGTTGCTACCCGGGATCACAGGGCCCAAAAACACCGGAATAAAGACTCAGGGACATACCTGCAAGGAGTCTCGGATGCTTCCCAGAGGATGGAGCTTCGTCCAAGGAGAAAAATCATCTCGGGTATCTTCCCTGGAGGAGTCTGGGATTGCTACCCAGGATGACAGGGCGCTAAACCACCGGAATAAAGACTCAGGGACATACCTGCAAGGAGTCTCGGATGCTTCCCAGAGGATGGAGCTTTGTCCAAGGAGAAAAATCATCTCGGGTATCTTCCCTGGAGGAGTCTGGGGTTGCTACCCGGGATTACAGGGACCCAAAACACAGGAAAAATGTCTGCGGGAGACGCCTGGGAGGAATCTCAGATGCATCCCAGAAGATGGAGCATTGTCCAAGGACAAAAATAATCTCGGGTATCTTTCCTGGAGGAGTCTGGGGTTGCTACCCGGGATTACAGGGAACCAAACCACAGGAAAAATGTCTGCGGGAGACGCCTGGGAGGAATCTCAGATGCATCCCAGAGGATGGAGCATTGTCCAAAGAGAAAAATCATCTCGGGTATCTTCCCTGGAGGAGTCTGGGGTTGCTACCCGGATCACAGGGCCCTAAACCCCAGGAAGAAAACACTCAGAAACAGAGCTGGGAGGAGTCTCGGGTGCATCCCTCAGGATGGACAATAGTCCAAGGAGAAAAATCAATTTGGGTATCTTCCACGGAGGAGTCTGGGGTTGCTACCCGGGATGACAGGGCCCAAAAGCACCGGAATAAACACTCAGGGAAAAAGCTGCAAGGAGTCTCGGATGCTTCCCAGAGGATGGAGCATTGTCCAAGGAGAAAAATCATCTCGGGTATCTTCCCTGGAGGAGTCTGGGGTTGCTACCCGGGATCACAGGGCCCTAAAGCACTGGAGAAAACTCTGCGGGAGACGCCTGGGAGGAATTCTGGGTAGATCCCGCAGGATGGACCACTATCAAGAGAGAAAAATCATATTGGGTGTCTTCCCTGGAGGAGTCTGGGGTTGCTACCTGGGATGACAGAACCATAAACCGTGAGAAAAAGACTCAGGGACATAGCTGCCACAAGTCTCGGATGCTTCCCAGAGGATGGAGCTTTGTCCAAGGAGAAAAATCATCTCGGGTATCTTCCCTGGAGGAGTCTGGGGTTGCTACCCGGGATTACAGGGACCCAAACCACAGGAAAAATGTCTGGGAGATGCCTGGGAGGAATCTCATATGCATCCCAGAAGATGGAGCTTTGTCCCAGGAGAAAAATCATCTCGGGTATCTTCCCTGGAGGAGTCTGGGATTGCTACCCGGGATCACAGGGCCCCAAAACACCGGAATAAACACTCAGGGACATACCTGCAAGGAGTCTTGGATGCTTCCCAGAGGATGGAGCTTTGTCCAAGGAGAAAAATCATCTCGGGTATCTTCCCTGGAGGAGTCTGGGATTGCTACCCAGGATGACACTGCGCTAAACCACCGGAATAAGGACTCAGGGACATACCTGGAAGGAGTCTCGGATGCTTCCCAGAGGATGGAGCTTTGTCCAAGGAAAAAATCATCTCGGGTATCTTCCCTGGAGGAGTCTGGGGTTGCTACCCGGGATTACAGGGACACAAACCACAGGAAAAATATTTGCGGGAGACACCTGGGAGGAATCTCAGATGCATCCCAGAAGATGGAGCATTGTCCAAGGAGAAAAATCATCTCGGGTATCTTCCCTGGAGGAGTCTGGGGTTGCTACCCGGGATCACAGGGCCCCAAAACACCGGAATAAACACTCAGGGACATACCTGCAAGGAGTCTCGGATGCTTCCCAGAGGATGGAGCATTGTCCAAGGAGAAAAATCATCTCGGATATCTTCCCTGGAGGAGTCTGGGGTTGCTAGCCGGGATCACAGGGCCCTAAAGCACTGGAGAAAACTCTGCGGGAGACGCCTGGGAGGAATTCTGGGTAGATCCCGCAGGATGGACCACTGTCAAGAGAGAAAAATCATATTGGGTGTCTTCCCTGGAGGAGTCTGGGGTTGCTACCCGGGATTACAGGGAACCAAACCACAGGAAAAATGTCTGCGGGAGACGCCTGGGAGGAATCTCAGATGCATCCCAGAGGATGGAGCATTGTCCAAAGAGAAAAATCATCTCGGGTATCTTCCCTTGAGGAGTCTGGGGTTGCTACCCGGGATCACAGGGCCCTAAACCCCAGGAAGAAAACACTCAGAAACAGAGCTGGGAGGAGTCTCGGGTGCATCCCGCAGGATGGACAATAGTCCAAGGAGAAAAATCAACTTGGGTATCTTCCACGGAGGAGTCTGGGGTTGCTACCCGGGATGACAGGGCCCAAAAGCACCGGAATAAACACTCAGGGAAAAAGCTGCAAGGAGTCTCGGATGCTTCCCAGAGGATGGAGCATTGTCCAAGGAGAAAAATCATCTCGGGTATCTTCCCTGGAGGAGTCTGGGGTTGCTACCCGGGATCACAGGGCCCTAAAGCACTGGAGAAAACTCTGCGGGAGACGCCTGGGAGGAATTCTGGGTAGATCCCGCAGGATGGACCACTGTCAAGAGAGAAAAATCATATTGGGTGTCTTCCCTGGAGGAGTCTGGGGTTGCTACCTGGGATGACAGAACCATAAACCGTGAGAAAAAGACTCAGTGACATAGCTGCGACAAGTCTCGGATGCATCCCAGAGGATGGAGCTTTGTCCAAGGAGAAAAATCATCTCGGGTATCTTCCCTGGAGGAGTCTGGGGTTGCTACCCGGGATCACAGGGCCCCAAAACACCGGAATAAACACTCAGGGACATACCTGCAAGGAGTCTCGGATGCTTCCCAGAGGATGGAGCTTTGTCCAAGGAGAAAAATCATCTCGGGTATCTTCCCTGGAGGAGTCTGGGATTGCTACCCAGGATGACAGGGCGCTAAACCACCGGAATAAGGACTCAGGGACATACCTGGAAGGAGTCTCAGATGCTTCCCAGAGGATGGAGCTTTGTCCAAGGAGAAAAATCATCTCGGGTATATTCCCTGGAGGAGTCTCGGGTTGCTACCCGGGATCACAGGGCCCCAAAACACCGGAATAAACAATCAGGGACATACCTGCAAGGAGTCTCGGATGCATCCCAGAGGATGGAGCTTTGTCCAAGGAGAAAAATCATCTCGGGTATATTCCCTGGAGGAGTCTGGGGTTGCTACCCGGGATTACAGGGACCCAAACCACAGGAAAAATGTCTGGGAGATGCCTGGGAGGAATCTCATATGCATCCCAGAAGATGGAGCTTTGTCCCAGGAGAAAAATCATCTCGGGTATCTTCCCTGGAGGAGTCTGGGGTTGCTACCCGGGATCACATGGCCCCAAAACACCGGAATAAACACTCAGGGACATACCTGCAAGGAGTCTCGGATGCTTCCCAGAGGATGGAGCTTTGTCCAAGGAGAAAAATCATCTCGGGTATATTCCCTGGAGGAGTCTGGGGTTGCTACCCGGGATTACAGGGACCCAAACCACAGGAAAAATGTCTGCGGGAGACGCCTGGGAGGAATCTCAGATCCATCCCAGATGATGGAGCATTGTCCAAGGAGAAAAATCATCTCGGGTATGTTTCCTGGAGGAGTCTGGGGTTGCTACCCGGGATTACAGGGAACCAAACCACAGGAAAAATGTCTGCGGGAGATGCCTGGGAGGAATCTCAGATGCATCCCAGAGGATGGAGCATTGTCCAAAGAGAAAAATCATCTCGGGTGTCTTCCCTGGAGGAGTCTGGGGTTGCTACCCGGGATCACAGGGCCCTAAACCCCAGGAAGAAAACACTCAGAAACAGAGCTGGGAGGAGTCTTGGGTGCATCCCGCAGGATGGACAATAGTCCAAGGAGAAAAATCAACTTGGGTATCTTCCACGGAGGAGTCTGGGGTTGCTACCCGGGATGACAGGGCCCAAAAGCACCGGAATAAACACTCAGGGAAAAAGCTGCAAGGAGTCTTGGATGCATCCCAGAGGATGGAGCATTGTCCAAGGAGAAAAATCATCTCGGGTATCTTCCCTGGAGGAGTCTGGGGTTGCTACCCGGGATCACAGGGCCCTAAAGCACTGGAGAAAACTCTGCGGGAGACGCCTGGGAGGAATTCTGGGTAGATCCCGCAGGATGGACCACTGTCAAGAGAGAAAAATCATATTGGGTGTCTTCCCTGGAGGAGTCTGGGGTTGCTACCTGGTTTGACAGAACCATAAACCGTGAGAAAAAGACTCAGGGACATAGCTGCGACAAGTCTCGGATGCAGCCCATAGGATGGAGCTTTGTCCAAGCAGAAAAATCATCTCGGGTATCTTCCCTGGAGGAGTCTGGGTTTGCTACCCGGGATCACAGGGCCCCAAAACACCGGAATAAAAACTCAGGGACATACCTGCAAGGAGTTTCGGATGCTTCCCAGAGGATGGAGCATTGTCCAAGGAGAAAAATTATCTCGGGTATCTTCCCTGGAGGAGTCTGGGGTTGCTACCCGGGATTACAGGGACCCAAACCACAGGAAAAATGTCTGGGAGATGCCTGGGAGGAATCTCATATGCATCCCAGAAGATGGAGCTTTGTCCCAGGAGAAAAATCATCTCGGGTATCTTCCCTGGAGGAGTCTGGGGTTGCTACCCGGGATCACAGGGCCCCAAAACACCGGAATAAACACTCAGGGACATACCTGCAAGGAGTCTCGGATGCTTCCCAGAGGATGGAGCTTTGTCCAAGGAGAAAAATCATCTCGGGTATCTTCCCTGGAGGAGTCTGGGATTGCTACCCAGGATGACAGGGCGCTAAACCACCGGAATAAGGACTCAGGGACATACCTGGAAGGAGTCTCGGATGCTTCCCAGAGGATGGAGCTTTGTCCAAGGAGAAAAATCATCTCGGGTATCTTCCCTGGAGGAGTCTGGGGTTGCTACCCGGGATTACAGGGACCCAAACCACAGGAAAAATGTTTGCGGGAGACGCCTGGGAGGAATGTCAGATGCATCCCAGAAGATGGAGCATTGTTCAAGGAGAAAAATCATCTCGGGTATCTTCCCTGGAGGAGTCTGGGGTTGCTACCCGGGATGACAGGGCCCAAAAGCACCGGAATAAACACTCAGGGACATAACTGCAAGGAGTTTCGGATGCTTCCCAGAGGATGGAGCATTGTCCAAGGAGAAAAATTATCTCGGGTATCTTCCCTAGAGGAGTCTGGGGTTGCTACCCGGGATCACAGGGCCCTAAAGCACTGGAGAAAACTCTGCGGGAGACGCCTGGGAGGAATTCTGGGTAGATCCCGCAGGATGGACCACTGTCAAGAGAGAAAAATCATATTGGGTGTCTTCCCTGGAGGAGTCTGGGGTTGCTACCCGGGATCACAGGGCCCCAAAACACCGGAATAAACACTCAGGGACATACCTGCAAGGAGTCTCGGATGCTTCCCAGAGGATGGAGCTTTGTCCAAGGAGAAAAATTATCTCGGGTATATTCCCTGGAGGAGTCTGGGGTTGCTACCCGGGATCACAGGGCCCCAAAACACCGGAATAAACAATCAGGGACATACCTGCAAGGAGTCTCGGATGCTTCCCAGAGGATGGAGCTTTGTCCAAGGAGAAAAATCATCACGGGTATATTCCCTGGAGGAGTCTGGGGTTGCTACCCGGGATTACAGGGACCCAAACCACAGGAAAAATGTCTGCGGGAGACGCCTGGGAGGAATCTCAGATGCATCCCAGAAGATGGAGCATTGTCCAAGGAGAAAAATCATCTCGGGTATCTTTCCTGGAGGAGTCTGGGGTTGCTACCCGGGATTACAGGGAACCAAACCACAGGAAAAATGTCTGCGGGAGATGACTGGGAGAAATCTCAGATGCATCCCAGAGGACGGAGCATTGTCCAAAGAGAAAAATCATCTCGGGTATCTTCCCTGGAGGAGTCTGGGGTTGCTACCCGGGATCACAGGGCCCTAAACCCCAGGAAGAAAACACTCAGAAACAGAGCTGGGAGGAGTCTCGGGTGCATCCCGCAGGATGGACAATAGTCCAAGGAGAAAAATCAACTTGGGTATCTTCCACGGAGGAGTCTGGGGTTGCTACCCGGGATGACAGGGCCCAAAAGCACCGGAATAAACACTCAGGGAAAAAGCTGCAAGGAGTCCCGGATGCATCCCAGAGGATGGAGCTTTGTCCAAGGAGAAAAATCATCTCGGGTATCTTCCCTGGAGGAGTCTGGGGTTGCTACCCGGGATTACAGGGACCCAAACCACAGGAAAAATGTCTGGGAGATGCCTGGGAGGAATCTCATATGCATCCCAGAAGATGGAGCTTTGTCCCAGGAGAAAAATCATCTCGGGTATCTTCCCTGGAGGAGTCTGGGGTTGCTACCCGGGATCACAGGGCCCCAAAACACCGGAATAAACACTCAGGGACATACCTGCAAGGAGTCTCGGATGCTTCCCAGAGGATGGAGCTTTGTCCAAGGAGAAAAATCATCTCGGGTATCTTCCCTTGAGGAGTCTGGGATTGCTACCCAGGATGACAGGGCGCTAAACCACCGGAATAAGGACTCAGGGACATACCTGGAAGGAGTCTCGGATGCTTCCCAGAGGATGGAGCTTTGTCCAAGGAGAAAAATCATCTCGGGTATCTTCCCTGGAGGAGTCTGGGGTTGCTACCCGGGATTACAGGGACCCAAACCACAGGAAAAATGTTTGCGGGAGACGCCTGGGAGGAATGTCAGATGCATCACAGAAGATGGAGCATTGTTCAAGGAGAAAAATCATCTCGGGTATCTTCCCTGGAGGAGTCTGGGGTTGCTACCCGGGATCACAGGGCCCCAAAACACCGGAATAAACACTCAGGGACATACCTGCAAGGAGTCTCGGATGCTTCCCAGAGGATGGAGCTTTGTCCAAGGAGAAAAATCATCTCGGGTATATTCCCTGGAGGAGTCTGGGGTTGCTAGCCGGGATTACAGGGACCCAAACCACAGGAAAAATGTCTGCGGGAGACGCCTGGGAGGAATCTCAGATGCATCCCAGAAGATGGAGCATTGTCCAAGGAGAAAAATCATCTCGGGTATCTTTCCTGGAGGAGTCTGGGGTAGCTACCCGGGATTACAGGGAACCAAACCACAGGAAAAATGTCTGCGGGAGATGCCTGGGAGGAATCTCAGATGCATCCCAGAGGATGGAGCATTGTCCAAAGAGAAAAATCATCTCGGGTATCTTCCCTTGAGGAGTCTGGGGTTGCTACCCGGGATCACAGGGCCCTAAACCCCAGGAAGAAAACACTCAGAAACAGAGCTGGGAGGAGTCTCGGGTGCATCCCGCAGGATGGACAATAGTCCAAGGAGAAAAATCAACTTGGGTATCTTCCACGGAGGAGTCTGGGGTTGCTACCCGGGATGACAGGGCCCAAAAGCACCGGAATAAACACTCAGGGAAAAAGCTGCAAGGAGTCTTGGATGCTTCCCAGAGGATGGAGCATTGTCCAAGGAGAAAAATCATCTCGGGTATCTTCCCTGGAGGAGTCTGGGGTTGCTACCCGGGATCACAGGGCCCTAAAGCACTGGAGAAAACTCTGCGGGAGAGGCCTGGGAGGAATTCTGGGTAGATCCCGCAGGATGGACCACTGTCAAGAGAGAAAAATCATATTGGGTGTCTTGCCTGGAGGAGTCTGGGGTTCCTTCCTGGGATGACTGAACCATAAACCGTGAGAAAAAAGACTCAGGGACATAGCTGCGACAAGTCTCGGATGCATCCCAGAGGATGGAGCATTGTCCAAGGAGAAAAATGATCCCGGATATCTTTCCTGGAGGAGTCTGGGGTTGCTACCCCGGATTAAAGGGACCCAAACCACGGGAAAAATGTCTGCGGGAGACGCCTGGGAGGAATCTCAGATGCATCCCAGAAGATGGAGCATTGTCCAAGGAGAAAAATCATCTCGGGTATCTTCCCTGGAGGAGTCTGGGGTTGCTACCCGGGATCACAGGGCCCTAAAGCACTGGAATAAACACTCAGGGACAAAGCTGTAAGGAGTCTCGGATGCTTCCCAGAGGATGGAGCATTGTCCAAGGAGAAAAATCATCTCGGGTATCTTCCCTGGAGGAGTCTGGGGTTGCTACCCGGGATCACAGGGCCCTAAAGCACTGGAGAAAACTCTGCGGGAGACGCCTGGGAGGAATTCTGGGTAGATCCCGCAGGATGGACCACTGTCAAGAGAGAAAAATCATATTGGGTGTCTTCCCTGGAGGAGTCTGGGGTTACTACCTGGGATGACAGAACCATAAACCATGAGAAAAAGACTCAGGGACATAGCTGCCACAAGTCTTGGATGCTTCCCAGAGGATGGAGCTTTGTCCAAGGAGAAAAATCATCTCGGGTATCTTCCCTGGAGGAGTCTGGGGTTGCTACCCGGGATTACAGGGACCCAAACCACAGGAAAAATGTCTGGGAGATGCCTGGGAGGAATCTCATATGCATCCCAGAAGATGGAGCTTTGTCCCAGGAGAAAAATCATCTCGGGTATCTTCCCTGGAGGAGTCTGGGGTTGCTACCCGGGATCACAGGGCCCCAAAACACCGGAATAAACACTCAGGGACATACCTGCAAGGAGTCTCGGATGCTTCCCAGAGTATGGAGCTTTGTCCAAGGAGAAAAATCATCTCGGGTATCTTCCCTTGAGGAGTCTGGGATTGCTACCCAGGATGACAGGGCGCTAAACCACCGGAATAAGGACTCAGGGACATACCTGGAAGGAGTCTCGGATGCTTCCCAGAGGATGGAGCTTTGTCCAAGGAGAAAAATCATCTCGGGTATCTTCCCTGGAGGAGTCTGGGGTTGCTACCCGGGATTACAGGGACCCAAACCACAGGAAAAATGTTTGCGGGAGACGCCTGGGAGGAATGTCAGATGCATCCCAGAAGATGGAGCATTGTTCAAGGAGAAAAATCATCTCGGGTATCTTCCCTGGAGGAGTCTGGGGTTGCTACCCGGGATCACAGGGCCCCAAAACACCGGAATAAACACTCAGGGACATACCTGCAAGGAGTCTCGGATGCTTCCCAGAGGATGGAGCTTTGTCCAAGGAGAAAAATCATCTCGGGTATATTCCCTGGAGAAGTCTGGGGTTGCTAGCCGGGATTACAGGGACCCAAACCACAGGAAAAATGTCTGCGGGAGACGCCTGGGAGGAATCTCAGATGCATCCCAGAAGATGGAGCATTGTCCAAGGAGAAAAATCATCTCGGGTATCTTCCCTTGAGGAGTCTGGGGTTGCTACCCGGGATCACAGGGCCCTAAACCCCAGGAAGAAAACACTCAGAAACAGAGCTGGGAGGAGTCTCGGGTGCATCCCGCAGGATGGACAATAGTCCAAGGAGAAAAATCAACTTGGGTATCTTCCACGGAGGAGTCTGGGGTTGCTACCCGGGATGACAGGGCCCAAAAGCACCGGAATAAACACTCAGGGAAAAAGCTGCAAGGAGTCTTGGATGCTTCCCAGAGGATGGAGCATTGTCCAAGGAGAAAAATCATCTCGGGTATCTTCCCTGGAGGAGTCTGGGGTTGCTACCCGGGATCACAGGGCCCTAAAGCACTGGAGAAAACTCTGCGGGAGACGCCTGGGAGGAATTCTGGGTAGATCCCGCAGGATGGACCACTGTCAAGAGAGAAAAATCATATTGGGTGTCTTCCCTGGAGGAGTCTGGGGTTGCTACCCGGGATTACAGGGAACCAAACCACAGGAAAAATGTCTGCGGGAGACGCCTGGGAGGAATCTCAGATGCATCCCAGAGGATGGAGCATTGTCCAAAGAGAAAAATCATCTCGGGTATCTTCCCTTGAGGAGTCTGGGGTTGCTACCCGGGATCACAGGGCCCTAAACCCCAGGAAGAAAACACTCAGAAACAGAGCTGGGAGGAGTCTCGGGTGCATCCCGCAGGATGGACAATAGTCCAAGGAGAAAAATCAACTTGGGTATCTTCCACGGAGGAGTCTGGGGTTGCTACCCGGGATGACAGGGCCCAAAAGCACCGGAATAAACACTCAGGGAAAAAGCTGCAAGGAGTCTCGGATGCTTCCCAGAGGATGGAGCATTGTCCAAGGAGAAAAATCATCTCGGGTATCTTCCCTGGAGGAGTCTGGGGTTCCTACCCGGGATCACAG
Organism: Vanellus vanellus; assembly: GCF_965231255.1. Lineage (NCBI taxonomy): Eukaryota > Metazoa > Chordata > Aves > Charadriiformes > Charadriidae > Vanellus > Vanellus vanellus. The sequence goes on along the minus strand of NW_028127108.1, from coordinate 116,022 downwards.
GGCCCTAAAGCACTGGAGAAAACTCTGCGGGAGACGCCTGGGAGGAATTCTGGGTAGATCCCGCAGGATGGACCACTGTCAAGAGAGAAAAATCATATTGGGTGTCTTCCCTGGAGGAGTCTGGGGTTGCTACCTGGGATGACAGAACCATAAACCGTGAGAAAAAGACTCAGTGACATAGCTGCGACAAGTCTCGGATGCATCCCAGAGGATGGAGCTTTGTCCAAGGAGAAAAATCATCTCGGGTATCTTCCCTGGAGGAGCCTGGGGTTGCTACCCGGGATCACAGGGCCCCAAAACACCGGAATAAACACTCAGGGACATACCTGCAAGGAGTCTCGGATGCTTCCCAGAGGATGGAGCTTTGTCCAAGGAGAAAAATCATCTCGGGTATCTTCCCTGGAGGAGTCTGGGATTGCTACCCAGGATGACAGGGCGCTAAACCACCGGAATAAGGACTCAGGGACATACCTGGAAGGAGTCTCAGATGCTTCCCAGAGGATGGAGCTTTGTCCAAGGAGAAAAATCATCTCGGGTATATTCCCTGGAGGAGTCTCGGGTTGCTACCCGGGATCACAGGGCCCCAAAACACCGGAATAAACAATCAGGGACATACCTGCAAGGAGTCTCGGATGCATCCCAGAGGATGGAGCTTTGTCCAAGGAGAAAAATCATCTCGGGTATATTCCCTGGAGGAGTCTGGGGTTGCTACCCGGGATTACAGGGACCCAAACCACAGGAAAAATGTCTGGGAGATGCCTGGGAGGAATCTCATATGCATCCCAGAAGATGGAGCTTTGTCCCAGGAGAAAAATCATCTCGGGTATCTTCCCTGGAGGAGTCTGGGGTTGCTACCCGGGATCACAGGGCCCCAAAACACCGGAATAAACACTCAGGGACATACCTGCAAGGAGTCTCGGATGCTTCCCAGAGGATGGAGCTTTGTCCAAGGAGAAAAATCATCTCGGGTATATTCCCTGGAGGAGTCTGGGGTTGCTACCCGGGATTACAGGGACCCAAACCACAGGAAAAATGTCTGCGGGAGACGCCTGGGAGGAATCTCAGATCCATCCCAGATGATGGAGCATTGTCCAAGGAGAAAAATCATCTCGGGTATGTTTCCTGGAGGAGTCTGGGGTTGCTACCCGGGATTACAGGGAACCAAACCACAGGAAAAATGTCTGCGGGAGATGCCTGGGAGGAATCTCAGATGCATCCCAGAGGATGGAGCATTGTCCAAAGAGAAAAATCATCTCGGGTATCTTCCCTGGAGGAGTCTGGGGTTGCTACCCGGGATCACAGGGCCCTAAACCCCAGGAAGAAAACACTCAGAAACAGAGCTGGGAGGAGTCTTGGGTGCATCCCGCAGGATGGACAATAGTCCAAGGAGAAAAATCAACTTGGGTATCTTCCACGGAGGAGTCTGGGGTTGCTACCCGGGATGACAGGGCCCAAAAGCACCGGAATAAACACTCAGGGAAAAAGCTGCAAGGAGTCTTGGATGCATCCCAGAGGATGGAGCATTGTCCAAGGAGAAAAATCATCTCGGGTATCTTCCCTGGAGGAGTCTGGGGTTGCTACCCGGGATCACAGGGCCCTAAAGCACTGGAGAAAACTCTGCGGGAGACGCCTGGGAGGAATTCTGGGTAGATCCCGCAGGATGGACCACTGTCAAGAGAGAAAAATCATATTGGGTGTCTTCCCTGGAGGAGTCTGGGGTTGCTACCTGGTTTGACAGAACCATAAACCGTGAGAAAAAGACTCAGGGACATAGCTGCGACAAGTCTCGGATGCAGCCCATAGGATGGAGCTTTGTCCAAGCAGAAAAATCATCTCGGGTATCTTCCCTGGAGGAGTCTGGGTTTGCTACCCGGGATCACAGGGCCCCAAAACACCGGAATAAAAACTCAGGGACATACCTGCAAGGAGTTTCGGATGCTTCCCAGAGGATGGAGCATTGTCCAAGGAGAAAAATTATCTCGGGTATCTTCCCTGGAGGAGTCTGGGGTTGCTACCCGGGATTACAGGGACCCAAACCACAGGAAAAATGTCTGGGAGATGCCTGGGAGGAATCTCATATGCATCCCAGAAGATGGAGCTTTGTCCCAGGAGAAAAATCATCTCGGGTATCTTCCCTGGAGGAGTCTGGGGTTGCTACCCGGGATCACAGGGCCCCAAAACACCGGAATAAACACTCAGGGACATACCTGCAAGGAGTCTCGGATGCTTCCCAGAGGATGGAGCTTTGTCCAAGGAGAAAAATCATCTCGGGTATCTTCCCTGGAGGAGTCTGGGATTGCTACCCAGGATGACAGGGCGCTAAACCACCGGAATAAGGACTCAGGGACATACCTGGAAGGAGTCTCGGATGCTTCCCAGAGGATGGAGCTTTGTCCAAGGAGAAAAATCATCTCGGGTATCTTCCCTGGAGGAGTCTGGGGTTGCTACCCGGGATTACAGGGACCCAAACCACAGGAAAAATGTTTGCGGGAGACGCCTGGGAGGAATGTCAGATGCATCCCAGAAGATGGAGCATTGTTCAAGGAGAAAAATCATCTCGGGTATCTTCCCTGGAGGAGTCTGGGGTTGCTACCCGGGATGACAGGGCCCAAAAGCACCGGAATAAACACTCAGGGACATAACTGCAAGGAGTTTCGGATGCTTCCCAGAGGATGGAGCATTGTCCAAGGAGAAAAATTATCTCGGGTATCTTCCCTAGAGGAGTCTGGGGTTGCTACCCGGGATCACAGGGCCCTAAAGCACTGGAGAAAACTCTGCGGGAGACGCCTGGGAGGAATTCTGGGTAGATCCCGCAGGATGGACCACTGTCAAGAGAGAAAAATCATATTGGGTGTCTTCCCTGGAGGAGTCTGGGGTTGCTACCCGGGATCACAGGGCCCCAAAACACCAGAATAAACACTCAGGGACATACCTGCAAGGAGTCTCGGATGCTTCCCAGAGGATGGAGCTTTGTCCAAGGAGAAAAATTATCTCGGGTATATTCCCTGGAGGAGTCTGGGGTTGCTACCCGGGATCACAGGGCCCCAAAACACCGGAATAAACAATCAGGGACATACCTGCAAGGAGTCTCGGATGCTTCCCAGAGGATGGAGCTTTGTCCAAGGAGAAAAATCATCACGGGTATATTCCCTGGAGGAGTCTGGGGTTGCTACCCGGGATTACAGGGACCCAAACCACAGGAAAAATGTCTGCGGGAGACGCCTGGGAGGAATCTCAGATGCATCCCAGAAGATGGAGCATTGTCCAAGGAGAAAAATCATCTCGGGTATCTTTCCTGGAGGAGTCTGGGGTTGCTACCCGGGATTACAGGGAACCAAACCACAGGAAAAATGTCTGCGGGAGATGACTGGGAGAAATCTCAGATGCATCCCAGAGGACGGAGCATTGTCCAAAGAGAAAAATCATCTCGGGTATCTTCCCTGGAGGAGTCTGGGGTTGCTACCCGGGATCACAGGGCCCTAAACCCCAGGAAGAAAACACTCAGAAACAGAGCTGGGAGGAGTCTCGGGTGCATCCCGCAGGATGGACAATAGTCCAAGGAGAAAAATCAACTTGGGTATCTTCCACGGAGGAGTCTGGGGTTGCTACCCGGGATGACAGGGCCCAAAAGCACCGGAATAAACACTCAGGGAAAAAGCTGCAAGGAGTCCCGGATGCATCCCAGAGGATGGAGCTTTGTCCAAGGAGAAAAATCATCTCGGGTATCTTCCCTGGAGGAGTCTGGGGTTGCTACCCGGGATTACAGGGACCCAAACCACAGGAAAAATGTCTGGGAGATGCCTGGGAGGAATCTCATATGCATCCCAGAAGATGGAGCTTTGTCCCAGGAGAAAAATCATCTCGGGTATCTTCCCTGGAGGAGTCTGGGGTTGCTACCCGGGATCACAGGGCCCCAAAACACCGGAATAAACACTCAGGGACATACCTGCAAGGAGTCTCGGATGCTTCCCAGAGGATGGAGCTTTGTCCAAGGAGAAAAATCATCTCGGGTATCTTCCCTTGAGGAGTCTGGGATTGCTACCCAGGATGACAGGGCGCTAAACCACCGGAATAAGGACTCAGGGACATACCTGGAAGGAGTCTCGGATGCTTCCCAGAGGATGGAGCTTTGTCCAAGGAGAAAAATCATCTCGGGTATCTTCCCTGGAGGAGTCTGGGGTTGCTACCCGGGATTACAGGGACCCAAACCACAGGAAAAATGTTTGCGGGAGACGCCTGGGAGGAATGTCAGATGCATCACAGAAGATGGAGCATTGTTCAAGGAGAAAAATCATCTCGGGTATCTTCCCTGGAGGAGTCTGGGGTTGCTACCCGGGATCACAGGGCCCCAAAACACCGGAATAAACACTCAGGGACATACCTGCAAGGAGTCTCGGATGCTTCCCAGAGGATGGAGCTTTGTCCAAGGAGAAAAATCATCTCGGGTATATTCCCTGGAGGAGTCTGGGGTTGCTAGCCGGGATTACAGGGACCCAAACCACAGGAAAAATGTCTGCGGGAGACGCCTGGGAGGAATCTCAGATGCATCCCAGAAGATGGAGCATTGTCCAAGGAGAAAAATCATCTCGGGTATCTTTCCTGGAGGAGTCTGGGGTAGCTACCCGGGATTACAGGGAACCAAACCACAGGAAAAATGTCTGCGGGAGATGCCTGGGAGGAATCTCAGATGCATCCCAGAGGATGGAGCATTGTCCAAAGAGAAAAATCATCTCGGGTATCTTCCCTTGAGGAGTCTGGGGTTGCTACCCGGGATCACAGGGCCCTAAACCCCAGGAAGAAAACACTCAGAAACAGAGCTGGGAGGAGTCTCGGGTGCATCCCGCAGGATGGACAATAGTCCAAGGAGAAAAATCAACTTGGGTATCTTCCACGGAGGAGTCTGGGGTTGCTACCCGGGATGACAGGGCCCAAAAGCACCGGAATAAACACTCAGGGAAAAAGCTGCAAGGAGTCTTGGATGCTTCCCAGAGGATGGAGCATTGTCCAAGGAGAAAAATCATCTCGGGTATCTTCCCTGGAGGAGTCTGGGGTTGCTACCCGGGATCACAGGGCCCTAAAGCACTGGAGAAAACTCTGCGGGAGACGCCTGGGAGGAATTCTGGGTAGATCCCGCAGGATGGACCACTGTCAAGAGAGAAAAATCATATTGGGTGTCTTGCCTGGAGGAGTCTGGGGTTGCTTCCTGGGATGACTGAACCATAAACCGTGAGAAAAAAGACTCAGGGACATAGCTGCGACAAGTCTCGGATGCATCCCAGAGGATGGAGCATTGTCCAAGGAGAAAAATGATCCCGGATATCTTTCCTGGAGGAGTCTGGGGTTGCTACCCCGGATTAAAGGGACCCAAACCACGGGAAAAATGTCTGCGGGAGACGCCTGGGAGGAATCTCAGATGCATCCCAGAAGATGGAGCATTGTCCAAGGAGAAAAATCATCTCGGGTATCTTCCCTGGAGGAGTCTGGGGTTGCTACCCGGGATCACAGGGCCCTAAAGCACTGGAATAAACACTCAGGGACAAAGCTGTAAGGAGTCTCGGATGCTTCCCAGAGGATGGAGCATTGTCCAAGGAGAAAAATCATCTCGGGTATCTTCCCTGGAGGAGTCTGGGGTTGCTACCCGGGATCACAGGGCCCTAAAGCACTGGAGAAAACTCTGCGGGAGACGCCTGGGAGGAATTCTGGGTAGATCCTGCAGGATGGACCACTGTCAAGAGAGAAAAATCATATTGGGTGTCTTCCCTGGAGGAGTCTGGGGTTACTACCTGGGATGACAGAACCATAAACCATGAGAAAAAGACTCAGGGACATAGCTGCCACAAGTCTTGGATGCTTCCCAGAGGATGGAGCTTTGTCCAAGGAGAAAAATCATCTCGGGTATCTTCCCTGGAGGAGTCTGGGGTTGCTACCCGGGATTACAGGGACCCAAACCACAGGAAAAATGTCTGGGAGATGCCTGGGAGGAATCTCATATGCATCCCAGAAGATGGAGCTTTGTCCCAGGAGAAAAATCATCTCGGGTATCTTCCCTGGAGGAGTCTGGGGTTGCTACCCGGGATCACAGGGCCCCAAAACACCGGAATAAACACTCAGGGACATACCTGCAAGGAGTCTCGGATGCTTCCCAGAGGATGGAGCTTTGTCCAAGGAGAAAAATCATCTCGGGTATCTTCCCTTGAGGAGTCTGGGATTGCTACCCAGGATGACAGGGCGCTAAACCACCGGAATAAGGACTCAGGGACATACCTGGAAGGAGTCTCGGATGCTTCCCAGAGGATGGAGCTTTGTCCAAGGAGAAAAATCATCTCGGGTATCTTCCCTGGAGGAGTCTGGGGTTGCTACCCGGGATTACAGGGACCCAAACCACAGGAAAAATGTTTGCGGGAGACGCCTGGGAGGAATGTCAGATGCATCCCAGAAGATGGAGCATTGTTCAAGGAGAAAAATCATCTCGGGTATCTTCCCTGGAGGAGTCTGGGGTTGCTACCCGGGATCACAGGGCCCCAAAACACCGGAATAAACACTCAGGGACATACCTGCAAGGAGTCTCGGATGCTTCCCAGAGGATGGAGCTTTGTCCAAGGAGAAAAATCATCTCGGGTATATTCCCTGGAGAAGTCTGGGGCTGCTAGCCGGGATTACAGGGACCCAAACCACAGGAAAAATGTCTGCGGGAGACGCCTGGGAGGAATCTCAGATGCATCCCAGAAGATGGAGCATTGTCCAAGGAGAAAAATCATCTCGGGTATCTTTCCTGGAGGAGTCTGGGGTTGCTACCCGGGATCACAAGGCCCTAAACCCCAGGAAGAAAACACTCAGAAACAGAGCTGGGAGGAGTCTCGGGTGCATCCCGCAGGATGGACAATAGTCCAAGGAGAAAAATCAACTTGGGTATCTTCCACGGAGGAGTCTGGGGTTGCTACCCGGGATGACAGGGCCCAAAAGCACCGGAATAAACACTCAGGGAAAAAGCTGCAAGGAGTCTTGGATGCTTCCCAGAGGATGGAGCATTGTCCAAGGAGAAAAATCATCTCGGGTATCTTCCCTGGAGGAGTCTGGGGTTGCTACCCGGGATCACAGGGCCCTAAAGCACTGGAGAAAACTCTGCGGGAGACGCCTGGGAGGAATTCTGGGTAGATCCCGCAGGATGGACCACTGTCAAGAGAGAAAAATCATATTGGGTGTCTTGCCTGGAGGAGTCTGGGGTTGCTTCCTGGGATGACAGAACCATAAACCGTGAGAAAAAAGACTCAGGGACATAGCTGCGACAAGTCTCGGATGCATCCCAGAGGATGGAGCATTGTCCAAGGAGAAAAATGATCCCGGATATCTTTCCTGGAGGAGTCTGGGGTTGCTACCCCGGATTAAAGGGACCCAAACCACGGGAAAAATGTCTGCGGGAGACGCCTGGGAGGAATCTCAGATGCATCCCAGAAGATGGAGCATTGTCCAAGGAGAAAAATCATCTCGGGTATCTTCCCTGGAGGAGTCTGGGGTTGCTACCCGGGATTACAGGGACCCAAACCACAGGAAAAATGTCTGGGAGATGCCTGGGAGGAATCTCATATGCATCCCAGAAGATGGAGCTTTGTCCCAGGAGAAAAATCATCTCGGGTATCTTCCCTGGAGGAGTCTGGGGTTGCTACCTGGGATCACAGGGCCCCAAAACACCGGAATAAACACTCAGGGACATACCTGCAAGGAGTCTCGGATGCTTCCCAGAGGATGGAGCTTTGTCCAAGGAGAAAAATCATCTCGGGTATCTTCCCTGGAGGAGTCTGGGATTGCTACCCAGGATGACAGGGCGCTCAACCACCGGAATAAAGACTCAGGGACATACCTGGAAGGAGTCTCGGATGCTTCCCAGAGGATGGAGCTTTGTCCAAGGAGAAAAATCATCTCGGGTATATTCCCTGGAGGAGTCTGGGGTTGCTACCCGGGATTACAGGGACCCAAACCACAGGAAAAATGTCTGCGGGAGACGCCTGGGAGGAATCTCAGATGCATCCCAGACGATGGAGCATTGTCCAAGGAGAAAAATCATCTCGGGTATCTTTCCTGGAGGAGTCTGGGGTTGCTACCCGGGATTACAGGGAACCAAACCACAGGAAAAATGTCTGCGGGAGATGCCTGGGAGGAATCTCAGATGCATCCCAGAGGATAGAGCATTGTCCAAAGAGAAAAATCATCTCGGGTATCTTCCCTGGAGGAGTCTGGGGTTGCTACCCGGGATCACAGGGCCCCAAAACACCGGAATAAACACTCAGGGACATACCTGCAAGGAGTCTCGGATGCTTCCCAGAGGATGGAGCTTTGTCCAAGGAGAAAAATCATCTCGGGTATCTTCCCTTGAGGAGTCTGGGATTGCTACCCAGGATGACAGGGCGCTAAACCACCGGAATAAGGACTCAGGGACATACCTGGAAGGAGTCTCGGATGCTTCCCAGAGGATGGAGCTTTGTCCAAGGAGAAAAATCATCTCGGGTATCTTCCCTGGAGGAGTCTGGGGTTGCTACCCGGGATTACAGGGACCCAAACCACAGGAAAAATGTTTGCGGGAGACGCCTGGGAGGAATGTCAGATGCATCCCAGAAGATGGAGCATTGTTCAAGGAGAAAAATCATCTCGGGTATCTTCCCTGGAGGAGTCTGGGGTTGCTACCCGGGATCACAGGGCCCCAAAACACCGGAATAAACACTCAGGGACATACCTGCAAGGAGTCTCGGATGCTTCCCAGAGGATGGAGCTTTGTCCAAGGAGAAAAATCATCTCGGGTATCTTCCCTGGAGGAGTCTGGGGTTGCTACCCGGGATTACAGGGACCCAAAACACAGGAAAAATGTCTGCGGGAGACGCCTGGGAGGAATCTCAGATGCATCCCAGACGATGGAGCATTGTCCAAGGAGAAAAATCATCTCGGGTATCTTTCCTGGAGGAGTCTGGGGTTGCTACCCGGGATTACAGGGAACCAAACCACAGGAAAAATGTCTGCGGGAGATGCCTGGGAGGAATCTCAGATGCATCCCAGAGGATAGAGCATTGTCCAAAGAGAAAAATCATCTCGGGTATCTTCCCTGGAGGAGTCTGGGGTTGCTACCCGGGATCACAGGGCCCCAAAACACCGGAATAAACACTCAGGGACATACCTGCAAGGAGTCTCGGATGCTTCCCAGAGGATGGAGCTTTGTCCAAGGAGAAAAATCATCTCGGGTATCTTCCCTTGAGGAGTCTGGGATTGCTACCCAGGATGACAGGGCGCTAAACCACCGGAATAAGGACTCAGGGACATACCTGGAAGGAGTCTCGGATGCTTCCCAGAGGATGGAGCTTTGTCCAAGGAGAAAAATCATCTCGGGTATCTTCCCTGGAGGAGTCTGGGGTTGCTACCCGGGATTACAGGGACCCAAACCACAGGAAAAATGTTTGCGGGAGACGCCTGGGAGGAATGTCAGATGCATCCCAGAAGATGGAGCATTGTTCAAGGAGAAAAATCATCTCGGGTATCTTCCCTGGAGGAGTCTGGGGTTGCTACCCGGGATCACAGGGCCCCAAAACACCGGAATAAACACTCAGGGACATACCTGCAAGGAGTCTCGGATGCTTCCCAGAGGATGGAGCTTTGTCCAAGGAGAAAAATCATCTCGGGTATATTCCCTGGAGGAGTCTGGGGTTGCTAGCCGGGATTACAGGGACCCAAACCACAGGAAAAATGTCTGCGGGAGACGCCTGGGAGGAATCTCAGATGCATCCCAGAAGATGGAGCATTGTCCAAGGAGAAAAATCATCTCGGGTATCTTTCCTGGAGGAGTCTGGGGTAGCTACCCGGGATTACAGGGAACCAAACCACAGGAAAAATGTCTGCGGGAGATGCCTGGGAGGAATCTCAGATGCATCCCAGAGGATGGAGCATTGTCCAAAGAGAAAAATCATCTCGGGTATCTTCCCTCGAGGAGTCTGGGGTTGCTACCCGGGATCACAAGGCCCTAAACCCCAGGAAGAAAACACTCAGAAACAGAGCTGGGAGGAGTCTCGGGTGCATCCCGCAGGATGGACAATAGTCCAAGGAGAAAAATCAACTTGGGTATCTTCCACGGAGGAGTCTGGGGTTGCTACCCGGGATGACAGGGCCCAAAAGCACCGGAATAAACACTCAGGGAAAAAGCTGCAAGGAGTCTTGGATGCTTCCCAGAGGATGGAGCATTGTCCAAGGAGAAAAATCATCTCGGGTATCTTCCCTGGAGGAGTCTGGGGTTGCTACCCGGGATCACAGGGCCCTAAAGCACTGGAGAAAACTCTGCGGGAGACGCCTGGGAGGAATTCTGGGTAGATCCCGCAGGATGGACCACTGTCAAGAGAGAAAAATCATATTGGGTGTCTTGCCTGGAGGAGTCTGGGGTTGCTTCCTGGGATGACAGAACCATAAACCGTGAGAAAAAAGACTCAGGGACATAGCTGCGACAAGTCTCGGATGCATCCCAGAGGATGGAGCATTGTCCAAGGAGAAAAATGATCCCGGATATCTTTCCTGGAGGAGTCTGGGGTTGCTACCCCGGATTAAAGGGACCCAAACCACGGGAAAAATGTCTGCGGGAGACGCCTGGGAGGAATCTCAGATGCATCCCAGAAGATGGAGCATTGTCCAAGGAGAAAAATCATCTCGGGTATCTTCCCTGGAGGAGTCTGGGGTTGCTACCCGGGATCACAGGGCCCTAAAGCACTGGAATAAACACTCAGGGACAAAGCTGTAAGGAGTCTCGGATGCTTCCCAGAGGATGGAGCATTGTCCAAGGAGAAAAATCATCTCGGGTATCTTCCCTGGAGGAGTCTGGGGTTGCTACCCGGGATCACAGGGCCCTAAAGCACTGGAGAAAACTCTGCGGGAGACGCCTGGGAGGAATTCTGGGTAGATCCCGCAGGATGGACCACTGTCAAGAGAGAAAAATCATATTGGGTGTCTTCCCTGGAGGAGTCTGGGGTTGCTACCTGGGATGACAGAACCATAAACCATGAGAAAAAGACTCAGGGACATAGCTGCCACAAGTCTTGGATGCTTCCCAGAGGATGGAGCTTTGTCCAAGGAGAAAAATCATCTCGGGTATCTTCCCTGGAGGAGTCTGGGGTTGCTACCCGGGATTACAGGGACCCAAACCACAGGAAAAATGTCTGGGAGATGCCTGGGAGGAATCTCATATGCATCCCAGAAGATGGAGCTTTGTCCCAGGAGAAAAATCATCTCGGGTATCTTCCCTGGAGGAGTCTGGGGTTGCTACCCGGGATCACAGGGCCCCAAAACACCGGAATAAACACTCAGGGACATACCTGCAAGGAGTCTCGGATGCTTCCCAGAGGATGGAGCTTTGTCCAAGGAGAAAAATCATCTCGGGTATCTTCCCTGGAGGAGTCTGGGATTGCTACCCAGGATGACAGGGCGCTCAACCACCGGAATAAAGACTCAGGGACATACCTGGAAGGAGTCTCGGATGCTTCCCAGAGGATGGAGCTTTGTCCAAGGAGAAAAATCATCTCGGGTATATTCCCTGGAGGAGTCTGGGGTTGCTACCCGGGATTACAGGGACCCAAACCACAGGAAAAATGTCTGCGGGAGACGCCTGGGAGGAATCTCAGATGCATCCCAGACGATGGAGCATTGTCCAAGGAGAAAAATCATCTCGGGTATCTTTCCTGGAGGAGTCTGGGGTTGCTACCCGGGATTACAGGGAACCAAACCACAGGAAAAATGTCTGCGGGAGATGCCTGGGAGGAATCTCAGATGCATCCCAGAGGATAGAGCATTGTCCAAAGAGAAAAATCATCTCGGGTATCTTCCCTGGAGGAGTCTGGGGTTGCTACCCGGGATCACAGGGCCCCAAAACACCGGAATAAACACTCAGGGACATACCTGCAAGGAGTCTCGGATGCTTCCCAGAGGATGGAGCTTTGTCCAAGGAGAAAAATCATCTCGGGTATCTTCCCTGGAGGAGTCTGGGGTTGCTACCCAGGATTACAGGGACCCAAAACACAGGAAAAATGTCTGCGGGAGACGCCTGGGAGGAATCTCAGATGCATCCCAGAAGATGGAGCATTGTCCAAGGAGAAAAATCATCTCGGGTATCTTTCCTGGAGGAGTCTGGGGTTGCTACCCGGGATTACAGGGAACCAAACCACAGGAAAAATGTCTGCGGGAGACGCCTGGGAGGAATCTCAGATGCATCCCAGAAGATGGAGCATTGTCCAAAGAGAAAAATCATCTCGGGTATCTTCCCTGGAGGAGTCTGGGGTTGCTACCCGGGATCACAGGGCCCTAAACCCCAGGAAGAAAACACTCAGAAACAGAGCTGGGAGAAGTCTCGGGTGCATCCCGCAGGATGGACAATAGTCCAAGGAGAAAAATCAACTTGGGTATCTTCCACGGAGGAGTCTGGGGTTGCTACCCGGGATGACAGGGCCCAAAAGCACCGGAATAAACACTCAGGGAAAAAGCTGCATGGAGTCTCGGATGCTTCCCAGAGGATGGAGCATTGTCCAAGGAGAAAAATCATCTCGGGTATCTTCCCTGGAGGAGTCTGGGGTTGCTACCCGGGATCACAGGGCCCTAAAGCACTGGAGAAAACTCTGCGGGAGACGCCTGGGAGGAATTCTGGGTAGATCCCGCAGGATGGACCACTGTCAAGAGAGAAAAATCATATTGGGTGTCTTCCCTGGAGGAGTCTGGGGTTGCTACCTGGGATGACAGAACCATAAACCGTGAGAAAAAGACTCAGGGACATAGCTGCGACAAGTCTCGGATGCAGCCCAGAGGATGGAGCTTTGTCCAAGGAGAAAAATCATCTCGGGTATCTTCCCTGGAGGAGTCTGGGGTTGCTACCCGGGATTACAGGGACCCAAACCACAGGAAAAATGTCTGGGAGATGCCTGGGAGGAATCTCATATGCATCCCAGAAGATGGAGCTTTGTCCCAGGAGAAAAATCATCTCGGGTATCTTCCCTGGAGGAGTCTGGGGTTGCTACCCGGGATCACAGGGCCCCAAAACACCGGAATAAACACTCAGGGACATACCTGCAAGGAGTCTCGGATGCTTCCCAGAGGATGGAGCTTTGTCCAAGGAGAAAATTCATCTCGGGTATCTTCCCTGGAGGAGTCTGGGATTTCTACCCAGGATGACAGGGCGCTAAACCACCGGAATAAAGACTCAGGGACATACCTGCAAGGAGTCTCGGATGCTTCCCAGAGGATGGAGCTTTGTCCAAGGAGAAAAATCATCTCGGGTATCTTCCCTGGAGGAGTCTGGGGTTGCTACCCGGGATCACAGGGCCCCAAAACACCGGAATAAAAAATCAGGGACATACCTGCAAGGAGTTTCGGATGCTTCCCAGAGGATGGAGCATTGTCCAAGGAGAAAAATTATCTCGGGTATCTTCCCTAGAGGAGTCTGGGGTTCCTACCCGGGATCACAGGGCCCTAAAGCACTGGAGAAAACTCTGCGGGAGACGCCTGGGAGGAATTCTGGGTAGATCCCGCAGGATGGACCACTGTCAAGAGAGAAAAATCATATTGGGTGTCTTCCCTGGAGGAGTCTGGGGTTGCTACCTGGGATGACAGAACCATAAACCGCGAGAAAAAAGACTCAGGGACATAGCTGCGACAAGTCTCGGATGCATCCCAGAGGATGGAGCTTTGTCCAAGGAGAAAAATGATCCCGGATATCTTTCCTGGAGGAGTCTGGGGTTGCTACCCCGGATTAAAGGGACCCAAACCACGGGAAAAATGTCTGCGGGAGACGCCTGGGAGGAATCTCAGATGCATCCCAGAAGATGGAGCTTTGTCCCAGGAGAAAAATCATCTCGGGTATCTTCCCTGGAGGAGTCTGGGGTTGCTACCCGGGATCACAGGGCCCCAAAACACCGGAATAAACACTCAGGGACATACCTGCAAGGAGTGTCGGATGCTTCCCAGAGGATGGAGCTTTGTCCAAGGAGAAAAATCATCTCGGGTATCTTCCCTGGAGGAGTCTGGGATTCCTACCCAGGATGACAGGGCGCTCAACCACCGGAATAAAGACTCAGGGACATACCTGGAAGGAGTCTCGGATGCTTCCCAGAGGATGGAGCTTTGTCCAAGGAGAAAAATCATCTCGGGTATATTCCCTGGAGGAGTCTGGGGTTGCTACCCGGGATTACAGGGACCCAAACCACAGGAAAAATGTCTGCGGGAGACGCCTGGGAGGAATCTCAGATGCATCCCAGACGATGGAGCATTGTCCAAGGAGAAAAATCATCTCGGGTATCTTTCCTGGAGGAGTCTGGGGTTGCTACCCGGGATTACAGGGAACCAAACCACAGGAAAAATGTCTGCGGGAAATGCCTGGGAGGAATCTCAGATGCATCCCAGAGGATAGAGCATTGTCCAAAGAGAAAAATCATCTCGGGTATCTTCCCTGGAGGAGTCTGGGGTTGCTACCCGGGATCACAGGGCCCCAAAACACCGGAATAAACACTCAGGGACATACCTGCAAGGAGTCTCGGATGCTTCCCAGAGGATGGAGCTTTGTCCAAGGAGAAAAATCATCTCGGGTATCTTCCCTGGAGGAGTCTGGGGTTGCTACCCGGGATTACAGGGACCCAAAACACAGGAAAAATGTCTGCGGGAGACGCCTGGGAGGAATCTCAGATGCATCCCAGAAGATGGAGCATTGTCCAAGGAGAAAAATCATCTCGGGTATCTTTCCTGGAGGAGTCTGGGGTTGCTACCCGGGATTACAGGGAACCAAACCACAGGAAAAATGTCTGCGGGAGACGCCTGGGAGGAATCTCAGATGCATCCCAGAAGATGGAGCATTGTCCAAAGAGAAAAATCATCTCGGGTATCTTCCCTGGAGGAGTCTGGGGTTGCTACCCGGGATCACAGGGCCCTAAACCCCAGGAAGAAAACACTCAGAAACAGAGCTGGGAGAAGTCTCGGGTGCATCCCGCAGGATGGACAATAGTCCAAGGAGAAAAATCAACTTGGGTATCTTCCACGGAAGAGTCTGGGGTTGCTACCCGGGATGACAGGGCCCAAAAGCACCGGAATAAACACTCAGGGAAAAAGCTGCAAGGAGTCTCGGATGCTTCCCAGAGGATGGAGCATTGTCCAAGGAGAAAAATCATCTCGGGTATCTTCCCTGGAGGAGTCTGGGGTTGCTACCCGGGATCACAGGGCCCTAAAGCACTGGAGAAAACTCTGCGGGAGACACCTGGGAGGAATTCTGGGTAGATCCCGCAGGATGGACCAGTGTCAAGAGAGAAAAATCATATTGGGTGTCTTCCCTGGAGGAGTCTGGGGTTGCTACCTGGGATGACAGAACCATAAACCGTGAGAAAAAGACTCAGGGACATAGCTGCGACAAGTCTCGGATGCAGCCCAGAGGATGGAGCTTTGTCCAAGGAGAAAAATCATCTCGGGTATCTTCCCTGGAGGAGTCTGGGGTTGCTACCCGGGATCACAGGGCCCCAAAACACCGGAATAAAAACTCAGGGACATACCTGCAAGGAGTCTCGGATGCTTCCCAGAGGATGGAGCATTGTCCAAGGAGAAAAATTATCTCGGGTGTCTTCCCTGGAGGAGTCTGGGGTTGCTACCTGGGATGACAGAACCATAAACGGTGAGAAGAAGACTCAGGTACATAGCTGCCACAAGTCTCGGATGCTTCCCAGAGGATGGAGCTTTGTCCAAGGAGAAAAATCATCTCGGGTATCTTCCCTGGAGGAGTCTGGGGTTGCTACCCGGGATTACAGGGACCCAAACCACAGGAAAAATGTCTGGGAGATGCCTGGGAGGAATCTCATATGCATCCCAGAAGATGGAGCTTTGTCCCAGGAGAAAAATCATCTCGGGTATCTTCCCTGGAGGAGTCTGGGGTTGCTACCCGGGATCACAGGGCCCCAAAACACCGGAATAAACACTCAGGGACATACCTGCAAGGAGTCTCGGATGCTTCCCAGAGGATGGAGCTTTGTCCAAGGAGAAAATTCATCTCGGGTATCTTCCCTGGAGGAGTCTGGGATTTCTACCCAGGATGACAGGGCGCTAAACCACCGGAATAAAGACTCAGGGACATACCTGCAAGGAGTCTCGGATGCTTCCCAGAGGATGGAGCTTTGTCCAAGGAGAAAAATCATCTCGGGTATCTTCCCTGGAGGAGTCTGGGGTTGCTACCCGGGATCACAGGGCCCCAAAACACCGGAATAAAAAATCAGGGACATACCTGCAAGGAGTTTCGGATGCTTCCCAGAGGATGGAGCATTGTCCAAGGAGAAAAATTATCTCGGGTATCTTCCCTAGAGGAGTCTGGGGTTCCTACCCGGGATCACAGGGCCCTAAAGCACTGGAGAAAACTCTGCGGGAGACGCCTGGGAGGAATTCTGGGTAGATCCCGCAGGATGGACCACTGTCAAGAGAGAAAAATCATATTGGGTGTCTTCCCTGGAGGAGTCTGGGGTTGCTACCTGGGATGACAGAACCCTAAACCGTGAGAAAAAAGACTCAGGGACATAGCTGCGACAAGTCTCGGATGCAGCCCAGAGGATGGAGCTTTGTCCAAGGAGAAAAATCATCTCGGGTATCTTCCCTGGAGGAGTCTGGGGTTGCTACCCGGGATCACAGGGCCCCAAAACACCGGAATAAAAACTCAGGGACATACCTGCAAGGAGTCTCGGATGCTTCCCAGAGGATGGAGCATTGTCCAAGGAGAAAAATTATCTCAGGTGTCTTCCCTGAAGGAGTCTGGGGTTGCTACCTGGGATGACAGAACCATAAACGGTGAGAAGAAGACTCAGGTACATAGCTGCTACAAGTCTCGGATGCTTCCCAGAGGATGGAGCTTTGTCCAAGGAGAAAAATCATCTCGGGTATCTTCCCTGGAGGAGTCTGGGGTTGCTACCCGGGATCACAGGGCCCCAAAACACCGGAATAAACACTCAGGGACATACCTGCAAGGAGTCTCGGATGCTTCCCAGAGGATGGAGCTTTGTCCAAGGAGAAAATTCATCTCGGGTATCTTCCCTGGAGGAGTCTGGGATTTCTACCCAGGATGACAGGGCGCTAAACCACCGGAATAAAGACTCAGGGACATACCTGCAAGGAGTCTCGGATGCTTCCCAGAGGATGGAGCTTTGTCCAAGGAGAAAAATCATCTCGGGTATCTTCCCTGGAGGAGTCTGGGGTTGCTACCCGGGGTCACAGGGCCCCAAAACACCGGAATAAAAAATCAGGGACATACCTGCAAGGAGTTTCGGATGCTTCCCAGAGGATGGAGCATTGTCCAAGGAGAAAAATTATCTCGGGTATCTTCCCTAGAGGAGTCTGGGGTTCCTACCCGGGATCACAGGGCCCTAAAGCACTGGAGAAAACTCTGCGGGAGACGCCTGGGAGGAATTCTGGGTAGATCCCGCAGGATGGACCACTGTCAAGAGAGAAAAATCATATTGGGTGTCTTCCCTGGAGGAGTCTGGGGTTGCTACCTGGGATGACAGAACCATAAACCGCGAGAAAAAAGACTCAGGGACATAGCTGCGACAAGTCTCGGATGCATCCCAGAGGATGGAGCTTTGTCCAAGGAGAAAAATCATCTCGGGTATCTTCCCTGGAGGAGTCTGGGATTGCTACCCAGGATGACAGGGCGCTCAACCACCGGAATAAAGACTCAGGGACATACCTGGAAGGAGTCTCGGATGCTTCCCAGAGGATGGAGCTTTGTCCAAGGAGAAAAATCATCTCGGGTATATTCCCTGGAGGAGTCTGGGGTTGCTACCCGGGATTACAGGGACCCAAACCACAGGAAAAATGTCTGCGGGAGACGCCTGGGAGGAATCTCAGATGCATCCCAGACGATGGAGCATTGTCCAAGGAGAAAAATCATCTCGGGTATCTTTCCTGGAGGAGTCTGGGGTTGCTACCCGGGATTACAGGGAACCAAACCACAGGAAAAATGTCTGCGGGAAATGCCTGGGAGGAATCTCAGATGCATCCCAGAGGATAGAGCATTGTCCAAAGAGAAAAATCATCTCGGGTATCTTCCCTGGAGGAGTCTGGGGTTGCTACCCGGGATCACAGGGCCCCAAAACACCGGAATAAACACTCAGGGACATACCTGCAAGGAGTCTCGGATGCTTCCCAGAGGATGGAGCTTTGTCCAAGGAGAAAAATCATCTCGGGTATCTTCCCTGGAGGAGTCTGGGGTTGCTACCCGGGATTACAGGGACCCAAAACACAGGAAAAATGTCTGCGGGAGACGCCTGGGAGGAATCTCAGATGCATCCCAGAAGATGGAGCATTGTCCAAAGAGAAAAATCATCTCGGGTATCTTTCCTGGAGGAGTCTGGGGTTGCTACCCGGGATTACAGGGAACCAAACCACAGGAAAAATGTCTGCGGGAGACGCCTGGGAGGAATCTCAGATGCATCCCAGAAGATGGAGCATTGTCCAAAGAGAAAAATCATCTCGGGTATCTTCCCTGGAGGAGTCTGGGGTTGCTACCCGGGATCACAGGGCCCTAAACCCCAGGAAGAAAACACTCAGAAACAGAGCTGGGAGAAGTCTCGGGTGCATCCCGCAGGATGGACAATAGTCCAAGGAGAAAAATCAACTTGGGTATCTTCCACGGAGGAGTCTGGGGTTGCTACCCGGGATGACAGGGCCCAAAAGCACCGGAATAAACACTCAGGGAAAAAGCTGCATGGAGTCTCGGATGCTTCCCAGAGGATGGAGCATTGTCCAAGGAGAAAAATCATCTCGGGTATCTTCCCTGGAGGAGTCTGGGGTTGCTACCCGGGATCACAGGGCCCTAAAGCACTGGAGAAAACTCTGCGGGAGACGCCTGGGAGGAATTCTGGGTAGATCCCGCAGGATGGACCACTGTCAAGAGAGAAAAATCATATTGGGTGTCTTCCCTGGAGGAGTCTGGGGTTGCTACCTGGGATGACAGAACCATAAACCGTGAGAAAAAGACTCAGGGACATAGCTGCGACAAGTCTCGGATGCAGCCCAGAGGATGGAGCTTTGTCCAAGGAGAAAAATCATCTCGGGTATCTTCCCTGGAGGAGTCTGGGGTTGCTACCCGGGATCACAGGGCCCCAAAACACCGGAATAAAAACTCAGGGACATACCTGCAAGGAGTCTCGGATGCTTCCCAGAGGATGGAGCATTGTCCAAGGAGAAAAATTATCTCGGGTGTCTTCCCTGGAGGAGTCTGGGGTTGCTACCTGGGATGACAGAACCATAAACGGTGAGAAGAAGACTCAGGTACATAGCTGCCACAAGTTTCGGATGCTTCCCAGAGGATGGAGCTTTGTCCAAGGAGAAAAATCATCTCGGGTATCTTCCCTGGAGGAGTCTGGGGTTGCTACCCGGGATTACAGGGACCCAAACCACAGGAAAAATGTCTGGGAGATGCCTGGGAGGAATCTCATATGCATCCCAGAAGATGGAGCTTTGTCCCAGGAGAAAAATCATCTCGGGTATCTTCCCTGGAGGAGTCTGGGGTTGCTACCCGGGATCACAGGGCCCCAAAACACCGGAATAAACACTCAGGGACATACCTGCAAGGAGTCTCGGATGCTTCCCAGAGGATGGAGCTTTGTCCAAGGAGAAAATTCATCTCGGGTATCTTCCCTGGAGGAGTCTGGGATTTCTACCCAGGATGACAGGGCGCTAAACCACCGGAATAAAGACTCAGGGACATACCTGCAAGGAGTCTCGGATGCTTCCCAGAGGATGGAGCTTTGTCCAAGGAGAAAAATCATCTCGGGTATCTTCCCTGGAGGAGTCTGGGGTTGCTACCCGGGATCACAGGGCCCCAAAACACCGGAATAAAAAATCAGGGACATACCTGCAAGGAGTTTCGGATGCTTCCCAGAGGATGGAGCATTGTCCAAGGAGAAAAATTATCTCGGGTATCTTCCCTAGAGGAGTCTGGGGTTCCTACCCGGGATCACAGGGCCCTAAAGCACTGGAGAAAACTCTGCGGGAGACGCCTGGGAGGAATTCTGGGTAGATCCCGCAGGATGGACCACTGTCAAGAGAGAAAAATCATATTGGGTGTCTTCCCTGGAGGAGTCTGGGGTTGCTACCTGGGATGACAGAACCCTAAACCGTGAGAAAAAAGACTCAGGGACATAGCTGCGACAAGTCTCGGATGCAGCCCAGAGGATGGAGCTTTGTCCAAGGAGAAAAATCATCTCGGGTATCTTCCCTGGAGGAGTCTGGGGTTGCTACCCGGGATCACAGGGCCCCAAAACACCGGAATAAAAACTCAGGGACATACCTGCAAGGAGACTCGGATGCTTCCCAGAGGATGGAGCATTGTCCAAGGAGAAAAATTATCTCGGGTGTCTTCCCTGGAGGAGTCTGGGGTTGCTACCTGGGATGACAGAACCATAAACGGTGAGAAGAAGACTCAGGTACATAGCTGCTACAAGTCTCGGATGCTTCCCAGAGGATGGAGCTTTGTCCAAGGAGAAAAATCATCTCGGGTATCTTCCCTGGAGGAGTCTGGGGTTGCTACCCGGGATCACAGGGCCCCAAAACACCGGAATAAACACTCAGGGACATACCTGCAAGGAGTCTCGGATGCTTCCCAGAGGATGGAGCTTTGTCCAAGGAGAAAATTCATCTCGGGTATCTTCCCTGGAGGAGTCTGGGATTTCTACCCAGGATGACAGGGCGCTAAACCACCGGAATAAAGACTCAGGGACATACCTGCAAGGAGTCTCGGATGCTTCCCAGAGGATGGAGCTTTGTCCAAGGAGAAAAATCATCTCGGGTATCTTCCCTGGAGGAGTCTGGGGTTGCTACCCGGGATCACAGGGCCCCAAAACACCGGAATAAAAAATCAGGGACATACCTGCAAGGAGTTTCGGATGCTTCCCAGAGGATGGAGCATTGTCCAAGGAGAAAAATTATCTCGGGTATCTTCCCTAGAGGAGTCTGGGGTTCCTACCCGGGATCACAGGGCCCTAAAGCACTGGAGAAAACTCTGCGGGAGACGCCTGGGAGGAATTCTGGGTAGATCCCGCAGGATGGACCACTGTCAAGAGAGAAAAATCATATTGGGTGTCTTCCCTGGAGGAGTCTGGGGTTGCTACCTGGGATGACAGAACTATAAACCGCGAGAAAAAAGACTCAGGGACATAGCTGCGACAAGTCTTGGATGCATCCCAGAGGATGGAGCTTTGTCCAAGGAGAATAATGATCCCGGATATCTTTCCTGGAGGAGTCTGGGGTTGCTACCCGGGATTAAAGGGACCCAAACCACGGGAAAAATGTCTGCGGGAGACGCCTGGGAGGAATCTCAGATGCATCCCAGAAGATGGAGCATTGTCCAAGGAGAAAAATCATCTCGGGTGTCTTCCCTGGAGGAGTCTGGGGTTGCTACCCGGGATCACAGGGCCCTAAAGCACTGGAATAAACACTCAGGGACAAAGCTGTAAGGAGTCTCGGATGCTTCCCAGAGGATCGAGCATTGTCCAAGGAGAAAAATCATCTCGGGTATCTTCCCTGGAGGAGTCTGGGGTTGCTACCCGGGATCACAGGGCCCCAAAACACCGGAATAAACACTCAGGGACATACCTGCAAGGAGTCTCGGATGCTTCCCAGAGGATGGAGCTTTGTCCAAGGAGAAAAATCATCTCGGGTATATTCCCTGGAGGAGTCTGGGGTTGCTACCCGGGATCACAGGGCCCCAAAACACCGGAATAAACAATCAGGGACATACCTGCAAGGAGTCTCGGATGCTTCCCAGAGGATGGAGCTTTGTCCAAGGAGAAAAATCATCTCGGGTATATTCCCTGGAGGAGTCTGGGGTTGCTACCCGGGATTACAGGGACCCAAACCACAGGAAAAATGTCTGCGGGAGACGCCTGGGAGGAATCTCAGATGCATCCCAGAAGATGGAGCATTGTCCAAGGAGAAAAATCATCTCGGGTATCTTTCCTGGAGGAGTCTGGGGTTGCTACCCGGGATTACAGGGAACCAAACCACAGGAAAAATGTCTGTGGGAGATGACTGGGAGAAATCTCAGATGCATCCCAGAGGATGGAGCATTGTCCAAAGAGAAAAATCATCTCGGGTATCTTCCCTGGAGGAGTCTGGGGTTGCTACCCGGGATCACAGGGCCCTAAACCCCAGGACGAAAACACTCAGAAACAGAGCTGGGAGGAGTCTCGGGTGCATCCCGCAGGATGGACAATAGTCCAAGGAGAAAAATCAACTTGGGTATCTTCCACGGAGGAGTCTGGGGTTGCTACCCGGGATGACAGGGCCCAAAAGCACCGGAATAAACACTCAGGGAAAAAGCTGCAAGGAGTCCCGGATGCATCCCAGAGGATGGAGCATTGTCCAAGGAGAAAAATCATCTCGGGTATCTTCCCTGGAGGAGTCTGGGGTTGCTACCCGGGATTACAGGGACCCAAACCACAGGAAAAATGTCTGGGAGATGCCTGGGAGGAATCTCATATGCATCCCAGAAGATGGAGCTTTGTCCCAGGAGAAAAATCATCTCGGGTATCTTCCCTGGAGGAGTCTGGGGTTGCTACCCGGGATCACAGGGCCCCAAAACACCGGAATAAACACTCAGGGACATACCTGCAAGGAGTCTCGGATGCTTCCCAGAGGATGGAGCTTTGTCCAAGGAGAAAAATCATCTCGGGTATCTTCCCTTGAGGAGTCTGGGATTGCTACCCAGGATGACAGGGCGCTAAACCACCGGAATAAGGACTCAGGGACATACCTGGAAGGAGTCTCGGATGCTTCCCAGAGGATGGAGCTTTGTCCAAGGAGAAAAATCATCTCGGGTATCTTCCCTGGAGGAGTCTGGGGTTGCTACCCGGGATTACAGGGACCCAAACCACAGGAAAAATGTCTGGGAGATGCCTGGGAGGAATCTCATATGCATCCCAGAAGATGGAGCTTTGTCCCAGGAGAAAAATCATCTCGGGTATCTTCCCTGGAGGAGTCTGGGGTTGCTACCCGGGATCACAGGGCCCCAAAACACCGGAATAAACACTCAGGGACATACCTGCAAGGAGTCTCGGATGCTTCCCAGAGGATGGAGCTTTGTCCAAGGAGAAAAATCATCTCAGGTATCTTCCCTGGAGGAGTCTGGGATTGCTACCCAGGATGACAGGGCGCTCAACCACCAGAATAAAGACTCAGGGACATACCTGGAAGGAGTCTCGGATGCTTCCCAGAGGATGGAGCTTTGTCCAAGGAGAAAAATCATCTCGGGTATATTCCCTGGAGGAGTCTGGGGTTGCTACCCGGGATTACAGGGACCCAAACCACAGGAAAAATGTCTGCGGGAGACGCCTGGGAGGAATCTCAGATGCATCCCAGACGATGGAGCATTGTCCAAGGAGAAAAATCATCTCGGGTATCTTTCCTGGAGGAGTCTGGGGTTGCTACCCGGGATTACAGGGAACCAAACCACAGGAAAAATGTCTGCGGGAGATGCCTGGGAGGAATCTCAGATGCATCCCAGAGGATGGAGCATTGTCCAAAGAGAAAAATCATCTCGGGTATCTTCCCTGGAGGAGTCTGGGGTTGCTACCCGGGATCACAGGGCCCTAAACCCCAGGAAGAAAACACTCAGAAACAGAGCTGGGAGGAGTCTCGGGTGCATCCCGCAGGATGGACAATAGTCCAAGGAGAAAAATCAACTTGGGTATCTTCCACGGAGGAGTCTGGGGTTGCTACCCGGGATGACAGGGCCCAAAAGCACCGGAATAAACACTCAGGGAAAAAGCTGCAAGGAGTCTTGGATGCTTCCCAGAGGATGGAGCATTGTCCAAGGAGAAAAATCATCTCGGGTATCTTCCCTGGAGGAGTCTGGGGTTGCTACCCGGGATCACAGGGCCCCAAAACACCGAAATAAAGACTCAGGGACATACCTGCAAGGAGTTTCGGATGCTTCCCAGAGGATGGAGCTTTGTCCAAGGAGAAAAATTATCTCGGGTATCTTCCCTGGAGGAGTCTGGGGTTGCTACCCGGGATCACAGGGCCCTAAAGCACTGGAGAAAACTCTGCGGGAGACGCCTGGGAGGAATTCTGGGTAGATCCCGTAGGATGGACCACTGTCAAGAGAGAAAAATCATATTGGGTGTCTTGCCTGGAGGAGTCTGGGGTTGCTACCTGGGATGACAAAAACATAAACCGTTAGAAAAAGACTCAGGGACATAGCTGCGACAAGTCTCGGATGCATCCCAGAGGATGGAGCTTTGTCCAAGGAGAAAAATCGTCTCGGGTATCTTCCCTGGAGGAGTCTGGGGTTGTTACCCGGGATTACAGGGACCCAAACCACAGGAAAAATGTTTGCGGGAGACGCCTGGGAGGAATCTCAGATGCATCCCAGAAGACGGAGAATTGTCCAAGGAGAAAAATCATCTCGGGTATCTTCCCTGGAGGAGTCTGGGGTTGCTACCCGGGATTACAGGGACCCAAACCACAGGAAAAAAGTCTGCGGGAGACGCCTGGGAGGAATCTCAGATGTATCCCAGAAGATGGAGCATTGTCCAAGGAGAAAAATCATCTCGGGTATCTTCCCTGGAGGAGTCTGGGGTTGCTACCCGGGATCACAGGGCCCTAAAGCACTGGAGAAAACTCTACGGGAGACGCCTGGGAGGAATTCTGGGTAGATCCCGCAGGATGGACCACTGTCAAGAGAGAAAAATCATATTGGGTGTCTTGCCTGGTGGAGTCTGGGGTTGCTACCTGGGATGACAGAACCATAAACCGTGAGAAAAAAGACTCAGGGACATAGCTGCGACAAGTCTCGGATGCATCCCAGAGGATGGAGCATTGTCCAAGGAGAAAAATGATCCCGGATATCTTTCCTGGAGGAGTCTGGGGTTGCTACCCGGGATTAAAGGGACCCAAACCACGGGAAAAATGTCTGCGGGAGACGCCTGGGAGGAATCTCAGATGCATCCCAGAAGATGGAGCATTGTCCAAGGAGAAAAATCATCTCGGGTGTCATCCCTGGAGGAGTCTGGGGTTGCTACCCGGGATCACAGGGCCCTAAAGCACTGGAATAAACACTCAGGGACAAAGCTGTAAGGAGTCTCGGATGCTTCCCAGAGGATGGAGCATTGTCCAAGGAGAAAATTCATCTCGGGTATCTTCCCTGGAGGAGTCTGGGGTTGCTACCCGGGATCACAGGGCCCTAAAGCACTGGAGAAAACTCTGCGGGAGACGCCTGGGAGGAATTCTGGGTAGATCCCGTAGGATGGACCACTGTCAAGAGAGAAAAATCATATTGGGTGTCTTCCCTAGAGGAGTCTGGGGTTGCTACCTGGGATGACAGAACCATAAACCGTGAGAAAAAGACTCAGGGACATAGCTGCCACAAGTCTCGGATGCTTCCCAGAGGATGGAGCTTTGTCCAAGGAGAAAAATCATCTCGGGTATCTTCCCTGGAGGAGTCTGGGGTTGCTACCCGGGATTACAGGGACCCAAACCACAGGAAAAATGTCTGGGAGATGCCTGGGAGGAATCTCATATGCATCCCAGAAGATGGAGCTTTGTCCCAGGAGAAAAATCATCTCGGGTATCTTCCCTGGAGGAGTCTGGGGTTGCTACCCGGGATCACAGGGCCCAAAAACACCGGAATAAACACTCAGGGACATACCTGCAAGGAGTCTCGGATGCTTCCCAGAGGATGGAGCTTTGTCCAAGGAGAAAAATCATCTCGGGTATCTTCCCTGGAGGAGTCTGGGATTGCTACCCAGGATGACAGGGCGCTCAACCACCGGAATAAAGACTCAGGGACATACCTGGAAGGAGTCTCGGATGCTTCCCAGAGGATGGAGCTTTGTCCAAGGAGAAAAATCATCTCGGGTATCTTCCTTGGAGGAGTCTGGGGTTGCTACCTGGGATCACAGGGCCCTAAAGCACTGGAGAAAACTCTGCGGGAGACGCCTGGGAGGAATTCTGGGTAGATCCCGCAGGATGGACCACTGTCAAGAGAGAAAAATCATATTGGGTGTCTTCCCTGGAGGAGTCTGGGGTTGCTACCTGGGATGACAGAACCCTAAACCGTGAGAAAAAAGACTCAGGGACATAGCTGCCACAAGTCTCGGATGCATCCCAGCGGATGGAGCTTTGTCCAAGGAGAAAAATCATCTCGGGTATCTTCCCTGGAGGAGTCTGGGGTTGCTACCCGGGATTACAGGGAACCAAACCACAGGAAAAATGTCTGGGAAATGCCTGGGAGGAATCTCATATGCATCCCAGAAGATGGAGCTTTGTCCCAGGAGAAAAATCATCTCGGGTATCTTCCCTGGAGGAGTCTGGGGTTGCTACCCGGGATCACAGGGCCCCAAAACACCGGAATAAACACTCAGGGACATACCTGCAAGGAGTCTCGGATGCTTCCCAGAGGATGGAGCTTTGTCCAAGGAGAAAATTCATCTCGGGTATCTTCCCTGGAGGAGTCTGGGGTTGCTACCCGGGATTACAGGGACCCAAAACACAGGAAAAATGTCTGCGGGAGACGCCTGGGAGGAATCTCAGATGCATCCCAGAAGATGGAGCATTGTCCAAGGAGAAAAATCATCTCGGGTATCTTTCCTGGAGGAGTCTGGGGTTGCTACCCGGGATTACAGGGAACCAAACCACAGGAAAAATGTCTGCGGGAGACGCCTGGGAGGAATCTCAGATGCATCCCAGAAGATGGAGCATTGTCCAAAGAGAAAAATCATCTCGGGTATCTTCCCTGGAGGAGTCTGGGGTTGCTACCCGGGATCACAGGGCCCTAAACCCCAGGAAGAAAACACTCAGAAACAGAGCTGGGAGAAGTCTCGGGTGCATCCCGCAGGATGGACAATAGTCCAAGGAGAAAAATCAACTTGGGTATCTTCCACGGAGGAGTCTGGGGTTGCTACCCGGGATGACAGGGCCCAAAAGCACCGGAATAAACACTCAGGGAAAAAGCTGCATGGAGTCTCGGATGCTTCCCAGAGGATGGAGCATTGTCCAAGGAGAAAAATCATCTCGGGTATCTTCCCTGGAGGAGTCTGGGGTTGCTACCCGGGATCACAGGGCCCTAAAGCACTGGAGAAAACTCTGCGGGAGAGGCCTGGGAGGAATTCTGGGTAGATCCCGCAGGATGGACCACTGTCAAGAGAGAAAAATCATATTGGGTGTCTTCCCTGGAGGAGTCTGGGGTTGCTACCTGGGATGACAGAACCATAAACCGTGAGAAAAAGACTCAGGGACATAGCTGCGACAAGTCTCGGATGCAGCCCAGAGGATGGAGCTTTGTCCAAGGAGAAAAATCATCTCGGGTATCTTCCCTGGAGGAGTCTGGGGTTGCTACCCGGGATCACAGGGCCCCAAAACACCGGAATAAAAACTCAGGGACATACCTGCAAGGAGTCTCGGATGCTTCCCAGAGGATGGAGCATTGTCCAAGGAGAAAAATTATCTCGGGTGTCTTCCCTGGAGGAGTCTGGGGTTGCTACCTGGGATGACAGAACCATAAACGGTGAGAAGAAGACTCAGGTACATAGCTGCCACAAGTCTCGGATGCTTCCCAGAGGATGGAGCTTTGTCCAAGGAGAAAAATCATCTCGGGTATCTTCCCTGGAGGAGTCTGGGGTTGCTACCCGGGATTACAGGGACCCAAACCACAGGAAAAATGTCTGGGAGATGCCTGGGAGGAATCTCATATGCATCCCAGAAGATGGAGCTTTGTCCCAGGAGAAAAATCATCTCGGGTATCTTCCCTGGAGGAGTCTGGGGTTGCTACCCGGGATCACAGGGCCCCAAAACACCGGAATAAACACTCAGGGACATACCTGCAAGGAGTCTCGGATGCTTCCCAGAGGATGGAGCTTTGTCCAAGGAGAAAAATCATCTCGGGTATCTTCCCTGGAGGAGTCTGGGGTTGCTACCCGGGATCACAGGGCCCCAAAACACCGGAATAAAAAATCAGGGACATACCTGCAAGGAGTTTCGGATGCTTCCCAGAGGATGGAGCATTGTCCAAGGAGAAAAATTATCTCGGGTATCTTCCCTAGAGGAGTCTGGGGTTCCTACCCGGGATCACAGGGCCCTAAAGCACTGGAGAAAACTCTGCGGGAGACGCCTGGGAGGAATTCTGGGTAGATCCCGCAGGATGGACCACTGTCAAGAGAGAAAAATCATATTGGGTGTCTTCCCTGGAGGAGTCTGGGGTTGCTACCTGGGATGACAGAACCATAAACCGCGAGAAAAAAGACTCAGGGACATAGCTGCGACAAGTCTCGGATGCATCCCAGAGGATGGAGCTTTGTCCAAGGAGAAAAATAATCCCGGATATCTTTCCTGGAGGAGTCTGGGGTTGCTACCCGGGATTAAAGGGACCCAAACCACGGGAAAAATGTCTGCGGGAGACGCCTGGGAGGAATCTCAGATGCATCCCAGAAGATGGAGCATTGTCCAAGGAGAAAAATCATCTCGGGTGTCTTCCCTGGAGGAGTCTGGGGTTGCTACCCGGGATCACAGGGCCCTAAAGCACTGGAATAAACACTCAGGGACAAAGCTGTAAGGAGTCTCGGATGCTTCCCAGAGGATCGAGCATTGTCCAAGGAGAAAAATCATCTCGGGTATCTTCCCTGGAGGAGTCTGGGGTTGCTACCTGGGATCACAGGGCCCTAAAGCACTGGAGAAAACTCTGCGGGAGACGCCTGGGAGGAATTCTGGGTAGATCCCGCAGGATGGACCACTGTCAAGAGAGAAAAATCATATTGGGTGTCTTCCCTGGAGGAGTCTGGGGTTGCTACCTGGGATGACAGAACCATAAACCGTGAGAAAAAGACTCAGGGACATAGCTGCCACAAGTCTCGGATGCTTCCCAGAGGATGGAGCTTTGTCCAAGGAGAAAAATCATCTCGGGTATCTTCCCTGGAGGAGTCTGGGGTTGCTACCCGGGATTACAGGGACCCAAACCACAGGAAAAATGTCTGGGAGATGCCTGGGAGGAATCTCATATGCATCCCAGAAGATGGAGCATTGTCCCAGGAGAAAAATCATCTCGGGTATCTTCCCTGGAGGAGTCTGGTGTTGCTACCCGGAATCACAGGGCCCCAAAACACCGGAATAAACACTCAGGGACATACCTGCAAGGAGTCTCGGATGCTTCCCAGAGGATGGAGCTTTGTCCAAGGAGAAAAATCATCTCGGGTATCTTCCCTGGAGGAGTCTGGGATTGCTACCCAGGATGACAGAGCGCTAAACCACCGGAATAAAGACTCAGGGACATACCTGGAAGGAGTTTCGGATGCTTCCCAGAGGATGGAGCATTGTCCAAGGAGAAAAATTATCTCGGGTATCTTCCCTGGAGGAGTCTGGGGTTGCTACCCGGGATCACAGGGCCCCAAAACACCGGAATAAAGACTCAGGGACATAGCTGCAAGGAGTTTCGGATGCTTCCCAGAGGATGGAGCATTGTCCAAGGAGAAAAATCATCTCGGGTATATTCCCTGGAGGAGTCTGGGGTTGCTACCCGGGATCACAGGGCCCTGAAGCACTGGAGAAAACTCTGCGGGAGACGCCTAAGAGGAATTCTGGGTAGATCCCGCAGGATGGACCACTGTCAAGAGAGAAAAATCATATTGGGTGTCTTCCCTGGAGGAGTCTGGGGTTGCTACCTGGGATGACAGAAACATAAACCGTGAGAAAAAGACTCAGGGACATAGCTGCGACAAGTCTCGGATGCATCCCAGAGGATGGAGCTTTGTCCAAGGAGAAAAATCGTCTCGGGTATCTTTCCTGGAGGAGTCTGGGGTTGCTACCCGGGATTACAGGGACCCAAACCACAGGAAAAATGTTTGCGGGAGACGCCTGGGAGGAATCTCAGATGCATCCCAGAAGATGGAGCATTGTCCAAGGAGAAAAATCATCTCGGGTATCTTCCCTGGAGGAGTCTGGGGTTGCTACCCGGGATTACAGGGACCCAAACCACAGGAAAAATGTCTGCGGGAGACGCCTGGGAGGAATCTCAGATGTATCCCAGAAGATGGAGCATTGTCCAAGGAGAAAAATCATCTCGGGTATCTTCCCTGGAGGAGTCTGGGGTTGCTACCTGGGATCACAGGGCCCTAAAGCACTGGAGAAAACTCTGCGGGAGACGCCTGGGAGGAATTCTGGGTAGATCCCGCAGGATGGACCACTGTCAAGAGAGAAAAATCATATTGGGTGTCTTCCCTGGAGGAGTCTGGGGTTGCTACCTGGGATGACAGAACCATAAACCGTGAGAAAAAGACTCAGGGACATAGCTGCGACAAGTCTCGGATGCATCCCAGCGGATGGAGCTTTGTCCAAGGAGAAAAATCATCTCGGGTATCTTCCCTGGAGGAGTCTGGGGTTGCTACCCGGGATCACAGGGCCCCAAAACACCGGAATAAAAACTCAGGGACATACCTGCAAGGAGTTTCGGATGCTTCCCAGAGGATGGAGCATTGTCCAAGGAGAAAAATCATCTCGGGTATCTTCCCTGGAGGAGTCTGGGGTTGCTACCCGGGATCACAGGGCCCTAAAGCACTGGAGAAAACTCTGCGGGAGACGCCTGGGAGGAATTCTGGGTAGATCCCGCAGGATGGACCACTGTCAAGAGAGAAAAATCATATTGGGTGTCTTCCCTGGAGGAGTCTGGGGTTGCTACCTGGGATGACAGAACCATAAACCGTGAGAAAAAGACTCAGGGACATAGCTGCCACAAGTCTCGGATGCTTCCCAGAGGATGGAGCTTTTTCCAAGGAGAAAAATCATCTCGGGTATCTTCCCTGGAGGAGTCTGGGGTTGCTACCCGGGATTACAGGGACCCAAACCACAGGAAAAATGTCTGCGAGATGCCTGGGAGGAATCTCATATGCATCCCAGAAGATCGAGCTTTGTCCAAGGAGAAAAATCATCTCGGGTATCTTCCCTGGAGGAGTCTGGGGTTGCTACCCGGGATCACAGGGCCCCAAAACACCGGAATAAACACTCAGGGACATACCTGCAAGGAGTCTCGGATGCTTCCCAGAGGATGGAGCTTTGTCCAAGGAGAAAAATCATCTCGGGTATCTTCCCTGGAGGAGTCTGGGATTGCTACCCAGGATGACAGGGCGCTAAACCACCGGAATAAAGACTAAGGGACATACCTGCAAGGAGTCTTGGATGCTTCCCAGAGGATGGAGCTTTGTCCAAGGAGAAAAATCATCTCGGGTATCTTCCCTGGAGGAGTCTGGGGTTGATACCCGGGATTGCAGGGACCCAAAACACAGGAAAAATATCTGCGGGAGACGCCTGGGAGGAATCTCAGATGCATCCCAGAAGATGGAGCATTGTCCAAGGAGAAAAATCATCTCGGGTATCTTTCCGGGAGGAGTCTGGGGTTGCTACCTGGGATCACAGGGCACTAAACCCCAGGAAGAAAACACTCAGAAACAGAGCTGGGAGGAGTCTCGGGTGCATCCCGCAGGATGGAGAATAGTCCAAGGCGAAAAATCAACTTGGGTATCTTCCACGGAGGAGTCTGGGGTTGCTACCCGGGATTACAGGGCCCAAAAGCACCGGAATAAACACTCAGGGAAAAAGCTGCAAGGAGTCTCGGATGCTTCCCAGAGGATGGAGCATTGTCCAAGGAGAAAAATCATCTCGGGTATCTTCCCTGGAGGAGTCTGGGGTTGCTACCCGGGATCACAGGGCCCTAAAGCACTGGAATAAACACTCAGGGACAAAGCTGTAAGGAGTCTCGGATGCTTCCCAGAGGATGGAGCATTGTCCAAGGAGAAAAATCATCTCGGGTATCTTCCCTGGAGGAGTCTGGGGTTGCTACCCGGGATCACAGGGCCCTAAAGCACTGGAGAAAACTCTGCGGGAGACGCCTGGGAGGAATTCTGGGTAGATCCCGCAGGATGGACCACTGTCAAGTGAGAAAAATCATCTCGGGTATCTTCCCTGGAGGAGTCTGGGGTTGCTACCCGGGATTACAGGGAACCAAAGCACAGGAAAAATGTCTGCGGGAGACGCCTGGGAGGAATCTCAGATGCATCCCAGAGGATGGAGCATTGTCCAAAGAGAAAAATCATCTCGGGTATCTTCCCTGGAGGAGTCTGGGGTTGCTACCCGGGATCACAGGGCCCCAAAACACCGGAATAAACACTCAGGGACATACCTGCAAGGAGTCTCGGATGCTTCCCAGAGGATGGAGCTTTGTCCAAGGAGAAAAATCATCTCGGGTATCTTCCCTGGAGGAGTCTGGGATTGCTACCCAAGATGACAGGGCGCTAAACCACCGGAATAAAGACTCAGGGACATACCTGGAAGGAGTCTCGGATGCTTCCCAGAGGATGGAGCTTTGTCGAAGGAGAAAAATCATCTCGGGTATCTTCCCTGGAGGAGTCTGGGGTTGCTACCCGGGATTAAAGGGACCCAAACCACGGGAAAAATGTCTGCGGGATACGCCTTGGAGGAATCTCAGATGCATCCCAGAAGATGGAGCATTGTCCAAGGAGAAAAATCATCTCGGGTGTCTTCCCTGGAGGAGTCTGGGGTTGCTACCCGGGATCACAGGGCCCTAAAGCACTGGAATAAAAACTCAGGGACAAAGCTGTAAGGAGTCTCGGATGCTTCCCAGAGGATGGAGCATTGTCCAAGGAGAAAAATCATCTCGGGTATCTTCCCTGGAGGAGTCTGGGGTTGCTACCCGGGATCACAGGGCCCTAAAGCACTGGAGAAAACTCTGCGGGAGACGCCTGGGAGGAATTCTGGGTAGATCCCGCAGGATGGACCACTGTCAAGAGAGAAAAATCATATTGGGTGTCTTCCCTGGAGGAGTCTGGGGTTGCTACCTGGGATGACAGAACCATAAACCGTGAGAAAAAGACTCAGGGACATAGCTGCCACAAGTCTCGGATGCTTCCCAGAGGATGGAGCTTTGTCCAAGGAGAAAAATCATCTCGGGTATCTTCCCTGGAGGAGTCTGGGGTTGCTACCCGGGATTACAGGGACCCAAACCACAGGAAAAATGTCTGGGAGATGCCTGGGAGGAATCTCATATGCATCCCAGAAGATGGAGCTTTGTCCCAGGAGAAAAATCATCTCGGGTATCTTCCCTGGAGGAGTCTGGGGTTGCTACCCGGGATCACAGGGCCCCAAAACACCGGAATAAACATTCAGGGACATACCTGCAAGGAGTCACGGATGCTTCCCAGAGGATGGAGCTTTGTCCAAGGAGAAAAATCATCTCGGGTATCTTCCCTGGAGGAGTCTGGGGTTGCTACCCGGGATTACAGGGACCGAAAAAACAGGAAAAATGTCTGCGGGAGACGCCTGGGAGGAATCTCAGATGCATCCCAGAAGATGGAGCATTGTCCAAGGAGAAAAATCATCTCGGGTATCTTTCCTGGAGGAGTCTGGGGTTGCTACCCGGGATTACAGGGAACCAAACCACAGGAAAAATGTCTGCGGGAGACGCCTGGGAGGAATCTCAGATGCATCCCAGAGGATGGAGCATTGTCCAAAGAGAAAAATCATCTCGGGTATCTTCCCTGGAGGAGTCTGGGGTTGCTACCCGGGATCACAGGGCCCCAAAACACCGGAATAAAAAATCAGGGACATACCTGCAAGGAGTCTCGGATGCTTCCCAGAGGATGTAGCATTGTCCAAAGAGAAAAATCATCTCGGGTATCTTCCCTGGAGGAGTCTGGGGTACTACCCGGGATCACAGGGCCCTAAAGCACTGGAGAAAACTCTGCGGGAGACGCCTGGGAGGAATTCTGGGTAGATCCCCCAGGATGGACCACTGTCAAGAGAGAAAAATCATATTGGGTGTCTTCCCTGGAGGAGTCTGGGGTTGCTACCTGGGATGACAGAACCATAAACCGTGAGAAAAAGACTCAGGGACATAGCTGCGACAAGTCTCGGATGCAGCCCAGAGGATGGAGCTTTGTCCAAGGAGAAAAATCGTCTCGGGTATCTTCCCTGGAGGAGTCTGGGGTTGCTACCCGGGATTACAGGGACCCAAACCACAGGAAAAATGTTTGCGGGAGACGCCTGGGAGGAATCTCAGATGCATCCCAGAAGATGGAGCATTGTCCAAGGAGAAAAATCATCTCGGGTATCTTCCCTGGAGGAGTCTGGGGTTGCTACCGGGATTACAGGGACCCAAACCACAGGAAAAATGTCTGCGGGAGACGCCTGGGAGGAATCTCAGATGTATCCCAGAAGATGGAGCATTGTCCAAGGAGAAAAATCATCTCGGGTATCTTCCCTGGAGGAGTCTGGGGTTGCTACCCGGGATTACAGGGACCCAAACCACAGGAAAAATGTCTGCGGGAGACGCCTGGGAGGAATCTCAGATGCATCCCAGAAGATGGAGCATTGTTCAAGGAGAAAAATCATCTCGGGTATCTTCCCTGGAGGAGTCTGGGGTTGCTACCCGGGATCACAGGGCCCTAAACCCCAGGAAGAAAACACTCAGAAACAGAGCTGGGAGGAGTCTCGGGTGCATCCCTCAGGATGGACAATAGTCCAAGGAGAAAAATCAACTTGGGTATCTTCCACGGAGGAGTCTGGGGTTGCTACCCGGGATGACAGGGCCCAAAAGCACCGGAATAAACACTCAGGGAAAAAGCTGCAAGGAGTCTCGGATGTTTCCCAGAGGATGGAGCATTGTCCAAGGAGAAAAATCATCTCGGGTATCTTCCCTGGAGGAGTCTGGGGTTGCTACCCGGGATCACAGGGCCCTAAAGCACTGGAGAAAACTCTGCGGGAGACGCCTGGGAGGAATTCTGGGTAGATCCCGCAGGATGGACCACTGTCAAGAGAGAAAAATCATATTGGGTGTCTTCCCTGGAGGAGTCTGGGGTTGCTACCTGGGATGACAGAACCATAAACCGTGAGAAAAAGACTCAGGGACATAGCTGCGACAAGTCTCGGATGCAGCCCAGAGGATGGAGCATTGTCCAAGGAGAAAAATCATCTCGGGTATCTTCCCTGGAGGAGTCTGGGGTTGCTACCCGGGATTAAAGGGACCCAAACCACGGGAAAAATGTCTGCGGGATACGCCTGGGAGGAATCTCAGATGCATCCCAGAAGATGGAGCATTGTCCAAGGAGAAAAATCATCTCGGGTGTCTTCCCTGGAGGAGTCTGGGGTTGCTACCCGGGATCACAGGGCCCTAAAGCACTGGAATAAAAACTCAGGGACAAAGCTGTAAGGAGTCTCGGATGCTTCCCAGAGGATGGAGCATTGTCCAAGGAGAAAAATCATCTCGGGTATCTTCCCTGGAGGAGTCTGGGGTTGCTACCCGGGATCACAGGGCCCTAAAGCACTGGAGAAAACTCTGCGGGAGACGCCTGGGAGGAATTCTGGGTAGATCCCGCAGGATGGACCACTGTCAAGAGAGAAAAATCATATTGGGTGTCTTCCCTGGAGGAGTCTGGGGTTGCTACCTGGGATGACAGAACCATAAACCGTGAGAAAAAGACTCAGGGACATAGCTGCGACAAGTCTCGGATGCTTCCCAGAGGATGGAGCTTTGTCCAAGGAGAAAAATCATCTCGGGTATCTTCCCTGGAGGAGTCTGGGGTTGCTACCCGGGATTACAGGGACCCAAACCACAGGAAAAATGTTTGCGGGAGACGCCTGGGAGGAATCTCAGATGCATCCCAGAAGATGGAGCTTTGTCCCAGGAGAAAAATCATCTCGGGTATCTTCCCTGGAGGAGTCTGGGGTTGCTACCCGGGATCACAGGGCCCCAAAACACCGGAATAAACATTCAGGGACATACCTGCAAGGAGTCTCGGATGCTTCCCAGAGGATGGAGCTTTGTCCAAGGAGAAAAATCATCTCGGGTATCTTCCCTGGAGGAGTCTGGGGTTGCTACCCGGGATTACAGGGACCGAAAACAGAGGAAAAATGTCTGCGGGAGACGCCTGGGAGGAATCTCAGATGCATCCCAGAAGATGGAGCATTGTCCAAGGAGAAAAATCATCTCGGGTATCTTTCCTGGAGGAGTCTGGGGTTGCTACCCGGGATTACAGGGAACCAAACCACAGGAAAAATGTCTGCGGGAGACGCCTGGGAGGAATCTCAGATGCATCCCAGAGGATGGAGCATTGTCCAAAGAGAAAAATCATCTCGGGTATCTTCCCTGGAGGAGTCTGGGGTTGCTACCCGGGATCACAGGGCCCCAAAACACCGGAATAAAAAATCAGGGACATACCTGCAAGGAGTCTCGGATGCTTCCCAGAGGATGGAGCATTGTCCAAAGAGAAAAATCATCTCGGGTATCTTCCCTGGAGGAGTCTGGGGTACTACCCGGGATCACAGGGCCCTAAAGCACTGGAGAAAACTCTGCGGGAGACGCCTGGGAGGAATTCTGGGCAGATCCCCCAGGATGGACCACTGTCAAGAGAGAAAAATCATATTGGGTGTCTTCCCTGGAGGAGTCTGGGGTTGCTACCTGGGATGACAGAACCATAAACCGTGAGAAAAAGACTCAGGGACATAGCTGCGACAAGTCTCGGATGCAGCCCAGAGGATGGAGCTTTGTCCAAGGAGAAAATTCATCTCGGGTATCTTCCCTGGAGGAGTCTGGGGTTGCTACCCGGGATTACAGGGACCCAAAACACAGGAAAAATGTCTGCGGGAGACGCCTGGGAGGAATCTCAGATGCATCCCAGAAGATGGAGCATTGTCCAAGGAGAAAAATCATCTCGGGTATCTTTCCTGGAGGAGTCTGGGGTTGCTACCCGGGATTACAGGGAACCAAACCACAGGAAAAATGTCTGCGGGAGACGCCTGGGAGGAATCTCAGATGCATCCCAGAAGATGGAGCATTGTCCAAAGAGAAAAATCATCTCGGGTATCTTCCCTGGAGGAGTCTGGGGTTGCTACCCGGGATCACAGGGCCCTAAACCCCAGGAAGAAAACACTCAGAAACAGAGCTGGGAGAAGTCTCGGGTGCATCCCGCAGGATGGACAATAGTCCAAGGAGAAAAATCAACTTGGGTATCTTCCACGGAGGAGTCTGGGGTTGCTACCCGGGATGACAGGGCCCAAAAGCACCGGAATAAACACTCAGGGAAAAAGCTGCATGGAGTCTCGGATGCTTCCCAGAGGATGGAGCATTGTCCAAGGAGAAAAATCATCTCGGGTATCTTCCCTGGAGGAGTCTGGGGTTGCTACCCGGGATTACAGGGCCCTAAAGCACTGGAGAAAACTCTGCGGGAGAGGCCTGGGAGGAATTCTGGGTAGATCCCGCAGGATGGACCACTGTCAAGAGAGAAAAATCATATTGGGTGTCTTCCCTGGAGGAGTCTGGGGTTGCTACCTGGGATGACAGAACCATAAACCGTGAGAAAAAGACTCAGGGACATAGCTGCGACAAGTCTCGGATGCAGCCCAGAGGATGGAGCTTTGTCCAAGGAGAAAAATCATCTCGGGTATCTTCCCTGGAGGAGTCTGGGGTTGCTACCCGGGATCACAGGGCCCCAAAACACCGGAATAAAAACTCAGGGACATACCTGCAAGGAGTCTCGGATGCTTCCCAGAGGATGGAGCATTGTCCAAGGAGAAAAATTATCTTGGGTGTCTTCCCTGGAGGAGTCTGGGGTTGCTACCTGGGATGACAGAACCATAAACGGTGAGAAGAAGACTCAGGTACATAGCTGCCACAAGTCTCGGATGCTTCCCAGAGGATGGAGCTTTGTCCAAGGAGAAAAATCATCTCGGGTATCTTCCCTGGAGGAGTCTGGGGTTGCTACCCGGGATTACAGGGACCCAAACCACAGGAAAAATGTCTGGGAGATGCCTGGGAGGAATCTCATATGCATCCCAGAAGATGGAGCTTTGTCCCAGGAGAAAAATCATCTCGGGTATCTTCCCTGGAGGAGTCTGGGGTTGCTACCCGGGATCACAGGGCCCCAAAACACCGGAATAAACACTCAGGGACATACCTGCAAGGAGTCTCGGATGCTTCCCAGAGGATGGAGCTTTGTCCAAGGAGAAAAATCATCTCGGGTATCTTCCCTGGAGGAGTCTGGGGTTGCTACCCGGGATCACAGGGCCCCAAAACACCGGAATAAAAAATCAGGGACATACCTGCAAGGAGTTTCGGATGCTTCCCAGAGGATGGAGCATTGTCCAAGGAGAAAAATTATCTCGGGTATCTTCCCTAGAGGAGTCTGGGGTTCCTACCCGGGATCACAGGGCCCTAAAGCACTGGAGAAAACTCTGCGGGAGACGCCTGGGAGGAATTCTGGGTAGATCCCGCAGGATGGACCACTGTCAAGAGAGAAAAATCATATTGGGTGTCTTCCCTGGAGGAGTCTGGGGTTGCTACCTGGGATGACAGAACCATAAACCGCGAGAAAAAAGACTCAGGGACATAGCTGCGACAAGTCTCGGATGCATCCCGGAGGATGGAGCTTTGTCCAAGGAGAAAAATAATCCCGGATATCTTTCCTGGAGGAGTCTGGGGTTGCTACCCGGGATTAAAGGGACCCAAACCACGGGAAAAATGTCTGCGGGAGACGCCTGGGAGGAATCTCAGATGCATCCCAGAAGATGGAGCATTGTCCAAGGAGAAAAATCATCTCGGGTGTCTTCCCTGGAGGAGTCTGGGGTTGCTACCCGGGATCACAGGGCCCTAAAGCACTGGAATAAACACTCAGGGACAAAGCTGTAAGGAGTCTCGGATGCTTCCCAGAGGATCGAGCATTGTCCAAGGAGAAAAATCATCTCGGGTATCTTCCCTGGAGGAGTCTGGGGTTGCTACCTGGGATCACAGGGCCCTAAAGCACTGGAGAAAACTCTGCGGGAGACGCCTGGGAGGAATTCTGGGTAGATCCCGCAGGATGGACCACTGTCAAGAGAGAAAAATCATATTGGGTGTCTTCCCTGGAGGAGTCTGGGGTTGCTACCTGGGATGACAGAACCATAAACCGTGAGAAAAAGACTCAGGGACATAGCTGCCACAAGTCTCGGATGCTTCCCAGAGGATGGAGCTTTGTCCAAGGAGAAAAATCATCTCGGGTATCTTCCCTGGAGGAGTCTGGGGTTGCTACCCGGGATTACAGGGACCCAAACCACAGGAAAAATGTTTGCGGGAGACGCCTGGGAGGAATCTCAGATGCATCCCAGAAGATGGAGCATTGTCCAAGGAGAAAAATCATCTCGGGTATCTTCCCTGGAGGAGTCTGGGGTTGCTACCCGGGATTACAGGGACCCAAACCACAGGAAAAATGTCTGCGGGAGACGCCTGGGAGGAATCTCAGATGTATCCCAGAAGATGGAGCATTGTCCAAGGAGAAAAATCATCTCGGGTATCTTCCCTGGAGGAGTCTGGGGTTGCTACCTGGGATCACAGGGCCCTAAAGCACTGGAGAAAACTCTGCGGGAGACGCCTGGGAGGAATTCTGGGTAGATCCCGCAGGATGGACCACTGTCAAGAGAGAAAAATCATATTGGGTGTCTTCCCTGGAGGAGTCTGGGGTTGCTACCTGGGATGACAGAACCATAAACCGTGAGAAAAAGACTCAGGGACATAGCTGCGACAAGTCTCGGATGCATCCCAGCGGATGGAGCTTTGTCCAAGGAGAAAAATCATCTCGGGTATCTTCCCTGGAGGAGTCTGGGGTTGCTACCCGGGATCACAGGGCCCCAAAACACCGGAATAAAAACTCAGGGACATACCTGCAAGGAGTTTCGGATGCTTCCCAGAGGATGGAGCATTGTCCAAGGAGAAAAATCATCTCGGGTATCTTCCCTGGAGGAGTCTGGGGTTGCTACCCGGGATCACAGGGCCCTAAAGCACTGGAGAAAACTCTGCGGGAGACGCCTGGGAGGAATTCTGGGTAGATCCCGCAGGATGGACCACTGTCAAGAGAGAAAAATCATATTGGGTGTCTTCCCTGGAGGAGTCTGGGGTTGCTACCTGGGATGACAGAACCATAAACCGTGAGAAAAAGACTCAGGGACATAGCTGCCACAAGTCTCGGATGCTTCCCAGAGGATGGAGCTTTTTCCAAGGAGAAAAATCATCTCGGGTATCTTCCCTGGAGGAGTCTGGGGTTGCTACCCGGGATTACAGGGACCAAAACCACAGGAAAAATGTCTGCGAGATGCCTGGGAGGAATCTCATATGCATCCCAGAAGATCGAGCTTTGTCCAAGGAGAAAAATCATCTCGGGTATCTTCCCTGGAGGAGTCTGGGGTTGCTACCCGGGATCACAGGGCCCCAAAACACCGGAATAAACACTCAGGGACATACCTGCAAGGAGTCTCGGATGCTTCCCAGAGGATGGAGCTTTGTCCAAGGAGAAAAATCATCTCGGGTATCTTCCCTGGAGGAGTCTGGGATTGCTACCCAGGATGACAGGGCGCTAAACCACCGGAATAAAGACTAAGGGACATACCTGGAAGGAGTTTCGGATGCTTCCCAGAGGATGGAGCATTGTCCAACGAGAAAAATAATCTCGGGTATCTTCCCTGGAGGAGTCTGGGGTTGCTACCCGGGATCACAGGGCCCCAAAACACCGGAATAAACAATCAGGGACATACCTGCAAGGAGTCTTGGATGCTTCCCAGAGGATGGATCTTGGTCCAAGGAGAAAAATCATCTCGGGTATCTTCCCTGGAGGAGTCTGGGGTTGATACCCGGGATTGCAGGGACCCAAAACACAGGAAAAATGTCTGCGGGAGACGCCTGGGAGGAATCTCAGATGCATCCCAGAAGATGGAGCATTGTCCAAGGAGAAAAATCATCTCGGGTATCTTTCCGGGAGGAGTCTGGGGTTGCTACCTGGGATCACAGGGCACTAAACCCCACGAAGAAAACACTCAGAAACAGAGCTGGGAGGAGTCTCGGGTGCATCCCGCAGGATGGAGAATAGTCCAAGGCGAAAAATCAACTTGGGTATCTTCCACGGAGGAGTCTGGGGTTGCTACCCGGGATGACAGGGCCCAAAAGCACCGGAATAAACACTCAGGGAAAAAGCTGCAAGGAGTCTCGGATGCTTCCCAGAGGATGGAGCATTGTCCAAGGAGAAAAATCATCTCGGGTATCTTCCCTGGAGGAGTCTGGGGTTGCTACCCGGGATCACAGGGCCCTAAAGCACTGGAATAAACACTCAGGGACAAAGCTGTAAGGAGTCTCGGATGCTTCCCAGAGGATGGAGCATTGTCCAAGGAGAAAAATCATCTCGGGTATCTTCCCTGGAGGAGTCTGGGGTTGCTACCCGGGATCACAGGGCCCTAAAGCACTGGAGAAAACTCTGCGGGAGACGCCTGGGAGGAATTCTGGGTAGATCCCGCAGGATGGACCACTGTCAAGTGAGAAAAATCATCTCGGGTATCTTCCCTGGAGGAGTCTGGGGTTGCTACCCGGGATTACAGGGAACCAAAGCACAGGAAAAATGTCTGCGGGAGACGCCTGGGAGGAATCTCAGATGCATCCCAGAGGATGGAGCATTGTCCAAAGAGAAAAATCATCTCGGGTATCTTCCCTGGAGGAGTCTGGGGTTGCTACCCGGGATCACAGGGCCCCAAAACACCGGAATAAACACTCAGGGACATACCTGCAAGGAGTCTCGGATGCTTCCCAGAGGATGGAGCTTTGTCCAAGGAGAAAAATCATCTCGGGTATCTTCCCTGGAGGAGTCTGGGATTGCTACCCAGGATGACAGGGCGCTAAACCACCGGAATAAAGACTCAAGGACATACCTGGAAGGAGTCTCGGATGCTTCCCAGAGGATGGAGCTTTGTCGAAGGAGAAAAATCATCTCGGGTATCTTCCCTGGAGGAGTCTGGGGTTGCTACCCGGGATTAAAGGGACCCAAACCACGGGAAAAATGTCTGCGGGATACGCCTTGGAGGAATCTCAGATGCATCCCAGAAGATGGAGCATTGTCCAAGGAGAAAAATCATCTCGGGTGTCTTCCCTGGAGGAGTCTGGGGTTGCTACCCGGGATCACAGGGCCCTAAAGCACTGGAATAAAAACTCAGGGACAAAGCTGTAAGGAGTCTCGGATGCTTCCCAGAGGATGGAGCATTGTCCAAGGAGAAAAATCATCTCGGGTATCTTCCCTGGAGGAGTCTGGGGTTGCTACCCGGGATCACAGGGCCCTAAAGCACTGGAGAAAACTCTGCGGGAGACGCCTGGGAGGAATTCTGGGTAGATCCCGCAGGATGGACCACTGTCAAGAGAGAAAAATCATATTGGGTGTCTTCCCTGGAGGAGTCTGGGGTTGCTACCTGGGATGACAGAACCATAAACCGTGAGAAAAAGACTCAGGGACATAGCTGCCACAAGTCTCGGATGCTTCCCAGAGGATGGAGCTTTGTCCAAGGAGAAAAATCATCTCGGGTATCTTCCCTGGAGGAGTCTGGGGTTGCTACCCGGGATTACAGGGACCCAAACCACAGGAAAAATGTCTGGGAGATGCCTGGGAGGAATCTCATATGCATCCCAGAAGATGGAGCTTTGTCCCAGGAGAAAAATCATCTCGGGTATCTTCCCTGGAGGAGTCTGGGGTTGCTACCCGGGATCACAGGGCCCCAAAACACCGGAATAAACATTCAGGGACATACCTGCAAGGAGTCTCGGATGCTTCCCAGAGGATGGAGCTTTGTCCAAGGAGAAAAATCATCTCGGGTATCTTCCCTGGAGGAGTCTGGGGTTGCTACCCGGGATTACAGGGACCGAAAAAACAGGAAAAATGTCTGCGGGAGACGCCTGGGAGGAATCTCAGATGCATCCCAGAAGATGGAGCATTGTCCAAGGAGAAAAATCATCTCGGGTATCTTTCCTGGAGGAGTCTGGGGTTGCTACCCGGGATTACAGGGAACCAAACCACAGGAAAAATGTCTGCGGGAGACGCCTGGGAGGAATCTCAGATGCATCCCAGAGGATGGAGCATTGTCCAAAGAGAAAAATCATCTCGGGTATCTTCCCTGGAGGAGTCTGGGGTTGCTACCCGGGATCACAGGGCCCCAAAACACCGGAATAAAAAATCAGGGACATACCTGCAAGGAGTCTCGGATGCTTCCCAGAGGATGTAGCATTGTCCAAAGAGAAAAATCATCTCGGGTATCTTCCCTGGAGGAGTCTGGGGTACTACCCGGGATCACAGGGCCCTAAAGCACTGGAGAAAACTCTGCGGGAGACGCCTGGGAGGAATTCTGGGTAGATCCCCCAGGATGGACCACTGTCAAGAGAGAAAAATCATATTGGGTGTCTTCCCTGGAGGAGTCTGGGGTTGCTACCTGGGATGACAGAACCATAAACCGTGAGAAAAAGACTCAGGGACATAGCTGCGACAAGTCTCGGATGCAGCCCAGAGGATGGAGCTTTGTCCAAGGAGAAAAATCGTCTCGGGTATCTTCCCTGGAGGAGTCTGGGGTTGCTACCCGGGATTACAGGGACCCAAACCACAGGAAAAATGTTTGCGGGAGACGCCTGGGAGGAATCTCAGATGCATCCCAGAAGATGGAGCATTGTCCAAGGAGAAAAATCATCTCGGGTATCTTCCCTGGAGGAGTCTGGGGTTGCTACCGGGATTACAGGGACCCAAACC
Organism: Vanellus vanellus; assembly: GCF_965231255.1. Taxonomy (NCBI): domain Eukaryota; kingdom Metazoa; phylum Chordata; class Aves; order Charadriiformes; family Charadriidae; genus Vanellus; species Vanellus vanellus. Next base: position 72,427 of record NW_028127108.1, on the reverse strand, counting down.
ACAGGAAAAATGTCTGCGGGAGACGCCTGGGAGGAATCTCAGATGTATCCCAGAAGATGGAGCATTGTCCAAGGAGAAAAATCATCTCGGGTATCTTCCCTGGAGGAGTCTGGGGTTGCTACCCGGGATTACAGGGACCCAAACCACAGGAAAAATGTCTGCGGGAGACGCCTGGGAGGAATCTCAGATGCATCCCAGAAGATGGAGCATTGTTCAAGGAGAAAAATCATCTCGGGTATCTTCCCTGGAGGAGTCTGGGGTTGCTACCCGGGATCACAGGGCCCTAAACCCCAGGAAGAAAACACTCAGAAACAGAGCTGGGAGGAGTCTCGGGTGCATCCCTCAGGATGGACAATAGTCCAAGGAGAAAAATCAACTTGGGTATCTTCCACGGAGGAGTCTGGGGTTGCTACCCGGGATGACAGGGCCCAAAAGCACCGGAATAAACACTCAGGGAAAAAGCTGCAAGGAGTCTCGGATGTTTCCCAGAGGATGGAGCATTGTCCAAGGAGAAAAATCATCTCGGGTATCTTCCCTGGAGGAGTCTGGGGTTGCTACCCGGGATCACAGGGCCCTAAAGCACTGGAGAAAACTCTGCGGGAGACGCCTGGGAGGAATTCTGGGTAGATCCCGCAGGATGGACCACTGTCAAGAGAGAAAAATCATATTGGGTGTCTTCCCTGGAGGAGTCTGGGGTTGCTACCTGGGATGACAGAACCATAAACCGTGAGAAAAAGACTCAGGGACATAGCTGCGACAAGTCTCGGATGCAGCCCAGAGGATGGAGCATTGTCCAAGGAGAAAAATCATCTCGGGTATCTTCCCTGGAGGAGTCTGGGGTTGCTACCCGGGATTAAAGGGACCCAAACCACGGGAAAAATGTCTGCGGGATACGCCTGGGAGGAATCTCAGATGCATCCCAGAAGATGGAGCATTGTCCAAGGAGAAAAATCATCTCGGGTGTCTTCCCTGGAGGAGTCTGGGGTTGCTACCCGGGATCACAGGGCCCTAAAGCACTGGAATAAAAACTCAGGGACAAAGCTGTAAGGAGTCTCGGATGCTTCCCAGAGGATGGAGCATTGTCCAAGGAGAAAAATCATCTCGGGTATCTTCCCTGGAGGAGTCTGGGGTTGCTACCCGGGATCGCAGGGCCCTAAAGCACTGGAGAAAACTCTGCGGGAGACGCCTGGGAGGAATTCTGGGTAGATCCCGCAGGATGGACCACTGTCAAGAGAGAAAAATCATATTGGGTGTCTTCCCTGGAGGAGTCTGGGGTTGCTACCTGGGATGACAGAACCATAAACCGTGAGAAAAAGACTCAGGGACATAGCTGCGACAAGTCTCGGATGCTTCCCAGAGGATGGAGCTTTGTCCAAGGAGAAAAATCATCTCGGGTATCTTCCCTGGAGGAGTCTGGGGTTGCTACCCGGGATTACAGGGACCCAAACCACAGGAAAAATGTTTGCGGGAGACGCCTGGGAGGAATCTCAGATGCATCCCAGAAGATGGAGCTTTGTCCCAGGAGAAAAATCATCTCGGGTATCTTCCCTGGAGGAGTCTGGGGTTGCTACCCGGGATCACAGGGCCCCAAAACACCGGAATAAACATTCAGGGACATACCTGCAAGGAGTCTCGGATGCTTCCCAGAGGATGGAGCTTTGTCCAAGGAGAAAAATCATCTCGGGTATCTTCCCTGGAGGAGTCTGGGGTTGCTACCCGGGATTACAGGGACCGAAAACAGAGGAAAAATGTCTGCGGGAGACGCCTGGGAGGAATCTCAGATGCATCCCAGAAGATGGAGCATTGTCCAAGGAGAAAAATCATCTCGGGTATCTTTCCTGGAGGAGTCTGGGGTTGCTACCCGGGATTACAGGGAACCAAACCACAGGAAAAATGTCTGCGGGAGACGCCTGGGAGGAATCTCAGATGCATCCCAGAGGATGGAGCATTGTCCAAAGAGAAAAATCATCTCGGGTATCTTCCCTGGAGGAGTCTGGGGTTGCTACCCGGGATCACAGGGCCCCAAAACACCGGAATAAAAAATCAGGGACATACCTGCAAGGAGTCTCGGATGCTTCCCAGAGGATGGAGCATTGTCCAAAGAGAAAAATCATCTCGGGTATCTTCCCTGGAGGAGTCTGGGGTACTACCCGGGATCACAGGGCCCTAAAGCACTGGAGAAAACTCTGCGGGAGACGCCTGGGAGGAATTCTGGGCAGATCCCCCAGGATGGACCACTGTCAAGAGAGAAAAATCATATTGGGTGTCTTCCCTGGAGGAGTCTGGGGTTGCTACCTGGGATGACAGAACCATAAACCGTGAGAAAAAGACTCAGGGACATAGCTGCGACAAGTCTCGGATGCAGCCCAGAGGATGGAGCTTTGTCCAAGGAGAAAATTCATCTCGGGTATCTTCCCTGGAGGAGTCTGGGGTTGCTACCCGGGATTACAGGGACCCAAAACACAGGAAAAATGTCTGCGGGAGACGCCTGGGAGGAATCTCAGATGCATCCCAGAAGATGGAGCATTGTCCAAGGAGAAAAATCATCTCGGGTATCTTTCCTGGAGGAGTCTGGGGTTGCTACCCGGGATTACAGGGAACCAAACCACAGGAAAAATGTCTGCGGGAGACGCCTGGGAGGAATCTCAGATGCATCCCAGAAGATGGAGCATTGTCCAAAGAGAAAAATCATCTCGGGTATCTTCCCTGGAGGAGTCTGGGGTTGCTACCCGGGATCACAGGGCCCTAAACCCCAGGAAGAAAACACTCAGAAACAGAGCTGGGAGAAGTCTCGGGTGCATCCCGCAGGATGGACAATAGTCCAAGGAGAAAAATCAACTTGGGTATCTTCCACGGAGGAGTCTGGGGTTGCTACCCGGGATGACAGGGCCCAAAAGCACCGGAATAAACACTCAGGGAAAAAGCTGCATGGAGTCTCGGATGCTTCCCAGAGGATGGAGCATTGTCCAAGGAGAAAAATCATCTCGGGTATCTTCCCTGGAGGAGTCTGGGGTTGCTACCCGGGATTACAGGGCCCTAAAGCACTGGAGAAAACTCTGCGGGAGAGGCCTGGGAGGAATTCTGGGTAGATCCCGCAGGATGGACCACTGTCAAGAGAGAAAAATCATATTGGGTGTCTTCCCTGGAGGAGTCTGGGGTTGCTACCTGGGATGACAGAACCATAAACCGTGAGAAAAAGACTCAGGGACATAGCTGCGACAAGTCTCGGATGCAGCCCAGAGGATGGAGCTTTGTCCAAGGAGAAAAATCATCTCGGGTATCTTCCCTGGAGGAGTCTGGGGTTGCTACCCGGGATCACAGGGCCCCAAAACACCGGAATAAAAACTCAGGGACATACCTGCAAGGAGTCTCGGATGCTTCCCAGAGGATGGAGCATTGTCCAAGGAGAAAAATTATCTTGGGTGTCTTCCCTGGAGGAGTCTGGGGTTGCTACCTGGGATGACAGAACCATAAACGGTGAGAAGAAGACTCAGGTACATAGCTGCCACAAGTCTCGGATGCTTCCCAGAGGATGGAGCTTTGTCCAAGGAGAAAAATCATCTCGGGTATCTTCCCTGAGGAGTCTGGGGTTGCTACCCGGGATTACAGGGACCCAAACCACAGGAAAAATGTCTGGGAGATGCCTGGGAGGAATCTCATATGCATCCCAGAAGATGGAGCTTTGTCCCAGGAGAAAAATCATCTCGGGTATCTTCCCTGGAGGAGTCTGGGGTTGCTACCCGGGATCACAGGGCCCCAAAACACCGGAATAAACACTCAGGGACATACCTGCAAGGAGTCTCGGATGCTTCCCAGAGGATGGAGCTTTGTACAAGGAGAAAAATCATCTCGGGTATCTTCCCTGGAGGAGTCTGGGGTTGCTACCCGGGATCACAGGGCCCCAAAACACCGGAATAAAAACTCAGGGACATACCTGCAAGGAGTCTCGGATGCTTCCCAGAGGATGGAGCATTGTCCAAGGAGAAAAATTATCTTGGGTGTCTTCCCTGGAGGAGTCTGGGGTTGCTACCTGGGATGACAGAACCATAAACGGTGAGAAGAAGACTCAGGTACATAGCTGCCACAAGTCTCGGATGCTTCCCAGAGGATGGAGCTTTGTCCAAGGAGAAAAATCATCTCGGGTATCTTCCCTGGAGGAGTCTGGGGTTGCTACCCGGGATTACAGGGACCCAAACCACAGGAAAAATGTCTGGGAGATGCCTGGGAGGAATCTCATATGCATCCCAGAAGATGGAGCTTTGTCCCAGGAGAAAAATCATCTCGGGTATCTTCCCTGGAGGAGTCTGGGGTTGCTACCCGGGATCACAGGGCCCCAAAACACCGGAATAAACACTCAGGGACATACCTGCAAGGAGTCTCGGATGCTTCCCAGAGGATGGAGCTTTGTCCAAGGAGAAAAATCATCTCGGGTATCTTCCCTGGAGGAGTCTGGGGTTGCTACCCGGGATCACAGGGCCCCAAAACACCGGAATAAAAACTCAGGGACATACCTGCAAGGAGTTTCGGATGCTTCCCAGAGGATGGAGCATTGTCCAAGGAGAAAAATCATCTCGGGTATCTTCCCTGGAGGAGTCTGGGGTTGCTACCCGGGATCACAGGGCCCTAAAGCACTGGAGAAAACTCTGCGGGAGACGCCTGGGAGGAATTCTGGGTAGATCCCGCAGGATGGACCACTGTCAAGAGAGAAAAATCATATTGGGTGTCTTCCCTGGAGGAGTCTGGGGTTGCTACCTGGGATGACAGAACCATAAACCGTGAGAAAAAGACTCAGGGACATAGCTGCGACAAGTCTCGGATGCAGCCCAGAGGATGGAGCATTGTCCAAGGAGAAAAATCATCTCGGGTATCTTCCCTGGAGGAGTCTGGGGTTGCTACCCGGGATTAAAGGGACCCAAACCACGGGAAAAATGTCTGCGGGATACGCCTGGGAGGAATCTCAGATGCATCCCAGAAGATGGAGCATTGTCCAAGGAGAAAAATCATCTCGGGTGTCTTCCCTGGAGGAGTCTGGGGTTGCTACCCGGGATCACAGGGCCCTAAAGCACTGGAATAAAAACTCAGGGACAAAGCTGTAAGGAGTCTCGGATGCTTCCCAGAGGATGGAGCATTGTCCAAGGAGAAAAATCATCTCGGGTATCTTCCCTGGAGGAGTCTGGGGTTGCTACCCGGGATCACAGGGCCCTAAAGCACTGGAGAAAACTCTGCGGGAGACGCCTGGGAGGAATTCTGGGTAGATCCCGCAGGATGGACCACTGTCAAGAGAGAAAAATCATATTGGGTGTCTTCCCTGGAGGAGTCTGGGGTTGCTACCTGGGATGACAGAACCATAAACCGTGAGAAAAAGACTCAGGGACATAGCTGCGACAAGTCTCGGATGCTTCCCAGAGGATGGAGCTTTGTCCAAGGAGAAAAATCATCTCGGGTATCTTCCCTGGAGGAGTCTGGGGTTGCTACCCGGGATTACAGGGACCCAAACCACAGGAAAAATGTTTGCGGGAGACGCCTGGGAGGAATCTCAGATGCATCCCAGAAGATGGAGCTTTGTCCCAGGAGAAAAATCATCTCGGGTATCTTCCCTGGAGGAGTCTGGGGTTGCTACCCGGGATCACAGGGCCCCAAAACACCGGAATAAACATTCAGGGACATACCTGCAAGGAGTCTCGGATGCTTCCCAGAGGATGGAGCTTTGTCCAAGGAGAAAAATCATCTCGGGTATCTTCCCTGGAGGAGTCTGGGGTTGCTACCCGGGATTACAGGGACCGAAAACAGAGGAAAAATGTCTGCGGGAGACGCCTGGGAGGAATCTCAGATGCATCCCAGAAGATGGAGCATTGTCCAAGGAGAAAAATCATCTCGGGTATCTTTCCTGGAGGAGTCTGGGGTTGCTACCCGGGATTACAGGGAACCAAACCACAGGAAAAATGTCTGCGGGAGACGCCTGGGAGGAATCTCAGATGCATCCCAGAGGATGGAGCATTGTCCAAAGAGAAAAATCATCTCGGGTATCTTCCCTGGAGGAGTCTGGGGTTGCTACCCGGGATCACAGGGCCCCAAAACACCGGAATAAAAAATCAGGGACATACCTGCAAGGAGTCTCGGATGCTTCCCAGAGGATGGAGCATTGTCCAAAGAGAAAAATCATCTCGGGTATCTTCCCTGGAGGAGTCTGGGGTACTACCCGGGATCACAGGGCCCTAAAGCACTGGAGAAAACTCTGCGGGAGACGCCTGGGAGGAATTCTGGGCAGATCCCCCAGGATGGACCACTGTCAAGAGAGAAAAATCATATTGGGTGTCTTCCCTGGAGGAGTCTGGGGTTGCTACCTGGGATGACAGAACCATAAACCGTGAGAAAAAGACTCAGGGACATAGCTGCGACAAGTCTCGGATGCAGCCCAGAGGATGGAGCTTTGTCCAAGGAGAAAATTCATCTCGGGTATCTTCCCTGGAGGAGTCTGGGGTTGCTACCCGGGATTACAGGGACCCAAAACACAGGAAAAATGTCTGCGGGAGACGCCTGGGAGGAATCTCAGATGCATCCCAGAAGATGGAGCATTGTCCAAGGAGAAAAATCATCTCGGGTATCTTTCCTGGAGGAGTCTGGGGTTGCTACCCGGGATTACAGGGAACCAAACCACAGGAAAAATGTCTGCGGGAGACGCCTGGGAGGAATCTCAGATGCATCCCAGAAGATGGAGCATTGTCCAAAGAGAAAAATCATCTCGGGTATCTTCCCTGGAGGAGTCTGGGGTTGCTACCCGGGATCACAGGGCCCTAAACCCCAGGAAGAAAACACTCAGAAACAGAGCTGGGAGGAGTCTCGGGTGCATCCCGCAGGATGGACAATAGTCCAAGGAGAAAAATCAACTTGGGTATCTTCCACGGAGGAGTCTGGGGTTGCTACCCGGGATGACAGGGCCCAAAAGCACCGGAATAAACACTCAGGGAAAAAGCTGCATGGAGTCTCGGATGCTTCCCAGAGGATGGAGCATTGTCCAAGGAGAAAAATCATCTCGGGTATCTTCCCTGGAGGAGTCTGGGGTTGCTACCCGGGATTACAGGGCCCTAAAGCACTGGAGAAAACTCTGCGGGAGAGGCCTGGGAGGAATTCTGGGTAGATCCCGCAGGATGGACCACTGTCAAGAGAGAAAAATCATATTGGGTGTCTTCCCTGGAGGAGTCTGGGGTTGCTACCTGGGATGACAGAACCATAAACCGTGAGAAAAAGACTCAGGGACATAGCTGCGACAAGTCTCGGATGCAGCCCAGAGGATGGAGCTTTGTCCAAGGAGAAAAATCATCTCGGGTATCTTCCCTGGAGGAGTCTGGGGTTGCTACCCGGGATCACAGGGCCCCAAAACACCGGAATAAAAACTCAGGGACATACCTGCAAGGAGTCTCGGATGCTTCCCAGAGGATGGAGCATTGTCCAAGGAGAAAAATTATCTTGGGTGTCTTCCCTGGAGGAGTCTGGGGTTGCTACCTGGGATGACAGAACCATAAACGGTGAGAAGAAGACTCAGGTACATAGCTGCCACAAGTCTCGGATGCTTCCCAGAGGATGGAGCTTTGTCCAAGGAGAAAAATCATCTCGGGTATCTTCCCTGGAGGAGTCTGGGGTTGCTACCCGGGATTACAGGGACCCAAACCACAGGAAAAATGTCTGGGGGATGCCTGGGAGGAATCTCATATGCATCCCAGAAGATGGAGCTTTGTCCCAGGAGAAAAATCATCTCGGGTATCTTCCCTGGAGGAGTCTGGGGTTGCTACCCGGGATCACAGGGCCCCAAAACACCGGAATAAACACTCAGGGACATACCTGCAAGGAGTCTCGGATGCTTCCCAGAGGATGGAGCTTTGTCCAAGGAGAAAAATCATCTCGGGTATCTTCCCTGGAGGAGTCTGGGGTTGCTACCCGGGATCACAGGGCCCCAAAACACCGGAATAAAAAATCAGGGACATACCTGCAAGGAGTTTCGGATGCTTCCCAGAGGATGGAGCATTGTCCAAGGAGAAAAATTATCTCGGGTATCTTCCCTAGAGGAGTCTGGGGTTCCTACCCGGGATCACAGGGCCCTAAAGCACTGGAGAAAACTCTGCGGGAGACGCCTGGGAGGAATTCTGGGTAGATCCCGCAGGATGGACCACTGTCAAGAGAGAAAAATCATATTGGGTGTCTTCCCTGGAGGAGTCTGGGGTTGCTACCTGGGATGACAGAACCATAAACCGCGAGAAAAAAGACTCAGGGACATAGCTGCGACAAGTCTCGGATGCATCCCGGAGGATGGAGCTTTGTCCAAGGAGAAAAATAATCCCGGATATCTTTCCTGGAGGAGTCTGGGGTTGCTACCCGGGATTAAAGGGACCCAAACCACGGGAAAAATGTCTGCGGGAGACGCCTGGGAGGAATCTCAGATGCATCCCAGAAGATGGAGCATTGTCCAAGGAGAAAAATCATCTCGGGTGTCTTCCCTGGAGGAGTCTGGGGTTGCTACCCGGGATCACAGGGCCCTAAAGCACTGGAATAAACACTCAGGGACAAAGCTGTAAGGAGTCTCGGATGCTTCCCAGAGGATCGAGCATTGTCCAAGGAGAAAAATCATCTCGGGTATCTTCCCTGGAGGAGTCTGGGGTTGCTACCTGGGATCACAGGGCCCTAAAGCACTGGAGAAAACTCTGCGGGAGACGCCTGGGAGGAATTCTGGGTAGATCCCGCAGGATGGACCACTGTCAAGAGAGAAAAATCATATTGGGTGTCTTCCCTGGAGGAGTCTGGGGTTGCTACCTGGGATGACAGAACCATAAACCGTGAGAAAAAGACTCAGGGACATAGCTGCGACAAGTCTCGGATGCTTCCCAGAGGATGGAGCTTTGTCCAAGGAGAAAAATCATCTCGGGTATCTTCCCTGGAGGAGTCTGGGGTTGCTACCCGGGATTACAGGGACCCAAACCACAGGAAAAATGTTTGCGGGAGACGCCTGGGAGGAATCTCAGATGCATCCCAGAAGATGGAGCATTGTCCAAGGAGAAAAATCATCTCGGGTATCTTCCCTGGAGGAGTCTGGGGTTGCTACCCGGGATTACAGGGACCCAAACCACAGGAAAAATGTCTGCGGGAGACGCCTGGGAGGAATCTCAGATGTATCCCAGAAGATGGAGCATTGTCCAAGGAGAAAAATCATCTCGGGTATCTTCCCTGGAGGAGTCTGGGGTTGCTACCTGGGATCACAGGGCCCTAAAGCACTGGAGAAAACTCTGCGGGAGACGCCTGGGAGGAATTCTGGGTAGATCCCGCAGGATGGACCACTGTCAAGAGAGAAAAATCATATTGGGTGTCTTCCCTGGAGGAGTCTGGGGTTGCTACCTGGGATGACAGAACCATAAACCGTGAGAAAAAGACTCAGGGACATAGCTGCGACAAGTCTCGGATGCATCCCAGCGGATGGAGCTTTGTCCAAGGAGAAAAATCATCTCGGGTATCTTCCCTGGAGGAGTCTGGGGTTGCTACCCGGGATCACAGGGCCCCAAAACACCGGAATAAAAACTCAGGGACATACCTGCAAGGAGTTTCGGATGCTTCCCAGAGGATGGAGCATTGTCCAAGGAGAAAAATCATCTCGGGTATCTTCCCTGGAGGAGTCTGGGGTTGCTACCCGGGATCACAGGGCCCTAAAGCACTGGAGAAAACTCTGCGGGAGACGCCTGGGAGGAATTCTGGGTAGATCCCGCAGGATGGACCACTGTCAAGAGAGAAAAATCATATTGGGTGTCTTCCCTGGAGGAGTCTGGGGTTGCTACCTGGGATGACAGAACCATAAACCGTGAGAAAAAGACTCAGGGACATAGCTGCCACAAGTCTCGGATGCTTCCCAGAGGATGGAGCTTTTTCCAAGGAGAAAAATCATCTCGGGTATCTTCCCTGGAGGAGTCTGGGGTTGCTACCCGGGATTACAGGGACCAAAACCACAGGAAAAATGTCTGCGAGATGCCTGGGAGGAATCTCATATGCATCCCAGAAGATCGAGCTTTGTCCAAGGAGAAAAATCATCTCGGGTATCTTCCCTGGAGGAGTCTGGGGTTGCTACCCGGGATCACAGGGCCCCAAAACACCGGAATAAACACTCAGGGACATACCTGCAAGGAGTCTCGGATGCTTCCCAGAGGATGGAGCTTTGTCCAAGGAGAAAAATCATCTCGGGTATCTTCCCTGGAGGAGTCTGGGATTGCTACCCAGGATGACAGGGCGCTAAACCACCGGAATAAAGACTAAGGGACATACCTGGAAGGAGTTTCGGATGCTTCCCAGAGGATGGAGCATTGTCCAACGAGAAAAATAATCTCGGGTATCTTCCCTGGAGGAGTCTGGGGTTGCTACCCGGGATCACAGGGCCCCAAAACACCGGAATAAACAATCAGGGACATACCTGCAAGGAGTCTTGGATGCTTCCCAGAGGATGGATCTTGGTCCAAGGAGAAAAATCATCTCGGGTATCTTCCCTGGAGGAGTCTGGGGTTGATACCCGGGATTGCAGGGACCCAAAACACAGGAAAAATGTCTGCGGGAGACGCCTGGGAGGAATCTCAGATGCATCCCAGAAGATGGAGCATTGTCCAAGGAGAAAAATCATCTCGGGTATCTTTCCGGGAGGAGTCTGGGGTTGCTACCTGGGATCACAGGGCACTAAACCCCAGGAAGAAAACACTCAGAAACAGAGCTGGGAGGAGTCTCGGGTGCATCCCGCAGGATGGAGAATAGTCCAAGGCGAAAAATCAACTTGGGTATCTTCCACGGAGGAGTCTGGGGTTGCTACCCGGGATGACAGGGCCCAAAAGCACCGGAATAAACACTCAGGGAAAAAGCTGCAAGGAGTCTCGGATGCTTCCCAGAGGATGGAGCATTGTCCAAGGAGAAAAATCATCTCGGGTATCTTCCCTGGAGGAGTCTGGGGTTGCTACCCGGGATCACAGGGCCCTAAAGCACTGGAATAAACACTCAGGGACAAAGCTGTAAGGAGTCTCGGATGCTTCCCAGAGGATGGAGCATTGTCCAAGGAGAAAAATCATCTCGGGTATCTTCCTTGGAGGAGTCTGGGGTTGCTACCCGGGATCACAGGGCCCTAAAGCACTGGAGAAAACTCTGCGGGAGACGCCTGGGAGGAATTCTGGGTAGATCCCGCAGGATGGACCACTGTCAAGTGAGAAAAATCATCTCGGGTATCTTCCCTGGAGGAGTCTGGGGTTGCTACCCGGGATTACAGGGAACCAAAGCACAGGAAAAATGTCTGCGGGAGACGCCTGGGAGGAATCTCAGATGCATCCCAGAGGATGGAGCATTGTCCAAAGAGAAAAATCATCTCGGGTATCTTCCCTGGAGGAGTCTGGGGTTGCTACCCGGGATCACAGGGCCCCAAAACACCGGAATAAACACTCAGGGACATACCTGCAAGGAGTCTCGGATGCTTCCCAGAGGATGGAGCTTTGTCCAAGGAGAAAAATCATCTCGGGTATCTTCCCTGGAGGAGTCTGGGATTGCTACCCAGGATGACAGGGCGCTAAACCACCGGAATAAAGACTCAAGGACATACCTGGAAGGAGTCTCGGATGCTTCCCAGAGGATGGAGCTTTGTCGAAGGAGAAAAATCATCTCGGGTATCTTCCCTGGAGGAGTCTGGGGTTGCTACCCGGGATTAAAGGGACCCAAACCACGGGAAAAATGTCTGCGGGATACGCCTTGGAGGAATCTCAGATGCATCCCAGAAGATGGAGCATTGTCCAAGGAGAAAAATCATCTCGGGTGTCTTCCCTGGAGGAGTCTGGGGTTGCTACCCGGGATCACAGGGCCCTAAAGCACTGGAATAAAAACTCAGGGACAAAGCTGTAAGGAGTCTCGGATGCTTCCCAGAGGATGGAGCATTGTCCAAGGAGAAAAATCATCTCGGGTATCTTCCCTGGAGGAGTCTGGGGTTGCTACCCGGGATCACAGGGCCCTAAAGCACTGGAGAAAACTCTGCGGGAGACGCCTGGGAGGAATTCTGGGTAGATCCCGCAGGATGGACCACTGTCAAGAGAGAAAAATCATATTGGGTGTCTTCCCTGGAGGAGTCTGGGGTTGCTACCTGGGATGACAGAACCATAAACCGTGAGAAAAAGACTCAGGGACATAGCTGCCACAAGTCTCGGATGCTTCCCAGAGGATGGAGCTTTGTCCAAGGAGAAAAATCATCTCGGGTATCTTCCCTGGAGGAGTCTGGGGTTGCTACCCGGGATTACAGGGACCCAAACCACAGGAAAAATGTCTGGGAGATGCCTGGGAGGAATCTCATATGCATCCCAGAAGATGGAGCTTTGTCCCAGGAGAAAAATCATCTCGGGTATCTTCCCTGGAGGAGTCTGGGGTTGCTACCCGGGATCACAGGGCCCCAAAACACCGGAATAAACATTCAGGGACATACCTGCAAGGAGTCTCGGATGCTTCCCAGAGGATGGAGCTTTGTCCAAGGAGAAAAATCATCTCGGGTATCTTCCCTGGAGGAGTCTGGGGTTGCTACCCGGGATTACAGGGACCGAAAAAACAGGAAAAATGTCTGCGGGAGACGCCTGGGAGGAATCTCAGATGCATCCCAGAAGATGGAGCATTGTCCAAGGAGAAAAATCATCTCGGGTATCTTTCCTGGAGGAGTCTGGGGTTGCTACCCGGGATTACAGGGAACCAAACCACAGGAAAAATGTCTGCGGGAGACGCCTGGGAGGAATCTCAGATGCATCCCAGAGGATGGAGCATTGTCCAAAGAGAAAAATCATCTCGGGTATCTTCCCTGGAGGAGTCTGGGGTTGCTACCCGGGATCACAGGGCCCCAAAACACCGGAATAAAAAATCAGGGACATACCTGCAAGGAGTCTCGGATGCTTCCCAGAGGATGTAGCATTGTCCAAAGAGAAAAATCATCTCGGGTATCTTCCCTGGAGGAGTCTGGGGTACTACCCGGGATCACAGGGCCCTAAAGCACTGGAGAAAACTCTGCGGGAGACGCCTGGGAGGAATTCTGGGTAGATCCCCCAGGATGGACCACTGTCAAGAGAGAAAAATCATATTGGGTGTCTTCCCTGGAGGAGTCTGGGGTTGCTACCTGGGATGACAGAACCATAAACCGTGAGAAAAAGACTCAGGGACATAGCTGCGACAAGTCTCGGATGCAGCCCAGAGGATGGAGCTTTGTCCAAGGAGAAAAATCGTCTCGGGTATCTTCCCTGGAGGAGTCTGGGGTTGCTACCCGGGATTACAGGGACCCAAACCACAGGAAAAATGTTTGCGGGAGACGCCTGGGAGGAATCTCAGATGCATCCCAGAAGATGGAGCATTGTCCAAGGAGAAAAATCATCTCGGGTATCTTCCCTGGAGGAGTCTGGGGTTGCTACCGGGATTACAGGGACCCAAACCACAGGAAAAATGTCTGCGGGAGACGCCTGGGAGGAATCTCAGATGTATCCCAGAAGATGGAGCATTGTCCAAGGAGAAAAATCATCTCGGGTATCTTCCCTGGAGGAGTCTGGGGTTGCTACCCGGGATTACAGGGACCCAAACCACAGGAAAAATGTCTGCGGGAGACGCCTGGGAGGAATCTCAGATGCATCCCAGAAGATGGAGCATTGTTCAAGGAGAAAAATCATCTCGGGTATCTTCCCTGGAGGAGTCTGGGGTTGCTACCCGGGATCACAGGGCCCTAAACCCCAGGAAGAAAACACTCAGAAACAGAGCTGGGAGGAGTCTCGGGTGCATCCCTCAGGATGGACAATAGTCCAAGGAGAAAAATCAACTTGGGTATCTTCCACGGAGGAGTCTGGGGTTGCTACCCGGGATGACAGGGCCCAAAAGCACCGGAATAAACACTCAGGGAAAAAGCTGCAAGGAGTCTCGGATGTTTCCCAGAGGATGGAGCATTGTCCAAGGAGAAAAATCATCTCGGGTATCTTCCCTGGAGGAGTCTGGGGTTGCTACCCGGGATCACAGGGCCCTAAAGCACTGGAGAAAACTCTGCGGGAGACGCCTGGGAGGAATTCTGGGTAGATCCCGCAGGATGGACCACTGTCAAGAGAGAAAAATCATATTGGGTGTCTTCCCTGGAGGAGTCTGGGGTTGCTATCTGGGATGACAGAACCATAAACCGTGAGAAAAAGACTCAGGGACATAGCTGCGACAAGTCTCGGATGCAGCCCAGAGGATGGAGCATTGTCCAAGGAGAAAAATCATCTCGGGTATCTTCCCTGGAGGAGTCTGGGGTTGCTACCCGGGATTACAGGGACCCAAACCACAGGAAAAATGTTTGCGGGATACGCCTGGGAGGAATCTCAGATGCATCCCAGAAGATGGAGCTTTGTCCCAGGAGAAAAATCATCTCGGGTATCTTCCCTGGAGGAGTCTGGGGTTGCTACCCGGGATCACAGGGCCCCAAAACACCGGAATAAACATTCAGGGACATACCTGCAAGGAGTCTCGGATGCTTCCCAGAGGATGGAGCTTTGTCCAAGGAGAAAAATCATCTCGGGTATCTTCCCTGGAGGAGTCTGGGGTTGCTACCCGGGATTACAGGGACCCAAAACAGAGGAAAAATGTCTGCGGGAGACGCCTGGGAGGAATCTCAGATGCATCCCAGAAGATGGAGCATTGTCCAAGGAGAAAAATCATCTCGGGTATCTTTCCTGGAGGAGTCTGGGGTTGCTACCCGGGATTACAGGGAACCAAACCACAGGAAAAATGTCTGCGGGAGACGCCTGGGAGGAATCTCAGATGCATCCCAGAAGATGGAGCATTGTCCAAAGAGAAAAATCATCTCGGGTATCTTCCCTGGAGGAGTCTGGGGTTGCTACCCGGGATCACAGGGCCCTAAACCCCAGGAAGAAAACACTCAGAAACAGAGCTGGGAGAAGTCTCGGGTGCATCCCGCAGGATGGACAATAGTCCAAGGAGAAAAATCAACTTGGGTATCTTCCACGGAGGAGTCTGGGGTTGCTACCCGGGATGACAGGGCCCAAAAGCACCGGAATAAACACTCAGGGAAAAAGCTGCATGGAGTCTCGGATGCTTCCCAGAGGATGGAGCATTGTCCAAGGAGAAAAATCATCTCGGGTATCTTCCCTGGAGGAGTCTGGGGTTGCTACCCGGGATTACAGGGCCCTAAAGCACTGGAGAAAACTCTGCGGGAGAGGCCTGGGAGGAATTCTGGGTAGATCCCGCAGGATGGACCACTGTCAAGAGAGAAAAATCATATTGGGTGTCTTCCCTGGAGGAGTCTGGGGTTGCTACCTGGGATGACAGAACCATAAACCGTGAGAAAAAGACTCAGGGACATAGCTGCGACAAGTCTCGGATGCAGCCCAGAGGATGGAGCTTTGTCCAAGGAGAAAAATCATCTCGGGTATCTTCCCTGGAGGAGTCTGGGGTTGCTACCCGGGATCACAGGGCCCCAAAACACCGGAATAAAAACTCAGGGACATACCTGCAAGGAGTCTCGGATGCTTCCCAGAGGATGGAGCATTGTCCAAGGAGAAAAATTATCTTGGGTGTCTTCCCTGGAGGAGTCTGGGGTTGCTACCTGGGATGACAGAACCATAAACGGTGAGAAGAAGACTCAGGTACATAGCTGCCACAAGTCTCGGATGCTTCCCAGAGGATGGAGCTTTGTCCAAGGAGAAAAATCATCTCGGGTATCTTCCCTGGAGGAGTCTGGGGTTGCTACCCGGGATTACAGGGACCCAAACCACAGGAAAAATGTCTGGGAGATGCCTGGGAGGAATCTCATATGCATCCCAGAAGATGGAGCTTTGTCCCAGGAGAAAAATCATCTCGGGTATCTTCCCTGGAGGAGTCTGGGGTTGCTACCCGGGATCACAGGGCCCCAAAACACCGGAATAAACACTCAGGGACATACCTGCAAGGAGTCTCGGATGCTTCCCAGAGGATGGAGCTTTGTCCAAGGAGAAAAATCATCTCGGGTATCTTCCCTGGAGGAGTCTGGGGTTGCTACCCGGGATCACAGGGCCCCAAAACACCGGAATAAAAAATCAGGGACATACCTGCAAGGAGTTTCGGATGCTTCCCAGAGGATGGAGCATTGTCCAAGGAGAAAAATTATCTCGGGTATCTTCCCTAGAGGAGTCTGGGGTTCCTACCCGGGATCACAGGGCCCTAAAGCACTGGAGAAAACTCTGCGGGAGACGCCTGGGAGGAATTCTGGGTAGATCCCGCAGGATGGACCACTGTCAAGAGAGAAAAATCATATTGGGTGTCTTCCCTGGAGGAGTCTGGGGTTGCTACCTGGGATGACAGAACCATAAACCGCGAGAAAAAAGACTCAGGGACATAGCTGCGACAAGTCTCGGATGCATCCCGGAGGATGGAGCTTTGTCCAAGGAGAAAAATAATCCCGGATATCTTTCCTGGAGGAGTCTGGGGTTGCTACCCGGGATTAAAGGGACCCAAACCACGGGAAAAATGTCTGCGGGAGACGCCTGGGAGGAATCTCAGATGTATCCCAGAAGATGGAGCATTGTCCAAGGAGAAAAATCATCTCGGGTATCTTCCCTGGAGGAGTCTGGGGTTGCTACCTGGGATCACAGGGCCCTAAAGCACTGGAGAAAACTCTGCGGGAGACGCCTGGGAGGAATTCTGGGTAGATCCCGCAGGATGGACCACTGTCAAGAGAGAAAAATCATATTGGGTGTCTTCCCTGGAGGAGTCTGGGGTTGCTACCTGGGATGACAGAACCATAAACCGTGAGAAAAAGACTCAGGGACATAGCTGCGACAAGTCTCGGATGCATCCCAGCGGATGGAGCTTTGTCCAAGGAGAAAAATCATCTCGGGTATCTTCCCTGGAGGAGTCTGGGGTTGCTACCCGGGATCACAGGGCCCCAAAACACCGGAATAAAAACTCAGGGACATACCTGCAAGGAGTTTCGGATGCTTCCCAGAGGATGGAGCATTGTCCAAGGAGAAAAATCATCTCGGGTATCTTCCCTGGAGGAGTCTGGGGTTGCTACCCGGGATCACAGGGCCCTAAAGCACTGGAGAAAACTCTGCGGGAGACGCCTGGGAGGAATTCTGGGTAGATCCCGCAGGATGGACCACTGTCAAGAGAGAAAAATCATATTGGGTGTCTTCCCTGGAGGAGTCTGGGGTTGCTACCTGGGATGACAGAACCATAAACCGTGAGAAAAAGACTCAGGGACATAGCTGCCACAAGTCTCGGATGCTTCCCAGAGGATGGAGCTTTTTCCAAGGAGAAAAATCATCTCGGGTATCTTCCCTGGAGGAGTCTGGGGTTGCTACCCGGGATTACAGGGACCAAAACCACAGGAAAAATGTCTGCGAGATGCCTGGGAGGAATCTCATATGCATCCCAGAAGATCGAGCTTTGTCCAAGGAGAAAAATCATCTCGGGTATCTTCCCTGGAGGAGTCTGGGGTTGCTACCCGGGATCACAGGGCCCCAAAACACCGGAATAAACACTCAGGGACATACCTGCAAGGAGTCTCGGATGCTTCCCAGAGGATGGAGCTTTGTCCAAGGAGAAAAATCATCTCGGGTATCTTCCCTGGAGGAGTCTGGGATTGCTACCCAGGATGACAGGGCGCTAAACCACCGGAATAAAGACTAAGGGACATACCTGGAAGGAGTTTCGGATGCTTCCCAGAGGATGGAGCATTGTCCAACGAGAAAAATAATCTCGGGTATCTTCCCTGGAGGAGTCTGGGGTTGCTACCCGGGATCACAGGGCCCCAAAACACCGGAATAAACAATCAGGGACATACCTGCAAGGAGTCTTGGATGCTTCCCAGAGGATGGATCTTGGTCCAAGGAGAAAAATCATCTCGGGTATCTTCCCTGGAGGAGTCTGGGGTTGATACCCGGGATTGCAGGGACCCAAAACACAGGAAAAATGTCTGCGGGAGACGCCTGGGAGGAATCTCAGATGCATCCCAGAAGATGGAGCATTGTCCAAGGAGAAAAATCATCTCGGGTATCTTTCCGGGAGGAGTCTGGGGTTGCTACCTGGGATCACAGGGCACTAAACCCCAGGAAGAAAACACTCAGAAACAGAGCTGGGAGGAGTCTCGGGTGCATCCCGCAGGATGGAGAATAGTCCAAGGCGAAAAATCAACTTGGGTATCTTCCACGGAGGAGTCTGGGGTTGCTACCCGGGATGACAGGGCCCAAAAGCACCGGAATAAACACTCAGGGAAAAAGCTGCAAGGAGTCTCGGATGCTTCCCAGAGGATGGAGCATTGTCCAAGGAGAAAAATCATCTCGGGTATCTTCCCTGGAGGAGTCTGGGGTTGCTACCCGGGATCACAGGGCCCTAAAGCACTGGAATAAACACTCAGGGACAAAGCTGTAAGGAGTCTCGGATGCTTCCCAGAGGATGGAGCATTGTCCAAGGAGAAAAATCATCTCGGGTATCTTCCCTGGAGGAGTCTGGGGTTGCTACCCGGGATCACAGGGCCCTAAAGCACTGGAGAAAACTCTGCGGGAGACGCCTGGGAGGAATTCTGGGTAGATCCCGCAGGATGGACCACTGTCAAGTGAGAAAAATCATCTCGGGTATCTTCCCTGGAGGAGTCTGGGGTTGCTACCCGGGATTACAGGGAACCAAAGCACAGGAAAAATGTCTGCGGGAGACGCCTGGGAGGAATCTCAGATGCATCCCAGAGGATGGAGCATTGTCCAAAGAGAAAAATCATCTCGGGTATCTTCCCTGGAGGAGTCTGGGGTTGCTACCCGGGATCACAGGGCCCCAAAACACCGGAATAAACACTCAGGGACATACCTGCAAGGAGTCTCGGATGCTTCCCAGAGGATGGAGCTTTGTCCAAGGAGAAAAATCATCTCGGGTATCTTCCCTGGAGGAGTCTGGGATTGCTACCCAGGATGACAGGGCGCTAAACCACCGGAATAAAGACTCAAGGACATACCTGGAAGGAGTCTCGGATGCTTCCCAGAGGATGGAGCTTTGTCGAAGGAGAAAAATCATCTCGGGTATCTTCCCTGGAGGAGTCTGGGGTTGCTACCCGGGATTAAAGGGACCCAAACCACGGGAAAAATGTCTGCGGGATACGCCTTGGAGGAATCTCAGATGCATCCCAGAAGATGGAGCATTGTCCAAGGAGAAAAATCATCTCGGGTGTCTTCCCTGGAGGAGTCTGGGGTTGCTACCCGGGATCACAGGGCCCTAAAGCACTGGAATAAAAACTCAGGGACAAAGCTGTAAGGAGTCTCGGATGCTTCCCAGAGGATGGAGCATTGTCCAAGGAGAAAAATCATCTCGGGTATCTTCCCTGGAGGAGTCTGGGGTTGCTACCCGGGATCACAGGGCCCTAAAGCACTGGAGAAAACTCTGCGGGAGACGCCTGGGAGGAATTCTGGGTAGATCCCGCAGGATGGACCACTGTCAAGAGAGAAAAATCATATTGGGTGTCAAATCATAAAAAATCATATTGGGTGAAAAAATCATAAAAAATCATATTGGGTGAAAAATCATATTGAGTCGCCGAGGAGACCAGCTTCAGTGAAGGTAAGCCCTCACTGGGGAAGGGGATCGCGGCGGACAAGGCCGGTAAAGGGCTCTTTCGAGGGCTCTCGTAGCCGGGAAAAGCGGCTAGCTCGTGTCGGAACCGGCAGCTCGGGGGCGGGCTGCTGACGCGGCAGGGGCGGAGACAACGTCAGGCGCGGCAGTTCTAAACGGGCTGCCCCGGAGCGCAGCGGCCGGCCGCTGCGCACCCAGCACGCGGACAGCCAGTGGGCGTCACCCAGGCCCTCACTGCAGCACCGCAGTGGGAGGGGGCGAACAGGGAGCAACTTTTCGCAGGTAGGTCACTGAGAGCCTTGCGTCTGAGCTGAGCACAAGCTGGGCAAACGCAAGCAGAGGAACATCGGTGTGCAGGGGCACGGGCTCAGGGCTTGCGGGAAGCTGACGGCAGAGATCCAGCACCTCCCACTGCAAGAGAAGAACATGCCTCCAAAACGGTCAAGAGCTGCTGCGAGAAAGAATGTGGGAACTCAGACCGAGCTCCCACGAAAACATGTGGCTGTGCAGGTTTCGGGCTGCAATGAATGCCGGAGCCTGGCACTGCTCTCACAGGGAGCCAGTGACACCGCCTGCATACGGTGTGATCAAGTAAATGATCTGCTCAGGCAGGTGGTTGAACTGAAGGAAGAGGTAGAAAGGTTAAGAACTATCAGAGACTGTGAAAATGAAATAGACTGGTGGAGCCATACCCTGAGACCAAGGCAGCAGGAAGAGGCTCCATTGGAAGTGGTTGATCCCCTTCCCTCCTGTCACCAAGCGGAAGGAGAGAACTTAAGGGATAAGGAGGAGTGGAGTCAGATCCCTCCCCGGAGAGGCAAGCGGAACCTCTCGCAGCCCCCCTCACCATCCCAATTGCCCTTGCAGAATAGGTATGGGGCTTTGGAATTCGAAGACCAGGCGATCGAGGATGGAAAGGATGATCCATCCAGTGAGGCGCCCAGTGCTGGGCACTCACCCCGCCGCCTCAGGACTTCCTCAACCAAGAAAGAAAGGAAGGTATTTGTGCTAGGTGACTCCCTTCTGAGGGGAACAGAGGGCCCTATCTGTAGACCGGACCCATCCCACAGGGAAGTCAGCTGCCTCCCTGGGGCCAGAATTAAGGACATAAGGAGAAAACTCCCTTCCCTGGTTAAGACATCAGATTACTACCCACTACTGATATTTCAGGTAGGTGGTGATGAGGTAGGTACCAGAAGTCTAAGGGCAATGAAGAATGACTTCAGGGCCCTGGGACGGCTGGTTAAGGGATCGGGAGCACAAATAGTGTTCTCCTCTATCCCACCATTTGCAGGGGTTGACCAGGGGATAAATAGGAGGAGTCAGGAAATTAACTCCTGGCTCCGAGACTGGTGTATCCGGCAGAACTTTGGCTTTTTTGATCATGGGCTCATCTACAGGAAACCAGGCATGCTGGCAACAGGTGGGGGAAGCCTAACCCGAAGGGGAAGAAAGATCCTGGGACAAGAGCTAGCAGGGCTCATCTACAGGGCTTTAAACTAGGTTTGAAGGGGGACGGGGATGAGACCAGGACTACAAAAGTGGTGCCTGGGAGAAGCGTACCAGTGCTTCTGGGTAAAAGTGTTAGCAAGGTCTTGCAGCCTGTCCCAGTGGTGGTGGGGGATGGTGAATTGTGTGACAGCCAAGGCACGAGGGGTAGTGATAATTTGGTAGCTACAGTAGTGCCTGAGTATGATCAGGTGCGAATTAGGGCTTGTCCCCCCAAGAAAGTGGCAGGGCAATCAGCCCAGCTGAAGTGCATCTATACTAATGCACGCAGCATGGGAAATAAACAGGAGGAGCTGGAGGCCATTGTACAGCAAGGAAACTATGATATAGTCGCCATCACAGAAACGTGGTGGGAGGACACGCACAAGTGGAGTGCTGTAATGGATGGCTACCAACTCTTCAAAAAGGATAGGCAAGGAAGAAGAGGTGGTGGGGTGGCCCTCTATGTTAGGGGCAGTTTTGAATGCCAGGAACTTAACAGTGTGGATGACAACACTGAGTGTGTATGGATAAAAATTAAGGGGAAGGCTAATAAGGCAGACATCGTGATGGGAGTTTGTTATAGACCTCCTAATCAGGATGTAGAAGCCGATGAAGTATTCTACAAACAGCTGGCAGAGGTCTCACAATCATCTGCCCTTGTTCTTGTGGGGGACTTCAACTTCCCAGACGTCTGCTGGAAATACAATGCAGCAGAGAGGGAACAGTCATGGAGGTTCCTGGAGTGTGTGGAAGACAACTTCCTAACACAGCTGGTGAAGGAACCAACTAGGGGAAGTGCCCTACTGGACCTACTGTTTGTTAACAGAGAAGGTCTTGTGGAGGATGTAAAGGTTGGAGGTCGCCTTGGGCACAGTGATCACGAAATGATAGAATTTTCAATTCTTGATCACGTAAGGCGGGGAGCCAGCAGAACTGCCACCTTGGATTTCCGAAGGGCAGACTTTAGCCTGTTTAGGAGCATGGTCGAGAGTGTCCCTTGGGAGGCAGTTTTGAAGAGCAAAGGTGCCCAGGAAGGCTGGGCATACTTCAAGCAGGTGCTCTTAAAAGCTCAGGAGAAGGCCATCCCCTTGTCTCGAAAAACGAGCAGACGGGGAAGACGACCAGCCTGGCTAAATGGAGAACTTTGGCTGGACCTCAGGAAAAAAAGAAAAGTTTACATTCTCTGGAAAAGGGGGTTGGCAACTTATGAGGATTATCAAGATATAACAAAGCTATGTAGGGGGAAAATGAGAAGGGCCAAAGCTCAATCAGAACTCAGCTTGGCCACTGCAGTCAAAGACAATAAGAAAAGGTTCTTTGAATATATCAATAGAAAAAGGAAGACTAGGGAAAATGTAGGCCCGCTGGTAAATGAGACAGGTGCCCTAGTGGTGGAGGACGCAGAGAAGGCAGAGTTACTGAATGCCTTCTTTTCGTCGGTCTTCACTGCTAAAGCTGTCCCTCATGAATCCCACCCTCTGAAGGCGAAAGGGGAGGTCTGGAGAGTGGAAGATTTTCCCTCAGTTGAGGAGGACCGGGTCAGAGACCACTTGGCCAAGCTGGACATTCATAAGTCCATGGGCCCTGATGGCATGCATCCGCGAGTGCTGAGAGAGCTGGCGGATGTTATTGCTAGACCACTCTCCATCGTCTTTGAACGGTCATGGAGAACAGGAGAGGTGCCTGAGGACTGGAGGAAGGCCGACATCACTCCAATCTTCAAAAAAGGCAAGAAGGAGGACCCAGGGAACTACAGACCGGTTAGTCTCACCTCTGTCCCTGGGAAGGTATTGGAGCGACTCATTCTGGATGTCATCTCCAATCACGTTGAGGAACAGGAAGTTATTGGAAGTGGTCAACATGGATTTACCAAGGGTAAATCGTGCTTGACCAATCTGATAGCTTTCTATGATGTTATAACTGGTTGGCTGGATGAGGGGAAAGTCGTGGATGTCATCTACCTTGACTTTAGCAAGGCTTTTGACACTGTCTCCCATGACATCCTCATTAGGAAGCTGAGGAAGTATAGGCTAGATGAGGTGACAGTGAGGTGGATTGAGAGTTGGCTGCGGGACAGGACTCAGAGGGTTGTGATCAGCGGCACAGAGTCTAGTTGGAGGCCTGTAACCAGTGGTGTCCCCCAGGGGTCAATACTCGGTCCTATTTTGTTTAATATATTCATTAATGACCTGGATGAGGGGACAGAGTGTATCCTCAGCAAGTTTGCTGATGATACCAAACTGGGTGGGGTGGCTGACACCCCAGAGGGCTGTGCTGCCATCCAGCGTGACCTGGACAGGCTGGAGAGCTGGGCAGAGAAGAACCTAATGAGGTTCAACAAAACCAAGTGCAAGGTCCTGCACCTGGGGAGGAGGAATGCTAGGCACCAGTACAGGTTAGGGGCTTACCTGCTGGGAGATAGCTTGGAGGAGAAGGATCTGGGGGTTGTGGTAGACAGTAAATTATCCATGGCCCAGCAATGTGCCCTTGTCGCCAAAAAGGCCAATGGAATCCTGGGCTGCATAGGGAAGAGTGTGGCCAGTAGGTCGAGGGAGGTCATTCTCCCCCTCTACTCGGCACTGGTGAGGCCACAACTGGAATACTGTGTCCAGTTTTGGGCTCCCCAGTTCAAGAGGGACAGGGAACTGCTGGAGCGAGTCCAGCGAAGGGCAACTAAGATGATTAAGGGCTTGGAGCATCTGCCTTATGAGGAAAGGCTGAGAGAGCTGGGACTCTTTAGCCTGGAGAAGAGAAGGCTGAGGGGAGACCTGATTATGGCATACAAGTATCTAAGGGGTGGGTTGAAGAAGGATGGAGCCAGGCTCTTTTCATTGGTTCCAAGTGACAGGACGAGGGGCAATGGGCACAAGTTAGAACACAGGAAGTTCCGTTCAAATACACGGAAACAGTTCTTTACGGTTCGGGTGACAGAGCACTGGAACAGGCTGCCCAGGGAGGTTGTGGAGTCCCCTTCCCTGGAGATTTTCAAGACCCGCCTGGATGCAGTCCTGAGTAATGTGCTCTAGGCAATCCTGCTTTAGCAGGGGAGTTGGACTAGATGATCTCTAGAGGTCCCTTCCAACTCTGATAATTCTGTGATTCTGTGATTCTGTGATTCTGTCTTCCCTGGAGGAGTCTGGGGTTGCTACCTGGGATGACAGAACCATAAACCGTGAGAAAAAGACTCAGGGACATAGCTGCCACAAGTCTCGGATGCTTCCCAGAGGATGGAGCTCTGTCCAAGGAGAAAAATCATCTCGGGTATCTTCCCTGGAGGAGTCTGGGGTTGCTACCCGTGATTACAGGGACCCAAACCACAGGAAAAATGTCTGGGAGATGCCTGGGAGGAATCTCATATGCATCCCAGAAGATGGAGCTTTGTCCCAGGAGAAAAATCATCTCGGGTATCTTCCCTGGAGGAGTCTGGGGTTGCTACCCGGGATCACAGGGCCCCAAAACACCGGAATAAACATTCAGGGACATACCTGCAAGGAGTCTCGGATGCTTCCCAGAGGATGGAGCTTTGTCCAAGGAGAAAAATCATCTCGGGTATCTTCCCTGGAGGAGTCTGGGGTTGCTACCCGGGATTACAGGGACCGAAAAAACAGGAAAAATGTCTGAGGGAGACGCCTGGGAGGAATCTCAGATGCATCCCAGAAGATGGAGCATTGTCCAAGGAGAAAAATCATCTCGGGTATCTTTCCTGGAGGAGTTTGGGGTTGCTACCCGGGATTACAGGGAACCAAACCACAGGAAAAATGTCTGCGGGAGACGCCTGGGAGGAATCTCAGATGCATCCCAGAGGATGGAGCATTGTCCAAAGAGAAAAATCATCTCGGGTATCTTCCCTGGAGGAGTCTGGGGTTGCTACCCGGGATCACAGGGCCCCAAAACACCGGAATAAAAAATCAGGGACATACCTGCAAGGAGTCTCGGATGCTTCCCAGAGGATGGAGCATTGTCCAAAGAGAAAAATCATCTCGGGTATCTTCCCTGGAGGAGTCTGGGGTACTACCCGGGATCACAGGGCCCTAAAGCACTGGAGAAAACTCTGCGGGAGACGCCTGGGAGGAATTCTGGGTAGATCCCCCAGGATGGACCACTGTCAAGAGAGAAAAATCATATTGGGTGTCTTCCCTGGAGGAGTCTGGGGTTGCTACCTGGGATGACAGAACCATAAACCGTGAGAAAAAGACTCAGGGACATAGCTGCGACAAGTCTCGGATGCAGCCCAGAGGATGGAGCTTTGTCCAAGGAGAAAAATCGTCTCGGGTATCTTCCCTGGAGGAGTCTGGGGTTGCTACCCGGGATTACAGGGACCCAAACCACAGGAAAAATGTTTGCGGGAGACGCCTGGGAGGAATCTCAGATGCATCCCAGAAGATGGAGCATTGTCCAAGGAGAAAAATCATCTCGGGTATCTTCCCTGGAGGAGTCTGGGGTTGCTACCGGGATTACAGGGACCCAAACCACAGGAAAAATGTCTGCGGGAGACGCCTGGGAGGAATCTCAGATGTATCCCAGAAGATGGAGCATTGTCCAAGGAGAAAAATCATCTCGGGTATCTTCCCTGGAGGAGTCTGGGGTTGCTACCCGGGATTACAGGGACCCAAACCACAGGAAAAATGTCTGCGGGAGACGCCTGGGAGGAATCTCAGATGCATCCCAGAAGATGGAGCATTGTTCAAGGAGAAAAATCATCTCGGGTATCTTCCCTGGAGGAGTCTGGGGTTGCTACCCGGGATCACAGGGCCCTAAACCCCAGGAAGAAAACACTCAGAAACAGAGCTGGGAGGAGTCTCGGGTGCATCCCTCAGGATGGACAATAGTCCAAGGAGAAAAATCAACTTGGGTATCTTCCCTGGAGGAGTCTGGGGTTGCTACCCGGGATGACAGGGCCCAAAAGCACCGGAATAAACACTCAGGGAAAAAGCTGCAAGGAGTCTCGGATGTTTCCCAGAGGATGGAGCATTGTCCAAGGAGAAAAATCATCTCGGGTATCTTCCCTGGAGGAGTCTGGGGTTGCTACCCGGGATCACAGGGCCCTAAAGCACTGGAGAAAACTCTGCGGGAGACGCCTGGGAGGAATTCTGGGTAGATCCCGCAGGATGGACCACTGTCAAGAGAGAAAAATCATATTGGGTGTCTTCCCTGGAGGAGTCTGGGGTTGCTACCTGGGATGACAGAACCATAAACCGTGAGAAAAAGACTCAGGGACATAGCTGCGACAAGTCTCGGATGCAGCCCAGAGGATGGAGCATTGTCCAAGGAGAAAAATCATCTCGGGTATCTTCCCTGGAGGAGTCTGGGGTTGCTACCCGGGATTAAAGGGACCCAAACCACGGGAAAAATGTCTGCGGGATACGCCTGGGAGGAATCTCAGATGCATCCCAGAAGATGGAGCATTGTCCAAGGAGAAAAATCATCTCGGGTGTCTTCCCTGGAGGAGTCTGGGGTTGCTACCCGGGATCACAGGGCCCTAAAGCACTGGAATAAAAACTCAGGGACAAAGCTGTAAGGAGTCTCGGATGCTTCCCAGAGGATGGAGCTTTGTCCAAGGAGAAAAATCATCTCGGGTATCTTCCCTGGAGGAGTCTGGGGTTGCTACCCGGGATCACAGGGCCCTAAAGCACTGGAGAAAACTCTGCGGGAGACGCCTGGGAGGAATTCTGGGTAGATCCCGCAGGATGGACCACTGTCAAGAGAGAAAAATCATATTGGGTGTCTTCCCTGGAGGAGTCTGGGGTTGCTACCTGGGATGACAGAACCATAAACCGTGAGAAAAAGACTCAGGGACATAGCTGCCACAAGTCTCGGATGCTTCCCAGAGGATGGAGCTTTGTCCAAGGAGAAAAATCATCTCGGGTATCTTCCCTGGAGGAGTCTGGGGTTGCTACCCGGGATTACAGGGACCCAAACCACAGGAAAAATGTCTGGGAGATGCCTGGGAGGAATCTCATATGCATCCCAGAAGATGGAGCTTTGTCCCAGGAGAAAAATCATCTCGGGTATCTTCCCTGGAGGAGTCTGGGGTTGCTACCCGGGATCACAGGGCCCCAAAACACCGGAATAAACATTCAGGGACATACCTGCAAGGAGTCTCGGATGCTTCCCAGAGGATGGAGCTTTGTCCAAGGAGAAAAATCATCTCGGGTATCTTCCCTGGAGGAGTCTGGGGTTGCTACCCGGGATTACAGGGACCGAAAACAGAGGAAAAATGTCTGCGGGAGACGCCTGGGAGGAATCTCAGATGCATCCCAGAAGATGGAGCATTGTCCAAGGAGAAAAATCATCTCGGGTATCTTTCCTGGAGGAGTCTGGGGTTGCTACCCGGGATTACAGGGAACCAAACCACAGGAAAAATGTCTGCGGGAGACGCCTGGGAGGAATCTCAGATGCATCCCAGAGGATGGAGCATTGTCCAAAGAGAAAAATCATCTCGGGTATCTTCCCTGGAGGAGTCTGGGGTTGCTACCCGGGATCACAGGGCCCCAAAACACCGGAATAAAAAATCAGGGACATACCTGCAAGGAGTCTCGGATGCTTCCCAGAGGATGGAGCATTGTCCAAAGAGAAAAATCATCTCGGGTATCTTCCCTGGAGGAGTCTGGGGTACTACCCGGGATCACAGGGCCCTAAAGCACTGGAGAAAACTCTGCGGGAGACGCCTGGGAGGAATTCTGGGCAGATCCCCCAGGATGGACCACTGTCAAGAGAGAAAAATCATATTGGGTGTCTTCCCTGGAGGAGTCTGGGGTTGCTACCTGGGATGACAGAACCATAAACCGTGAGAAAAAGACTCAGGGACATAGCTGCGACAAGTCTCGGATGCAGCCCAGAGGATGGAGCTTTGTCCAAGGAGAAAAATCGTCTCGGGTATCTTCCCTGGAGGAGTCTGGGGTTGCTACCCGGGATTACAGGGACCCAAACCACAGGAAAAATGTTTGCGGGAGACGCCTGGGAGGAATCTCAGATGCATCCCAGAAGATGGAGCATTGTCCAAGGAGAAAAATCATCTCGGGTATCTTCCCTGGAGGAGTCTGGGGTTGCTACCGGGATTACAGGGACCCAAACCACAGGAAAAATGTCTGCGGGAGACGCCTGGGAGGAATCTCAGATGTATCCCAGAAGATGGAGCATTGTCCAAGGAGAAAAATCATCTCGGGTATCTTCCCTGGAGGAGTCTGGGGTTGCTACCCGGGATTACAGGGACCCAAACCACAGGAAAAATGTCTGCGGGAGACGCCTGGGAGGAATCTCAGATGCATCCCAGAAGATGGAGCATTGTCCAAGGAGAAAAATCATCTCGGGTATCTTCCCTGGAGGAGTCTGGGGTTGCTACCGGGATTACAGGGACCCAAACCACAGGAAAAATGTCTGCGGGAGACGCCTGGGAGGAATCTCAGATGTATCCCAGAAGATGGAGCATTGTTCAAGGAGAAAAATCATCTCGGGTATCTTCCCTGGAGGAGTCTGGGGTTGCTACCCGGGATCACAGGGCCCTAAACCCCAGGAAGAAAACACTCAGAAACAGAGCTGGGAGGAGTCTCGGGTGCATCCCTCAGGATGGACAATAGTCCAA
This sequence comes from Vanellus vanellus, assembly GCF_965231255.1. NCBI lineage: Eukaryota > Metazoa > Chordata > Aves > Charadriiformes > Charadriidae > Vanellus > Vanellus vanellus. Next base: position 43,755 of record NW_028127108.1, on the reverse strand, counting down.
GGAGAAAAATCAACTTGGGTATCTTCCACGGAGGAGTCTGGGGTTGCTACCCGGGATGACAGGGCCCAAAAGCACCGGAATAAACACTCAGGGAAAAAGCTGCAAGGAGTCTCGGATGTTTCCCAGAGGATGGAGCATTGTCCAAGGAGAAAAATCATCTCGGGTATCTTCCCTGGAGGAGTCTGGGGTTGCTACCCGGGATCACAGGGCCCTAAAGCACTGGAGAAAACTCTGCGGGAGACGCCTGGGAGGAATTCTGGGTAGATCCCGCAGGATGGACCACTGTCAAGAGAGAAAAATCATATTGGGTGTCTTCCCTGGAGGAGTCTGGGGTTGCTACCTGGGATGACAGAACCATAAACCGTGAGAAAAAGACTCAGGGACATAGCTGCGACAAGTCTCGGATGCAGCCCAGAGGATGGAGCATTGTCCAAGGAGAAAAATCATCTCGGGTATCTTCCCTGGAGGAGTCTGGGGTTGCTACCCGGGATTAAAGGGACCCAAACCACGGGAAAAATGTCTGCGGGATACGCCTGGGAGGAATCTCAGATGCATCCCAGAAGATGGAGCATTGTCCCAGGAGAAAAATCATCTCGGGTGTCTTCCCTGGAGGAGTCTGGGGTTGCTACCCGGGATCACAGGGCCCTAAAGCACTGGAATAAACACTCAGGGACAAAGCTGTAAGGAGTCTCGGATGCTTCCCAGAGGATGGAGCATTGTCCAAGGAGAAAAATCATCTCGGGTATCTTCCCTGGAGGAGTCTGGGGTTGCTACCTGGGATCACAGGGCCCTAAAGCACTGGAGAAAACTCTGCGGGAGACGCCTGGGAGGAATTCTGGGTAGATCCCGCAGGATGGACCACTGTCAAGTGAGAAAAATCATCTCGGGTATCTTCCCTGGAGGAGTCTGGGGTTGCTACCCGGGATTACAGGGAACCAAAGCACAGGAAAAATGTCTGCGGGAGACGCCTGGGAGGAATCTCAGATGCATCCCAGAGGATGGAGCATTGTCCAAAGAGAAAAATCATCTCGGGTATCTTCCCTGGAGGAGTCTGGGGTTGCTACCCGGGATGACAGGGCCCCAAAACACCGGAATAAACACTCAGGGACATACCTGCAAGGAGTCTCGGATGCTTCCCAGAGGATGGAGCTTTGTCCAAGGAGAAAAATCATCTCGGGTATCTTCCCTGGAGGAGTCTGGGATTGCTACCCAGGATGACAGGGCGCTAAACCACCGGAATAAAGACTCAGGGACATACCTGGAAGGAGTCTCGGATGCTTCCCAGAGGATGGAGCTTTGTCGAAGGAGAAAAATCATCTCGGGTATCTTCCCTGGAGGAGTCTGGGGTTGCTACCCGGGATTAAAGGGACCCAAACCACGGGAAAAATGTCTGCGGGATACGCCTGGGAGGAATCTCAGATGCATCCCAGAAGATGGAGCATTGTCCAAGGAGAAAAATCATCTCGGGTGTCTTCCCTGGAGGAGTCTGGGGTTGCTACCCGGGATCACAGGGCCCTAAAGCACTGGAATAAAAACTCAGGGACAAAGCTGTAAGGAGTCTCGGATGCTTCCCAGAGGATGGAGCATTGTCCAAGGAGAAAAATCATCTCGGGTATCTTCCCTGGAGGAGTCTGGGGTTGCTACCCGGGATCACAGGGCCCTAAAGCACTGGAGAAAACTCTGCGGGAGACGCCTGGGAGGAATTCTGGGTAGATCCCGCAGGATGGACCACTGTCAAGAGAGAAAAATCATATTGGGTGTCTTCCCTGGAGGAGTCTGGGGTTGCTACCTGGGATGACAGAACCATAAACCGTGAGAAAAAGACTCAGGGACATAGCTGCCACAAGTCTCGGATGCTTCCCAGAGGATGGAGCTTTGTCCAAGGAGAAAAATCATCTCGGGTATCTTCCCTGGAGGAGTCTGGGGTTGCTACCCGTGATTACAGGGACCCAAACCACAGGAAAAATGTCTGGGAGATGCCTGGGAGGAATCTCATATGCATCCCAGAAGATGGAGCTTTGTCCCAGGAGAAAAATCATCTCGGGTATCTTCCCTGGAGGAGTCTGGGGTTGCTACCCGGGATCACAGGGCCCTAAAGCACTGGAATAAAAACTCAGGGACATACCTGCAAGGAGTCTCGGATGCTTCCCAGAGGTTGGAGCTTTGTCCAAGGAGAAAAATCATCTCGGGTATCTTCCCTGGAGGAGTCTGGGGTTGCTACCCGGGATTACAGGGACCGAAAACAGAGGAAAAATGTCTGCGGGAGACGCCTGGGAGGAATCTCAGATGCATCCCAGAAGATGGAGCATTGTCCAAGGAGAAAAATCATCTCGGGTATCTTTCCTGGAGGAGTCTGGGGTTGCTACCCGGGATTACAGGGAACCAAACCACAGGAAAAATGTCTGCGGGAGACGCCTGGGAGGAATCTCAGATGCATCCCAGAGGATGGAGCATTGTCCAAAGAGAAAAATCATCTCGGGTATCTTCCCTGGAGGAGTCTGGGGTTGCTACCCGGGATCACAGGGCCCCAAAACACCGGAATAAAAAATCAGGGACATACCTGCAAGGAGTCTCGGATGCTTCCCAGAGGATGGAGCATTGTCCAAAGAGAAAAATCATCTCGGGTATCTTCCCTGGAGGAGTCTGGGGTACTACCCGGGATCACAGGGCCCTAAAGCACTGGAGAAAACTCTGCGGGAGACGCCTGGGAGGAATTCTGGGCAGATCCCCCAGGATGGACCACTGTCAAGAGAGAAAAATCATATTGGGTGTCTTCCCTGGAGGAGTCTGGGGTTGCTACCTGGGATGACAGAACCATAAACCGTGAGAAAAAGACTCAGGGACATAGCTGCGACAAGTCTCGGATGCAGCCCAGAGGATGGAGCTTTGTCCAAGGAGAAAAATCGTCTCGGGTATCTTCCCTGGAGGAGTCTGGGGTTGCTACCCGGGATTACAGGGACCCAAACCACAGGAAAAATGTTTGCGGGAGACGCCTGGGAGGAATCTCAGATGCATCCCAGAAGATGGAGCATTGTCCAAGGAGAAAAATCATCTCGGGTATCTTCCCTGGAGGAGTCTGGGGTTGCTAGCGGGATTACAGGGACCCAAACCACAGGAAAAATGTCTGCGGGAGACGCCTGGGAGGAATCTCAGATGTATCCCAGAAGATGGAGCATTGTCCAAGGAGAAAAATCATCTCGGGTATCTTCCCTGGAGGAGTCTGGGGTTGCTACCCGGGATTACAGGGCCCCAAACCACAGGAAAAATGTCTGCGGGAGACGCCTGGGAGGAATCTCAGATGCATCCCAGAAGATGGAGCATTGTTCAAGGAGAAAAATCATCTCGGGTATCTTCCCTGGAGGAGTCTGGGGTTGCTACCCGGGATCACAGGGCCCTAAACCCCAGGAAGAAAACACTCAGAAACAGAGCTGGGAGGAGTCTCGGGTGCATCCCTCAGGATGGACAATAGTCCAAGGAGAAAAATCAACTTGGGTATCTTCCACGGAGGAGTCAGGGGTTGCTACCCGGGATGACAGGGCCCAAAAGCACCGGAATAAACACTCAGGGAAAAAGCTGCAAGGAGTCTCGGATGTTTCCCAGAGGATGGAGCATTGTCCAAGGAGAAAAATCATCTTGGGTATCTTCCCTGGAGGAGTCTGGGGTTGCTACCCGGGATCACAGGGCCCTAAAGCACTGGAGAAAACTCTGCGGGAGACGCCTGGGAGGAATTCTGGGTAGATCCCGCAGGATGGACCACTGTCAAGAGAGAAAAATCATATTGGGTGTCTTCCCTGGAGGAGTCTGGGGTTGCTACCTGGGATGACAGAACCATAAACCGTGAGAAAAAGACTCAGGGACATAGCTGCGACAAGTCTCGGATGCAGCCCAGAGGATGGAGCATTGTCCAAGGAGAAAAATCATCTCGGGTATCTTCCCTGGAGGAGTCTGGGGTTGCTACCCGGGATTAAAGGGACCCAAACCACGGGAAAAATGTCTGCGGGATACGCCTGGGAGGAATCTCAGATGCATCCCAGAAGATGGAGCATTGTCCCAGGAGAAAAATCATCTCGGGTGTCTTCCCTGGAGGAGTCTGGGGTTGCTACCCGGGATCACAGGGCCCCAAAACACCGGAATAAACACTCAGGGACATACCTGCAAGGAGTCTCGGATGCTTCCCAGAGGATGGAGCTTTGTCCAAGGAGAAAAATCATCTCGGGTATATTCCCTGGAGGAGTCTGGGGTTGCTACCCGGGATTACAGGGACCCAAACCACAGGAAAAATGTCTGCGGGAGACGCCTGGGAGGAATCTCAGATGCATCCCAGAAAATGGAGCATTGTCCAAGGAGAAAAATCATCTCGGGTGTCTTCCCTGGAGGAGTCTGGGGTTGCTACCCGGGATCACAGGGCCCTAAAGCACTAGAATAAACACTCAGGGACAAAGCTGCAAGGAGTCTCGGATGCTTCCCAAAGGATGGAGCATTGTCCAAGGAGAAAAATCATTTCGGGTATCTTCCCTGGAGGAGTCTGGGGTTGCTACCCGGGATCACAGGGCCCTAAAGCACTGGAGAAAACTCTGCGGGAGACGCCTGGGAGGAATTCTGGGTAGATCCCGCAGGATGGACCACTGTCAAGAGAGAAAAATCATATTGGGTGTCTTCCCTGGAGGAGTCTGGGGTTGCTACCTGGGATGACAGAACCCTAAACCGTGAGAAAAAAGACTCAGGGACGTAGCTGCCACAAGTCTCGGATGCATCCCAGAGGATGGAGCTTTGTCCAAGGAGAAAAATCATCTCGGGTATCTTCCCTGGAGGAGTCTGGGGTTGCTACCCGGGATTACAGGGAACCAAACCACAGGAAAAATGTCTGCGGGAGACACCTGGGAGGAATCTCAGATGCATCCCAGAAGATGGAGCATTGTCCAAGGAGAAAAATCATCTCGGGTATCTTTCCTGGAGGAGTCTGGGGTTGCTACCCGGGATTACAGGGCCCTAAAGCACTGGAATAAACACTCAGGGACAAAGCTGCAAGGAGTCTCGGATGCTTCCCAGAGGATGGAGCATTGTCCAAGGAGAAAAATCATCTCGGATAACTTCCCTGGAGGAGTCTGGGGTTGCTACCCGGGATCACAGGGCCCCAAAACACCGGAATAAACAATCAGGGACATACCTGCAAGGAGTCTCGGATGCTTCCCAGAGGATGGAGCTTTGTCCAAGGAGAAAAATCATCTCGGGTATCTTCCCTGGAGGAGTCTGGGTTTGCTACCCGGGATTACAGGGACCCAAACAACAAGAAAAATGTTTGCGGGAGACGCCTGGGAGGAATCTCAGATGCATCCCAGAGGATGGAGCATTGTCCAAAGAGAAAAATCATCTCGGGTATCTTCCCTGGAGGAGTCTGGGGTTGCTACCCGGGATGACAGGGCCCCAAAACACCGGAATAAAAACTCAGGGACATACCTGCAAGGAGTTTCGGATGCTTCCGAGAGGATGGAGCATTGTCCAAGGAGAAAAATTATCTCGGGTATCTTCCCTAGAGGAGTCTGGGGTTGCTACCCGGGATCACAGGGCCCTAAAGCACTGGAGAAAACTCTGCGGGAGACGCCTGGGAGGAATTCTGGGTAGATCCCGCAGGATGGACCACTGTCAAGAGAGAAAAATCATATTGGGTGTCTTCCCTGGAGGAGTCTGGGGTTGCTACCTGGGATGACAGAACCATAAACCGTGAGAAAAAAGACTCAGGGACATAGCTGCGACAAGTCTCGGATGCATCCCAGAGGATGGAGCATTGTCCAAGGAGAAAAATCATCTCGGGTATATTCCCTGGAGGAGTCTGGGGTTGCTACCCGGGATTACAAGGCCCTAAAGCACTGGAATAAACACTCAGGGACAAAGCTGCAAGGAGTCTCGGATGCTTCCCAGAGGATGGAGCATTGTCCAAGGAGAAAAATCATCTCGGATATCTTCTCTGGAGGATTCTGGGGTTGCTACCCGGGATCACAGGGCCCCAAAACACCGGAATAAACAATCAGGGACATACCTGCAAGGAGTCTCGGATGCTTCCCAGAGGATGGAGCTTTGTCCAAGGAGAAAAATCATCTCGGGTATCTTCCCTGGAGGAGTCTGGGGTTGCTACCCGGGATTACAGGGAATCAAACCACAGGAAAAATGTCTGCGGGAGACGCCTGGGAGGAATCTCAGATGCATCCCAGAGGATGGAGCATTGTCCAAAGAGAAAAATCATCTCGGGTATCTTCCCTGGAGGAGTCTGGGGTTGCTACCCGGGATCACAGGGCCCTAAAGCACTGGAGAAAACTCTGCGGGAGACGCCTGGGAGGAATTCTGGATAGATCCCGCAGGATGGACCACTGTCAAGAGAGAAAAATCATATTGGGTGTCTTCCCTGGAGGAGTCTGGGGTTGCTACCTGGGATGACAGAACCATAAACCGTGAGAAAGACTCAGGGACATAGCTGCCACAAGTCTCGGATGCTTCCCAGAGGATGGAGCTTTGTCCAAGGAGAAAAATCATCTCGGGTATCTTCCCTGGAGGAGTCTGGGGTTGCTACCCGGGATTACAGGGACCCAAACCACAGGAAAAATGTCTGGGAGATGCCTGGGAGGAATCTCATATGCATCCCAGAAGATGGAGCATTGTCCCAGGAGAAAAATCATCTCGGGTATCTTCCCTGGAGGAGTCTGGGGTTGCTACCTGGGATCACAGGGCCCCAAAACACCGGAATAAAAACTCAGGGACATACCTGCAAGGAGTTTCGGATGCTTCCCAGAGGATGGAGCATTGTCCAAGGAGAAAAATCATCTCGGGTATCTTCCCTGGAGGAGTCTGGGGTTGCTACCCGGGATCACAGGGGCCTAAAGCACTGGAGAAAACTCTGCGGGAGACGCCTGGGAGGAATTCTGGGTAGATCCCGCAGGATGGACCACTGTCAAGAGAGAAAAATCATATTGGGTGTCTTCCCTGGAGGAGTCTGGGGTTGCTACCCGGGATTACAGGGACCCAAACCACAGGAAAAATGTCTGGGAGATGCCTGGGAGGAATCTCAGATGCATCCCAGAAGATGGAGCTTTGTCCCAGGAGAAAAATCATCTCGGGTATCTTCCCTGGAGGAGTCTGGGGTTGCTACCCGGGATCACAGGGCCCCAAAACACCGGAATAAACACTCAGGGACATACCTACAAGGAGTCTCGGATGCTTCCCAGAGGATGGAGCTTTGTCCAAGGAGAAAAATCATCTCGGGTATCTTCCCTGGAGGAGTCTGGGGTTGCTACCCAGGATGACAGGGGGCTAAACCACCGGAATAAAGACTCAGGGACATACCTGGAAGGAGTTTCGGATGCTTCCCAGAGGATGGAGCATTGTCCAAGGAGAAAAATTATCTCGGGTATCTTCCCTGGAGGAGTCTGGGGTTGCTATCCGGGATCACAGGGCCCTAAAGCACTGGAGAAAACTCTGCGGGAGACGCCTGGGAGGAATTCTGGGTGGATCCCGCAGGATGGACCACTGTCAAGAGAGAAAAATCATATTGGGTGTCTTCCCTGGAGGAGTCTGGGGTTGCTACCTGGGATGACAGAACCATAAACCGTGAGAAAAAGACTCAGGGACATAGCTGCGACAAGTCTCGGATGCATCCCAGAGGATGGAGCTTTGTCCAAGGAGAAAAATCGTCTCGGGTATCTTCCCTGGAGGAGTCTGGGGTTGCTACCCGGGATTACAGGGACCCAAACCACAGGAAAAATGTTTGCGGGAGACGCCTGGGAGGAATCTCAGATGCATCCCAGAAGATGGAGCATTGTCCAAGGAGAAAAATCATCTCGGGTATCTTCCCTGGAGGAGTCTGGGGTTGCTACCCGGGATTACAGGGACCCAAACCACAGGAAAAATGTCTGCGGTAGACGCCTGGGAGGAATCTCAGATGTATCCCAGAAGATGGAGCATTGTCCAAGGAGAAAAATCATCTTGGGTATCTTCCCTGGAGGAGTCTGGGGTTGCTACCCGGGATCACAGGGCCCTAAAGCACTGGAGAAAACTCTGCGGGAGACGCCTGGGAGGAATTCTGGGTAGATCCCGCAGGATGGACCACTGTCAAGAGAGAAAAATCATATTGGGTGTCTTCCCTGGAGGAGTCTGGGGTTGCTACCTGGGATGACAGAACCATAAACCGTGAGAAAAAGACTCAGGGACATAGCTGCTACAAGTCTCGGATGCTTCCCAGAGGATGGAGCTTTGTCCAAGGAGAAAAATCATCTCGGGTATCTTCCCTGGAGGAGTCTGGGGTTGCTACCCGGGATTACAGGGACCCAAACCACAGGAAAAATGTCTGGGAGATGCCTGGGAGGAATCTCATATGCATCCCAGAAGATGGAGCTTTGTCCCAGGAGAAAAATCATCTCGGGTATCTTCCCTGGAGGAGTCTGGGGTTGCTACCCGGGATTACAGGGCCCTAAAGCACTGGAATAAACACTCAGGGACAAAGCTGCAAGGAGTCTCGGATGCTTCCCAGAGGATGGAGCATTGTCCAAGGAGAAAAATCATCTCGGATATCTTCTCTGGAGGAGTCTGGGGTTGCTACCCGGGATCACAGGGCCCCAAAACACCGGAATAAACAATCAGGGACATACCTGCAAGGAGTCTCGGATGCTTCCCAGAGGATGGAGCTTTGTCCAAGGAGAAAAATCATCTCGGGTATCTTCCCTGGAGGAGTCTGGGTTTGCTACCCGGGATTACAGGGACCCAAACAACAAGAAAAATGTTTGCGGGAGACGCCTGGGAGGAATCTCAGATGCATCCCAGAGGATGGAGCATTGTCCAAAGAGAAAAATCATCTCGGGTATCTTCCCTGGAGGAGTCTGGGGTTGCTACCCGGGATGACAGGGCCCCAAAACACCGGAATAAAAACTCAGGGACATACCTGCAAGGAGTTTCGGATGCTTCCCAGAGGATGGAGCATTGTCCAAGGAGAAAAATTATCTCGGGTATCTTCCCTAGAGGAGTCTGGGGTTGCTACCCGGGATCACAGGGCCCTAAAGCACTGGAGAAAACTCTGCGGGAGACGCCTGGGAGGAATTCTGGGTAGATCCCGCAGGATGGACCACTGTCAAGAGAGAAAAATCATATTGGGTGTCTTCCCTGGAGGAGTCTGGGGTTGCTACCTGGGATGACAGAACCCTAAACCGTGAGAAAAAAGACTCAGGGACATAGCTGCGACAAGTCTCGGATGCATCCCAGAGGATGGAGCATTGTCCAAGGAGAAAAATCATCTCGGGTATCTTCCCTGGAGGAGTCTGGGGTTGCTACCCGGGATTACAGGGCCCTAAAGCACTGGAATAAACACTCAGGGACAAAGCTGCAAGGAGTCTCGGATGCTTCCCAGAGGATGGAGCATTGTCCAAGGAGAAAAATCATCTCGGATATCTTCTCTGGAGGAGTCTGGGGTTGCTACCCGGGATCACAGGGCCCCAAAACACCGGAATAAACAATCAGGGACATACCTGCAAGGAGTCTCGGATGCTTCCCAGAGGATGGAGCTTTGTCCAAGGAGAAAAATCATCTCGGGTATCTTCCCTGGAGGAGTCTGGGGTTGCTACCCGGGATTACAGGGAATCAAACCACAGGAAAAATGTCTGCGGGAGACGCCTGGGAGGAATCTCAGATGCATCCCAGAGGATGGAGCATTGTCCAAAGAGAAAAATCATCTCGGGTATCTTCCCTGGAGGAGTCTGGGGTTGCTACCCGGGATCACAGGGCCCTAAAGCACTGGAGAAAACTCTGCGGGAGACGCCTGGGAGGAATTCTGGATAGATCCCGCAGGATGGACCACTGTCAAGAGAGAAAAATCATATTGGGTGTCTTCCCTGGAGGAGTCTGGGGTTGCTACCTGGGATGACAGAACCATAAACCGTGAGAAAAAGACTCAGGGACATAGCTGCCACAAGTCTCGGATGCTTCCCAGAGGATGGAGCTTTGTCCAAGGAGAAAAATCATCTCGGGTATCTTCCCTGGAGGAGTCTGGGGTTGCTACCCGTGATTACAGGGACCCAAACCACAGGAAAAATGTCTGGGAGATGCCTGGGAGGAATCTCATATGCATCCCAGAAGATGGAGCATTGTCCCAGGAGAAAAATCATCTCGGGTATCTTCCCTGGAGGAGTCTGGGGTTGCTACCTGGGATCACAGGGCCCCAAAACACCGGAATAAAAACTCAGGGACATACCTGCAAGGAGTTTCGGATGCTTCCCAGAGGATGGAGCATTGTCCAAGGAGAAAAATCATCTCGGGTATCTTCCCTGGAGGAGTCTGGGGTTGCTACCCGGGATCACAGGGCCCTAAAGCACTGGAGAAAACTCTGCGGGAGACGCCTGGGAGGAATTCTGGGTAGATCCCGCAGGATGGACCACTGTCAAGAGAGAAAAATCATATTGGGTGTCTTCCCTGGAGGAGTCTGGGGTTGCTACCCGGGATTACAGGGACCCAAACCACAGGAAAAATGTCTGGGAGATGCCTGGGAGGAATCTCATATGCATCCCAGAAGATGGAGCTTTGTCCCAGGAGAAAAATCATCTCGGGTATCTTCCCTGGAGGAGTCTGGGGTTGCTACCCGGGATCACAGGGCCCCAAAACACCGGAATAAACACTCAGGGACATACCTACAAGGAGTCTCGGATGCTTCCCAGAGGATGGAGCTTTGTCCAAGGAGAAAAATCATCTCGGGTATCTTCCCTGGAGGAGTCTGGGATTGCTACCCAGGATGACAGGGGGTAAACCACCTTAATAAAGACTCAGGGACATACCTGGAAGGAGTTTCGGATGCTTCCCAGAGGATGGAGCATTGTCCAAGGAGAAAAATTATCTCGGGTATCTTCCCTGGAGGAGTCTGGGGTTGCTATCCGGGATCACAGGGCCCTAAAGCACTGGAGAAAACTCTGCGGGAGACGCCTGGGAGGAATTCTGGGTGGATCCCGCAGGATGGACCACTGTCAAGAGAGAAAAATCATATTGGGTGTCTTCCCTGGAGGAGTCTGGGGTTGCTACCTGGGATGACAAAAACATAAACCGTGAGAAAAAGACTCAGGGACATAGCTGCGACAAGTCTCGGATGCATCCCAGAGGATGGAGCTTTGTCCAAGGAGAAAAATCGTCTCGGGTATCTTCCCTGGAGGAGTCTGGGGTTGCTACCCGGGATTACAGGGACCCAAACCACAGGAAAAATGTTTGCGGGAGACGCCTGGGAGGAATCTCAGATGCATCCCAGAAGATGGAGCATTGTCCAAGGAGAAAAATCATCTCGGGTATCTTCCCTGGAGGAGTCTGGGGTTGCTACCCGGGATTACAGGGACCCAAACCACAGGAAAAATGTCTGCGGGAGACGCCTGGGAGGAATCTCAGATGTATCCCAGAAGATGGAGCATTGTCCAAGGAGAAAAATCATCTTGGGTATCTTCCCTGGAGGAGTCTGGGGTTGCTACCTGGGATCACAGGGCCCTAAAGCACTGGAGAAAACTCTGCGGGAGACGCCTGGGAGGAATTCTGGGTAGATCCCGCAGGATGGACCACTGTCAAGAGAGAAAAATCATATTGGGTGTCTTCCCTGGAGGAGTCTGGGGTTGCTACCTGGGATGACAGAACCATAAACCGTGAGAAAAAGACTCAGGGACATAGCTGCTACAAGTCTCGGATGCTTCCCAGAGGATGGAGCTTTGTCCAAGGAGAAAAATCATCTCGGGTATCTTCCCTGGAGGAGTCTGGGGTTGCTACCCGGGATTACAGGGACCCAAACCACAGGAAAAATGTCTGGGAGATGCCTGGGAGGAATCTCAGATGCATCCCAGAAGATGGAGCATTGTCCCAGGAGAAAAATCATCTCGGGTATCTTCCCTGGAGGAGTCTGGGGTTGCTACCCGGGATTACAGGGAACCAAACCACAGGAAAAATGTCTGCGGGAGACACCTGGGAGGAATCTCAGATGCATCCCAGAAGATGGAGCATTGTCCAAGGAGAAAAATCATCTCGGGTATCTTTCCTGGAGGAGTCTGGGGTTGCTACCCGGGATTACAGGGCCCTAAAGCACTGGAATAAACACTCAGGGACAAAGCTGCAAGGAGTCTCGGATGCTTCCCAGAGGATGGAGCATTGTCCAAGGAGAAAAATCATCTCGGATATCTTCTCTGGAGGAGTCTGGGGTTGCTACCCGGGATCACAGGGCCCCAAAACACCGGAATAAACAATCAGGGACATACCTGCAAGGAGTCTCGGATGCTTCCCAGAGGATGGAGCTTTGTCCAAGGAGAAAAATCATCTCGGGTATCTTCCCTGGAGGAGTCTGGGTTTGCTACCCGGGATTACAGGGACCCAAACAACAAGAAAAATGTTTGCGGGAGACGCCTGGGAGGAATCTCAGATGCATCCCAGAGGATGGAGCATTGTCCAAAGAGAAAAATCATCTCGGGTATCTTCCCTGGAGGAGTCTGGGGTTGCTACCCGGGATGACAGGGCCCCAAAACACCGGAATAAAAACTCAGGGACATACCTGCAAGGAGTTTCGGATGCTTCCCAGAGGATGGAGCATTGTCCAAGGAGAAAAATTATCTCGGGTATCTTCCCTAGAGGAGTCTGGGGTTGCTACCCGGGATCACAGGGCCCTAAAGCACTGGAGAAAACTCTGCGGGAGACGCCTGGGAGGAATTCTGGGTAGATCCCGCAGGATGGACCACTGTCAAGAGAGAAAAATCATATTGGGTGTCTTCCCTGGAGGAGTCTGGGGTTGCTACCTGGGATGACAGAACCCTAAACCGTGAGAAAAAAGACTCAGGGACATAGCTGCGACAAGTCTCGGATGCATCCCAGAGGATGGAGCATTGTCCAAGGAGAAAAATCATCTCGGGTATCTTCCCTGGAGGAGTCTGGGGTTGCTACCCGGGATTACAGGGCCCTAAAGCACTGGAATAAACACTCAGGGACAAAGCTGCAAGGAGTCTCGGATGCTTCCCAGAGGATGGAGCATTGTCCAAGGAGAAAAATCATCTCGGATATCTTCTCTGGAGGAGTCTGGGGTTGCTACCCGGGATCACAGGGCCCCAAAACACCGGAATAAACAATCAGGGACATACCTGCAAGGAGTCTCGGATGCTTCCCAGAGGATGGAGCTTTGTCCAAGGAGAAAAATCATCTCGGGTATCTTCCCTGGAGGAGTCTGGGGTTGCTACCCGGGATTACAGGGAATCAAACCACAGGAAAAATGTCTGCGGGAGACGCCTGGGAGGAATCTCAGATGCATCCCAGAGGATGGAGCATTGTCCAAAGAGAAAAATCATCTCGGGTATCTTCCCTGGAGGAGTCTGGGGTTGCTACCCGGGATCACAGGGCCCTAAAGCACTGGAGAAAACTCTGCGGGAGACGCCTGGGAGGAATTCTGGATAGATCCCGCAGGATGGACCACTGTCAAGAGAGAAAAATCATATTGGGTGTCTTCCCTGGAGGAGTCTGGGGTTGCTACCTGGGATGACAGAACCATAAACCGTGAGAAAAAGACTCAGGGACATAGCTGCCACAAGTCTCGGATGCTTCCCAGAGGATGGAGCTTTGTCCAAGGAGAAAAATCATCTCGGGTATCTTCCCTGGAGGAGTCTGGGGTTGCTACCCGGGATTACAGGGACCCAAACCACAGGAAAAATGTCTGGGAGATGCCTGGGAGGAATCTCATATGCATCCCAGAAGATGGAGCATTGTCCCAGGAGAAAAATCATCTCGGGTATCTTCCCTGGAGGAGTCTGGGGTTGCTACCTGGGATCACAGGGCCCCAAAACACCGGAATAAAAACTCAGGGACATACCTGCAAGGAGTTTCGGATGCTTCCCAGAGGATGGAGCATTGTCCAAGGAGAAAAATCATCTCGGGTATCTTCCCTGGAGGAGTCTGGGGTTGCTACCCGGGATCACAGGGCCCTAAAGCACTGGAGAAAACTCTGCGGGAGACGCCTGGGAGGAATTCTGGGTAGATCCCGCAGGATGGACCACTGTCAAGAGAGAAAAATCATATTGGGTGTCTTCCCTGGAGGAGTCTGGGGTTGCTACCCGGGATTACAGGGACCCAAACCACAGGAAAAATGTCTGGGAGATGCCTGGGAGGAATCTCATATGCATCCCAGAAGATGGAGCTTTGTCCCAGGAGAAAAATCATCTCGGGTATCTTCCCTGGAGGAGTCTGGGGTTGCTACCCGGGATCACAGGGCCCCAAAACACCGGAATAAACACTCAGGGACATACCTACAAGGAGTCTCGGATGCTTCCCAGAGGATGGAGCTTTGTCCAAGGAGAAAAATCATCTCGGGTATCTTCCCTGGAGGAGTCTGGGATTGCTACCCAGGATGACAGGGGGTAAACCACCGGAATAAAGACTCAGGGACATACCTGGAAGGAGTTTCGGATGCTTCCCAGAGGATGGAGCATTGTCCAAGGAGAAAAATTATCTCGGGTATCTTCCCTGGAGGAGTCTGGGGTTGCTATCCGGGATCACAGGGCCCTAAAGCACTGGAGAAAACTCTGCGGGAGACGCCTGGGAGGAATTCTGGGTGGATCCCGCAGGATGGACCACTGTCAAGAGAGAAAAATCATATTGGGTGTCTTCCCTGGAGGAGTCTGGGGTTGCTACCTGGGATGACAAAAACATAAACCGTGAGAAAAAGACTCAGGGACATAGCTGCGACAAGTCTCGGATGCATCCCAGAGGATGGAGCTTTGTCCAAGGAGAAAAATCGTCTCGGGTATCTTCCCTGGAGGAGTCTGGGGTTGCTACCCGGGATTACAGGGACCCAAACCACAGGAAAAATGTTTGCGGGAGACGCCTGGGAGGAATCTCAGATGCATCCCAGAAGATGGAGCATTGTCCAAGGAGAAAAATCATCTCGGGTATCTTCCCTGGAGGAGTCTGGGGTTGCTACCCGGGATTACAGGGACCCAAACCACAGGAAAAATGTCTGCGGGAGACGCCTGGGAGGAATCTCAGATGTATCCCAGAAGATGGAGCATTGTCCAAGGAGAAAAATCATCTTGGGTATCTTCCCTGGAGGAGTCTGGGGTTGCTACCCGGGATCACAGGGCCCTAAAGCACTGGAGAAAACTCTGCGGGAGACGCCTGGGAGGAATTCTGGGTAGATCCCGCAGGATGGACCACTGTCAAGAGAGAAAAATCATATTGGGTGTCTTCCCTGGAGGAGTCTGGGGTTGCTACCTGGGATGACAGAACCATAAACCGTGAGAAAAAGACTCAGGGACATAGCTGCTACAAGTCTCGGATGCTTCCCAGAGGATGGAGCTTTGTCCAAGGAGAAAAATCATCTCGGGTATCTTCCCTGGAGGAGTCTGGGGTTGCTACCCGGGATTACAGGGACCCAAACCACAGGAAAAATGTCTGGGAGATGCCTGGGAGGAATCTCAGATGCATCCCAGAAGATGGAGCTTTGTCCCAGGAGAAAAATCATCTCGGGTATCTTCCCTGGAAGAGTCTGGGGTTGCTACCCGGGATCACAGGGCCCCAAAACACCGGAATAAACACTCAGGGACATACCTGCAAGGAGTCTCGGATGCTTCCCAGAGGATGGAGCTTTGTCCAAGGAGAAAAATCATCTCGGGTATCTTCCCTGGAGGAGTCTGGGATTGCTACCCAGGATGACAGGGCGCTAAACCACCGGAATAAAGAGTCAGGGACATACCTGGAAGGAGTTTCGGATGCTTCCCAGAGGATGGAGCATTGTCCAAGGAGAAAAATTATCTCGGGTATCTTCCCTAGAGGAGTCTGGGGTTGCTACCCGGGATCACAGGGCCCTAAAGCACTGGAGAAAACTCTGCGGGAGACGCCTGGGAGGAATTCTGGGTAGATCCCGCAGGATGGACCACTGTCAAGAGAGAAAAATCATATTGGGTGTCTTCCCTGGAGGAGTCTGGGGTTGCTACCTGGGATGACAGAACCATAAACCGTGAGAAAAAAGACTCAGGGACATAGCTGCGACAAGTCTCGGATGCATCCCAGAGGATGGAGCATTGTCCAAGGAGAAAAATCATCTCGGGTATATTCCCTGGAGGAGTCTGGGGTTGCTACCCGGGATTACAGGGCCCTAAAGCACTGGAATAAACACTCAGGGACAAAGCTGCAAGGAGTCTCGGATGCTTCCCAGAGGATGGAGCATTGTCCAAGGAGAAAAATCATCTCGGATATCTTCTCTGGAGGAGTCTGGGGTTGCTACCCGGGATCACAGGGCCCCAAAACACCGGAATAAACAATCAGGGACATACCTGCAAGGAGTCTCGGATGCTTCCCAGAGGATGGAGCTTTGTCCAAGGAGAAAAATCATCTCGGGTATCTTCCCTGGAGGAGTCTGGGGTTGCTACCCGGGATTACAGGGAATCAAACCACAGGAAAAATGTCTGCTAGAGACGCCTGGGAGGAATCTCAGATGCATCCCAGAGGATGGAGCATTGTCCAAAGAGAAAAATCATCTCGGGTATCTTCCCTGGAGGAGTCTGGGGTTGCTACCCGGGATCACAGGGCCCTAAAGCACTGGAGAAAACTCTGCGGGAGACGCCTGGGAGGAATTCTGGATAGATCCCGCAGGATGGACCACTGTCAAGAGAGAAAAATCATATTGGGTGTCTTCCCTGGAGGAGTCTGGGGTTGCTACCTGGGATGACAGAACCATAAACCGTGAGAAAAAGACTCAGGGACATAGCTGCCACAAGTCTCGGATGCTTCCCAGAGGATGGAGCTTTGTCCAAGGAGAAAAATCATCTCGGGTATCTTCCCTGGAGGAGTCTGGGGTTGCTACCCGGGATTACAGGGACCCAAACCACAGGAAAAATGTCTGGGAGATGCCTGGGAGGAATCTCATATGCATCCCAGAAGATGGAGCATTGTCCCAGGAGAAAAATCATCTCGGGTATCTTCCCTGGAGGAGTCTGGGGTTGCTACCTGGGATCACAGGGCCCCAAAACACCGGAATAAAAACTCAGGGACATACCTGCAAGGAGTTTCGGATGCTTCCCAGAGGATGGAGCATTGTCCAAGGAGAAAAATCATCTCGGGTATCTTCCCTGGAGGAGTCTGGGGTTGCTACCCGGGATCACAGGGCCCTAAAGCACTGGAGAAAACTCTGCGGGAGACGCCTGGGAGGAATTCTGGGTAGATCCCGCAGGATGGACCACTGTCAAGAGAGAAAAATCATATTGGGTGTCTTCCCTGGAGGAGTCTGGGGTTGCTACCCGGGATTACAGGGACCCAAACCACAGGAAAAATGTCTGGGAGATGCCTGGGAGGAATCTCATATGCATCCCAGAAGATGGAGCTTTGTCCCAGGAGAAAAATCATCTCGGGTATCTTCCCTGGAGGAGTCTGGGGTTGCTACCCGGGATCACAGGGCCCCAAAACACCGGAATAAACACTCAGGGACATACCTGCAAGGAGTCTCGGATGCTTCCCAGAGGATGGAGCTTTGTCCAAGGAGAAAAATCATCTCGGGTATCTTCCCTGGAGGAGTCTGGGATTGCTACCCAGGATGACAGGGCGCTAAACCACCGGAATAAAGAGTCAGGGACATACCTGGAAGGAGTTTCGGATGCTTCCCAGAGGATGGAGCATTGTCCAAGGAGAAAAATTATCTCGGGTATCTTCCCTGGAGGAGTCTGGGGTTGCTACCCAAGATCACAGGGCCCCAAAACACCGGAATAAACAATCAGGGACATACCTGCAAGGTGTCTCGGATGCTTCCCAGAGGATGGAGCTTTGTCCAAGGAGAAAAATCATCTCGGGTATCTTCCCTGGAGGAGTCTGGGGTTGCTACCCGGGATGAAAGGGAACCAAACCACGGGAAAAATGTCTGCGGGATACGCCTGGGAGGAATCTCAGATGCATCCCAGAAGATGGAGCATTGTCCCAGGAGAAAAATCATCTCGGGTGTCTTCCCTGGAGGAGTCTGGGGTTGCTACCCGGGATCACAGGGCCCTAAAGCACTGGAATAAACACTCAGGGACAAAGCTGTATAGAGTCTCGGATGCTTCCCAGAGGATGGAGCATTGTCCAAGGAGAAAAATCATCTCGGGTATCTTCCCTGGAGGAGTCTGGGGTTGCTACCCGGGATCACAGGGCCCTAAAGCACTGGAGAAAACTCTGCGGGAGACGCCTGGGAGGAATTCTGGGTAGATCCCGCAGGATGGACCACTGTCAAGAGAGAAAAATCATATTGGGTGTCTTCCCTGGAGGAGTCTGGGGTTGCTACCTGGGATGACAGAACCATAAACCGTGAGAAAAAGACTCAGGGACATAGCTGCCACAAGTCTCGGATGCTTCCCAGAGGATGGAGCTTTGTCCAAGGAGAAAAATCATCTCGGGTATCTTCCCTGGAGGAGTCTGGGGTTGCTACCCGGGATTACAGGGACCCAAACCACAGGAAAAATGTCTGGGAGATGCCTGGGAGGAATCTCATATGCATCCCAGAAGATGGAGCTTTGTCCCAGGAGAAAAATCATCTCGGGTATCTTCCCTGGAGGAGTCTGGGGTTGCTACCCGGGATCACAGGGCCCCAAAACACCGGAATAAACACTCAGGGACATACCTGCAAGGAGTCTCGGATGCTTCCCAGAGGATGGAGCTTTGTCCAAGGAGAAAAATCATCTCGGGTATATTCCCTGGAGGAGTCTGGGGTTGCTACCCGGGATTACAGGGACCCAAACCACAGGAAAAATGTCTGCGGGAGACGCCTGGGAGGAATCTCAGATGCATCCCAGAAAATGGAGCATTGTCCAAGGAGAAAAATCATCTCGGGTGTCTTCCCTGGAGGAGTCTGGGGTTGCTACCCGGGATTACAGGGCCCTAAAGCACTAGAATAAACACTCAGGGACAAAGCTGCAAGGAGTCTCGGATGCTTCCCAAAGGATGGAGCATTGTCCAAGGAGAAAAATCATCTCGGGTATCTTCCCTGGAGGAGTCTGGGGTTGCTACCCGGGATCACAGGGCCCTAAAGCACTGGAGAAAACTCTGCGGGAGACGCCTGGGAGGAATTCTGGGTAGATCCCGCAGGATGGACCACTGTCAAGAGAGAAAAATCATATTGGGTGTCTTCCCTGGAGGAGTCTGGGGTTGCTACCTGGGATGACAGAACCCTAAACCGTGAGAAAAAAGACTCGGGGACATAGCTGCGACAAGTCTCGGATGCATCCCAGAGGATGGAGCTTTGTCCAAGGAGAAAAATCATCTCGGGTATCTTTCCTGGAGGAGTCTGGGGTTGCTACCCGGGATTACAGGGCCCTAAAGCACTGGAATAAACACTCAGGGACAAAGCTGCAAGGAGTCTCGGATGCTTCCCAGAGGATGGAGCATTGTCCAAGGAGAAAAATCATCTCGGGTATCTTCCCTGGAGGAGTCTGGGTTTGCTACCCGGGATTACAGGGACCCAAACAACAAGAAAAATTTTGCGGGAGACGCCTGGGAGGAATCTCAGATGCATCCCAGAGGATGGAGCATTGTCCAAAGAGAAAAATCATCTCGGGTATCTTCCCTGGAGGAGTCTGGGGTTGCTACCCGGTATCACAGGGCCCTAAACCCCTGGAAGAAAACACTCAGAAACAGAGCTGGGAGGAGTCTCGGGTGCATCCCGCAGGATGGACAAAAGTCCAAGGAGAAAAATCATCTCGGGTATCTTCCCTGGAGGAGTCTGGGGTTGCTACCCGGGATCACAGGGCCCTAAAGCACTGGAGAAAACTCTGCGGGAGATGCCTGGGAGGAATTCTGGGTAGATCCCGCAGGATGGACCACTGTCAAGAGAGAAAAATCATATTGGGTGTCTTCCCTGGAGGAGTCTGGGGTTGCTACCTGGGATGACAGAACCATAAACCGTGAGAAAAAGACTCAGGGACATAGCTGCGACAAGTCTCGGATGCATCCCAGAGGATGGAGCTTTGTCCAAGGAGAAAAATCATCTCGGGTATCTTCCCTGGAGGAGTCTGGGGTTGCTACCTGGGATCACAGGGCCCCAAAACACCGGAATAAAAACTCAGGGACATACCTGCAAGGAGTTTCGGATGCTTCCCAGAGGATGGAGCTTTGTCCAAGGAGAAAAATCATCTCGGGTATCTTCCCTGGAGGAGTCTGGGGTTGCTACCCGGGATTACAGGGAATCAAACCACAGGAAAAATGTCTGCGGGAGACGCCTGGGAGGAATTCTGGATAGATCCCGCAGGATGGACCACTGTCAAGAGAGAAAAATCATATTGGGTGTCTTCCCTGGAGGAGTCTGGGGTTGCTACCTGGGATGACAGAACCATAAACCGTGAGAAAAAGACTCAGGGACATAACTGCCACAAGTCTCGGATGCTTCCCAGAGGATGGAGCTTTGTCCAAGGAGAAAAATCATCTCGGGTATCTTCCCTGGAGGAGTCTGGGGTTGCTACCCGGGATTACAGGGACCCAAACCACAGGAAAAATGTCTGGGAGATGCCTGGGAGGAATCTCATATGCATCCCAGAAGATGGAGCATTGTCCCAGGAGAAAAATCATCTCGGGTATCTTCCCTGGAGGAGTCTGGGGTTGCTACCTGGGATCACAGGGCCCCAAAACACCGGAATAAAAACTCAGGGACATACCTGCAAGGAGTTTCGGATGCTTCCGAGAGGATGGAGCATTGTCCAAGGAGAAAAATTATCTCGGGTATCTTCCCTAGAGGAGTCTGGGGTTGCTACCTGGGATGACAGGGCCCTAAAGCACTGGAGAAAACTCTGCGGGAGACGCCTGGGAGGAATTCTGGGTAGATCCCGCAGGATGGACCACTGTCAAGAGAGAAAAATCATATTGGGTGTCTTCCCTGGAGGAGTCTGGGGTTGCTACCTGGGATGACAGAACCCTAAACCGTGAGAAAAAAGACTCGGGGACATAGCTGCGACAAGTCTCGGATGCATCCCAGAGGATGGAGCTTTGTCCAAGGAGAAAAATCATCTCGCGTATCTTCCCTGGAGGAGTCTGGGGTTGCTACCCGGGATTACAGGGAACCAAACCACAGGAAAAATGTCTGCGGGAGACACCTGGGAGGAATCTCAGATGCATCCCAGAAGATGGAGCATTGTCCAAGGAGAAAAATCATCTCGGGTATCTTCCCTGGAGGAGTCTGGGGTTGCTACCCGGGATCACAGGGCCCCAAAACACCGGAATAAACACTCAGGGACATACCTGCAAGGAGTCTCGGATGCTTCCCAGAGAATGGAGCATTGTCTAAGGAGAAAAATCATCTCGGGTATCTTCCCTGGAGGAGTCTGGGGTTGCTACCCGGGATTACAGGGACCCAAACCACAGGAAAAATGTCTGCGGGAGACGCCTGGGAGGAATCTCAGATGCATCCCAGAAGATGGAGCATTGTCCAAGGAGAAAAATCATCTCGGGTATCTTTCCTGGAGGAGTCTGGGGTTGCTACCCGGGATTACAGGGCCCTAAAGCACTGGAATAAAAACTCAGGGACAAAGCTGCAAGGAGTCTCGGATGCTTCCCAGAGGATGGAGCATTGTCCAAGGAGAAAAATCATCTCGGATAACTTCCCTGGAGGAGTCTGGGGTTGCTACCCGGGATCACAGGGCCCCAAAACACCGGAATAAACAATCAGGGACATACCTGCAAGGAGTCTCGGATGCTTCCCAGAGGATGGAGCTTTGTCCAAGGAGAAAAATCATCTCGGGTATCTTCCCTGGAGGAGTCTGGGTTTGCTACCCGGGATTACAGGGACCCAAACAAGAAAAATGTTTGCGGGAGACGCCTGGGAGGAATCTCAGATGCATCCCAGAGGATGGAGCATTGTCCAAAGAGAAAAATCATCTCGGGTATCTTCCCTGGAGGAGTCTGGGGTTGCTACCCGGTATCACAGGGCCCTAAACCCCTGGAAGAAAACACTCAGAAACAGAGCTGGGAGGAGTCTCGGGTGCATCCCGCAGGATGGACAAAAGTCCAAGGAGAAAAATCATCTCGGGTATCTTCCCTGGAGGAGTCTGGGGTTGCTACCCGGGATCACAGGGCCCTAAAGCACTGGAGAAAACTCTGCGGGAGACGCCTGGGAGGAATTCTGGGTAGATCCCGCAGGATGGACCACTGTCAAGAGAGAAAAATCATATTGGGTGTCTTCCCTGGAGGAGTCTGGGGTTGCTACCTGGGATGACAGAACCCTAAACCGTGAGAAAAAAGACTCAGGGACATAGCTGCGACAAGTCTCGGATGCATCCCAGAGGATGGAGCATTGTCCAAGGAGAAAAATCATCTCGGGTATATTCCCTGGAGGAGTCTGGGGTTGCTACCCGGGATTACAGGGCCCTAAAGCACTGGAATAAACACTCAGGGACAAAGCTGCAAGGAGTCTCGGATGCTTCCCAGAGGATGGAGCATTGTCCAAGGAGAAAAATCATCTCGGATATCTTCTCTGGAGGAGTCTGGGGTTGCTACCCGGGATCACAGGGCCCCAAAACACCGGAATAAACAATCAGGGACATACCTGCAAGGAGTCTCGGATGCTTCCCAGAGGATGGAGCTTTGTCCAAGGAGAAAAATCATCTCGGGTATCTTCCCTGGAGGAGTCTGGGGTTGCTACCCGGGATTACAGGGAATCAAACCACAGGAAAAATGTCTGCGGGAGACGCCTGGGAGGAATCTCAGATGCATCCCAGAGGATGGAGCATTGTACAAAGAGAAAAATCATCTCGGGTATCTTCCCTGGAGGAGTCTGGGGTTGCTACCCGGGATCACAGGGCCCTAAAGCACTGGAGAAAACTCTGCGGGAGACGCCTGGGAGGAATTCTGGATAGATCCCGCAGGATGGACCACTGTCAAGAGAGAAAAATCATATTGGGTGTCTTCCCTGGAGGAGTCTGGGGTTGCTACCTGGGATGACAGAACCATAAACCGTGAGAAAAAGACTCAGGGACATAACTGCCACAAGTCTCGGATGCTTCCCAGAGGATGGAGCTTTGTCCAAGGAGAAAAATCATCTCGGGTATCTTCCCTGGAGGAGTCTGGGGTTGCTACCCGGGATTACAGGGACCCAAACCACAGGAAAAATGTCTGGGAGATGCCTGGGAGGAATCTCATATGCATCCCAGAAGATGGAGCTTTGTCCCAGGAGAAAAATCATCTCGGGTATCTTCCCTGGAGGAGTCTGGGGTTGCTACCCGGGATCACAGGGCCCCAAAACACCGGAATAAACACTCAGGGACATACCTACAAGGAGTCTCGGATGCTTCCCAGAGGATGGAGCTTTGTCCAAGGAGAAAAATCATCTCGGGTATCTTCCCTGGAGGAGTCTGGGATTGCTACCCAGGATGACAGGGGGCTAAACCACCGGAATAAAGACTCAGGGACATACCTGGAAGGAGTTTCGGATGCTTCCCAGAGGATGGAGCATTGTCCAAGGAGAAAAATTATCTCGGGTATCTTCCCTGGAGGAGTCTGGGGTTGCTACCCGGGATCACAGGGCCCTAAAGCACTGGAGAAAACTCTGCGGGAGACGCCTGGGAGGAATTCTGGGTGGATCCCGCAGGATGGACCACTGTCAAGAGAGAAAAATCATATTGGGTGTCTTCCCTGGAGGAGTCTGGGGTTGCTACCTGGGATGACAGAACCATAAACCGTGAGAAAAAGACTCAGGGACATAGCTGCCACAAGTCTCGGATGCTTCCCAGAGGATGGAGCTTTGTCCAAGGAGAAAAATGATCCCGGATATCTTTCCTGGAGGAGTCTGGGGTTGCTACCCGGGATTAAAGGGACCCAAACCACGGGAAAAATGTCTGCGGGAGACGCCTGGGAGGAATCTCAGATGCATCCCAGAAGATGGAGCATTGTCCAAGGAGAAAAATCATCTCGGGTATCTTCCCTGGAGGAGTCTGGGGTTGCTACCCGGGATCACAGGGCCCAAAAACACCGGAATAAACACTCAGGGACATACCTGCAAGGAGTCTCGGATGCTTCCCAGAGGATGTAGCATTGTCCCAGGAGAAAAATCATCTCGGGTATCTTCCCTGGAGGAGTCTGGGGTTGCTACCCAGGTTTACAGGGACCCAAACCACAGGAAAAATGTCTGCGGGAGACGCCTGGGAGGAATCTCAGATGCATCCCAGAGGATGGAGCATTGTCCAAAGAGAAAAATCATCTCGGGTATCTTCCCTGGAGGAGTCTGGGGTTGCTACCAAGGATCACAGGGCCCTAAACCCCAGGAAGAAAACACTCAGAAACAGAGCTGGGAGGAGTCTCGGGTGCATCCCGCAGGGTGGACAATAGTCCAAGGAGAAAAATCAACTTCGGTATCTTCCCTGGAGGAGTCTGGGGTTGCTACCCGGGATCACAGGGCCCTAAAGCACTGGAGAAAACTCTGCGGGAGACGCCTGGGAGGAATTCTGGGTAGATCCCGCAGGATGGACCACTGTCAAGAGAGAAAAATCATATTGGGTGTCTTCCCTGGAGGAGTCTGGGGTTGCTACCTGGGATGACAGAACCCTAAACCGTGAGAAAAAAGACTCAGGGACATACCTGCAAGGAGTCTCGGATGCATCCCAGAGAATGGAGCATTGTCTAAGGAGAAAAATCATCTCGGGTATCTTCCCTGGAGGAGTCTGGGGTTGCTACCCGGGATTACAGGGACCCAAACCACAGGAAAAATGTCTGCGGGAGACGCCTGGGAGAAATCTCAGATGCATCCCAGAAGATGGAGCATTGTCCAAGGAGAAAAATCATCTCGGGTATCTTTCCTGGAGGAGTCTGGGGTTGCTACCCGGGATTACAGGGCCCTAAAGCACTGGAATAAACACTCAGGGACAAAGCTGCAAGGAGTCTCGGATGCTTCCCAGAGGATGGAGCTTTGTCCAAGGAGATAAATCATCTCGGATATCTTCCCTGGAGGAGTCTGGGGTTGCTACCCAGGTTTACAGGGACCCAAACCACAGGAAAAATGTCTGCGGGAGACGCCTGGGAGGAATCTCAGATGCATCCCAGAGGATGGAGCATTGTCCAAAGAGAAAAATCATCTCGGGTATCTTCCCTGGAGGAGTCTGGGGTTGCTACCCGGGATCACAGGGCGCTAAACCCCAGGAAGAAAACACTCAGAAACAGAGCTGGGAGGAGTCTCGGGTGCATCCCGCAGGATGGACAATAGTCCAAGGAGAAAAATCAACTTGGGTATCTTCCACGGAGGAGTATGGGGTTGCTACCCGGGATCACAGGGCCCAAAAGCCCCGGAATAAACACTCAGGAAAAAAGCTGCAAGGAGTCTCAGATGCTTCCCAGAGGATGGAGCATTATCCAAGGAGAAAAATGATCCCGGATATCTTTCCTGGAGGAGTCTGGGGTTGCTACCCGGGATTACAGGGACCCAAACTACAGGAAAAATGTTTGCGGGAGACGCCTGGGAGGAATCTCAGATGCATCCCAGAAGATGGAGATTTGTCCCAGGAGAAAAATCATCTCGGGTATCTTCCCTGGAGGAGTCTGGGGTTGCTACCCGGGATTACAGGGACCCAAACCACAGGAAAAATGTCTGCGGGAGACGCCTGGGAGGAATCTCAGATGCATCCCAGAAGATGGAGCATTGTCCAAGGAGAAAAATCATCTCGGGTATCTTCCCTGGAGGAGTCTGGGGTTGCTACCCAGGATGACAGGGCGCTAAACCACCGGAATAAAGACTCAGGTACATACCTGCAAGGAGTCTAAGATGCTTCCCAGAGGATGGAGCTTTGTCCAAGGAGAAAAATCATCTCGGGTATCTTCCCTGGAGGAGTCTGGGGTTGCTACCCGGGATTACAGGGAACCAAACCACAGGAAAAATGTCTGCGGGAGACGTCTGGGAGGAATCTCAGATGCATCCCAGAGGATGGAGCATTGTCCAAAGAGAAAAATCATCTCGGGTATCTTCCCTGGAGGAGTCTGGGGTTGCTACCCGGGATGACAGGGCCCTAAAGCACTGGAGAAAACTCTGCGGGAGACGCCTGGGAGGAGTTCTGGGTAGATCCCGCAGGACTGACCACTGTCAAGAGAGAAAAATCATATTGGGTGTCTTCCCTGGAGGAGTCTGGGGTTGCTACCTGGGATGACAGAACCCTAAACCGCGAGAAAAAAGACTCAGGGACATAGCTGCGACAAGTCTCGGATGCATCCCAGAGGATGGAGCATTGTCCAAGGAGAAAAATCATCTCGGGTATCTTTCCTGGAGGAGTCTGGGGTTGCTACCCGGGATTACAGGGAACCAAACCACAGGAAAAATGTCTGCGGGAGACATTTGGGAGGAATCTCAGATGCATCCCAGAGGATGGAGTATTGTCCAAGCAGAAAAATTATCTCGGGTATCTTCCCTGGAGGAGTCTGGGGTTGCTACCCGGGATCACAGGGCCCTAAACCCCCAGAAGAAAACACTCAGAAACAGAGCTGGGAGGAGTCTCAGGTGCATCCCGCAGGATGGACAATAGTCCAAGGTGAAAAATCAACTTGGGTATTTTCCACGGAGGAGTCTGGGGTTTCTACCTGGGATCACAGGGCCCAAAACCACCGGAATAAACACTCAGGGACAAAGCTGCAAGGAGTCTCAGATGCATCCCAGAAGATGGAGCATTGTCCAAGGAGAAAAATCATCTCGGGTATCTTCCCTGGAGGAGTCTGGGGTTGCTACCCGGGATCACAGGGCCCTAAAGCACTGGAGAAAACTCTGCGGGAGACGCCTGGGAGGAATTCTGGGTAGATCCCGCAGGATGGACCACTGTCAAGAGAGAAAAATCATATTGGGTGTCTTCCCTAGAGGAGTCTGGGGTTGCTACCTGGGATGACAGAACCATAAACCGTGAGAAAAAGACTCAGGGACATAGCTGCCACAAGTCTCGGATGCTTCCCAGAGGATGGAGCTTTGTCCAAGGAGAAAAATCATCTCGGGTATCTTCCCTGGAGGAGTCTGGGGTTGCTACCCGAGATCACAGGGACCCAAACCACAGGAAAAATGTCTGCGGGAGACGCCTGGGAGGAATCTCAGATGCATCCCAGAAGATGGAGCTTTGTCCCAGGAGAAAAATCATCTCGGGTATCTTCCCTGGAGGAGTCTGGGGTTGCTACCCGGGATCACAGGGCCCCAAAACACCGGAATAAACACTCAGGGACATACCTGCAAGGAGTCTCGGATGCTTCCCAGAGGATGGAGCTTTGTCCAAGGAGAAAAATCATCTCGGGTATCTTCCCTGGAGGAGTCTGGGATTGCTACCCAGGATGACAGGGCGCTCAACCACCGGAATAAAGACTCAGGGACATACCTGCAAGGAGTCTCGGATGCTTCCCAGAGGATGGAGCTTTGTCCAAGGAGAAAAATCATCTCGGGTATCTTCCCTGGAGGAGTCTGGGGTTGCTACCCGGGATTACAGGGACCCAAAACACAGGAAAAATATTTGCGTGAGACGCCTGGGAGGAATGTCAGATGCATCCCAGAAGATGGAGCATTGTTCAAGGAGAAAAATCATCTCGGGTATCTTCCCTGGAGGAGTCTGGGGTTGCTACCCGGGATCACAGGGCCCCAAAACACCGGAATAAACAATCAGGGACATACCTGCAAGGAGTCTCGGATGCTTCCCAGAGGATGGAGCTTTGTCCAAGGAGAAAAATCGTCTCTGGTATCTTCCCTGGAGGAGTCTGGGGTTGCTACCCGGGATTACAGGGACCCAAACCACAGGAAAAATGTTTGCGGGAGACGCCTGGGAGGAATCTCAGATGCATCCCAGAAGATGGAGCATTGTCCAAGGAGAAAAATCATCTCGGGTATCTTCCCTGGAGGAGTCTGGGGTTGCTACCTGAGATCACAGGGCCCTAAAGCACTGGAGAAAACTCTGCGGGCGACGCCTGGGAGGAATCTCAGATGCATCCCAGAAGATGGAGCATTGTCCAAGGAGAAAAATCATCTCGGGTATCTTCCCTGGAGGAGTCTGGGGTTGCTACCCGGGATTACAAGGCCTTAAAGCACTGGAATAAACACTCAGGGACAAAGCTGCAAGGAGTCTCGGATGCTTCCCAGAGGATGGAGCATTGTCCAAGGAGAAAAATCATCTCGGATATCTTCCCTGGAGGAGTCTGGGGTTGCTACCCGGGATCTCAGGGCCCTAAAGCACTGGAATAAACACTAAGGGACAAAGCTGCAAGGAGTCTCGGATGTTTCCCAGAGGATGGAGCTTTGTCCAAGGAGAAAAATCATCTCGGGTATCTTCCCTGGAGGAGTCTGGGGTTGCTACCCGGGATCACAGGGCCCTAAAGCACTGGAGAAAACTCTGCGGGAGACGCCTGGGAGGAATTCTGGGTAGGTCTCGCAGGATGGTCCACTGTCAAGAGAGAAAAATCATATTGGTTGTCTTCCCTGGAGGAGTCTGGGGTTGCTACCTGGGATGACAGAACACTAAACCGCGAGAAAAAAGACTCAGGGACATAGCTGCGACAAGTCTCAGATGCATCCAGGAGGATGGAGTATTGTCCAACGAGAAAAATCATCTCGGGTATCTTCCCTGGAGGAGTCTGGGGTTGCTACCCAGGATGACAGGGCGCTAAACCACCGGAATAAAGACTCAGGTACATACCTGCAAGGAGTCTCGGATGCTTCCCAGAGGATGGAGCATTGTCCAAGGAGAAAAATAATCTCGGGTACCTTCCCTGGAGGAGTCTGGGGTTCCTACCTGGAATCACAGGGCCCTAAAGCACTGGAGAAAACTCTGCGGGAGACGCCTGGGAGGAGTTCTGGGTAGACTGACCACTGTCAAGAGAGAAAAATCATATTGGGTGTCTTCCCTGGACGAGTCTGGGGTTGCTACCTGGGATGACAGAACCCTAAACCGCGAGAAAAAAGACTCAGGGACATAGCTGCGACAAGTCTCGGATGCATCCCAGAGGATGGAGCATTGTCCAAGGAGAAAAATCATCTCGGGTATCTTTCCTGGAGGAGTCTGGGGTTGCTACCCGGGATTACAGGGAACCAAACCACAGGAAAAATGTCTGCGGGAGACATTTGGGAGGAATCTCAGATGCATCCCAGAGGATGGAGTATTGTCCAAGCAGAAAAATTATCTCGGGTATCTTCCCTGGAGGAGTCTGTGGTTGCTACCCAGGATGACAGGGCGCTAAACCACCGGAATAAAGACTCAGGGACATACCTGCAAGGAGTCTCGGATGCTTCCCAGAGGATGGAGCTTTGTCCAAGGAGAAAAATCATCTCGGGTATCTTCCCTGGAGGAGTCTGGGGTTGCTACCCGGGATTACAGGGACCCAAATCACAGGAAAAATGTTTGCGGGAAACGCCTGGGAGGAATCTCAGATGCATCCCAGAAGATGGAGCATTGTCCAAGGAGAAAAATCATCTCGGATATCTTCCCTGGAGGAGTCTGGGGTTGCTACCCGGGATCACAGGGCCCCAAAACACCGGAAAAAACACTCAGGGACATACCTGCAAGGAGTCTCGGATGCTTCCCAGAGAATGGAGCATTGTATAAGGAGAAAAATCATCTCGGGTATCTTCCCTGGAGGAGTCTGGGGTTGCTACCCGGGATTACAGGGACCCAAACCACCGGAAAAATGTCTGCGGGAGACACCTGGGAGGAATCTCAGATGCATCCGAGAAGATGGAGCATTGTCCAAGGAGAAAAATCATCTCGGGTATCTTCCCTGGAGGAGTCTGGGGTTGCTACCCAGGATGACAGGGCGCTAAACCACCGGAATAAAGACTAAGGGACATACCTGCAAGGAGTCTCAGATGCTTCCCGGAGGATGAAGAATTGTCCAAAGAGAAAAATCATCTCGGGCATCATCCACGGAGGAGTCTAGTGTTGCTACCCGGGATCACAGGGCCCTAAACCCCCGGAAGAAAACACTCAGAAACAGAGCTGGGAGGAGTCTCAGGTGCATCCCGCAGGATGGACAATAGTCCAAGGTGAAAAATCAACTTGGGTATTTTCCACGGAGGCGTCTGGGGTTTCTACCTGGGATCACAGGGCCCAAAACCACCGGAATAAACACTCAGGGACAAAGCTGCAAGGAGTCTCGGATGCTTCCCAGAGGATGGAGCATTGTCCAAGGAGAAAATTCATCTCGGGTATCTTCACTGGAGGAGTCTGCGGTTGCTACCCGGGATTGCAGGGCCCTAAAGCACTGGAGAAAGCTCTGCGGGAGACGCCTGGGAGGAGTTCTGGATAGATCCCGCATGATGGACCACTGTCAAGAGAGAAAAATCATCTTGGCTGTCTTCCCTGGAGGAGTCTGGGGTTGCTACCTGGGATGACAGAACCCTAAACGGCGAGAAAAAAGACTCGGGGACATAGCTGCGACAAGTCTCGGATGCATCCCAGAGGATGGAGCTTTGTCCAAGGAGAAAAATCATCTCGCGTATCTTTCCTGGAGGAGTCTGGGGTTGCTACCCGGGATTACAGGGACCCAAACCACCGGAAAAATGTCTGCGGGAGACGCCTGGGAGGAATCTCAGATGCATCCCAGAACATGGAGCATTGTCCAAGAAGAAAAATCATCTCGGGTATCTTCCCTGGAGGAGTCTGGGGTTGCTACCCGGGATCACATGGCCATAAAGCACTGGAGAAAACTCTGCGGGTGACGCCTGCGAGGAATTCTGGGTAGATCCCGCAGGATGGACCACTGTCAAGAGAGAAAAATCACCTTGGGTGTCTTCACTGGAGGAGTCTGGGGTTGCTACCTGGGATGACATAACCCTAAACCGCGAGAAAAAAGACTCAGGGACATAGCTGCGATAGTCTTGGATGCATCCCAGTGGATGGAGCTTTGTCCAAGGAGAAAAATCATCTCGGGTATCTTCCCTGGAGGAGTCTGGGGTTGCTACCCGGGATTACAGGGACCAAAACCACCTGAAAAATGTCTGCGGGAGACGCCTGGGAGGAATCTCAGATGCATCCCAGAACATGGAGCATTGTCCAAGAAGAACAATCATCTCAGGTACCTTCCCTGGAGGAGTCTGGGGTTGCTACCCGGGATTACAGGGCCCCAAAACACCGGAATAAACACTCAGGGACATACCTGCAAGGAGTCTCGGATGTTTCCCAGAGGATGGAGCATTGTCCAAGGAGAAAAATCATCTCGAGTATCTTCGCTGGAGGAATCTGGGGTTGCTACCCGGGGATCACAGGGCCGTAAACACCAGGAAGAAAACACTCAGAAACAGAGCTGGGAGGAGTCTCGGGTGCATCCCGCAGGATGGACAATAGTCCAAGGAGAAAAATCAACTTGGGTATCTTCCACGGAGGAGTCTGGGGTTGCTACCCGGGATGACAGGGACCCAAACCACCGGAATAAAGACTCAGGGACATACCTGCAAGGAGTCTCGGATGCTTCCCAGAGGATGGAGCATTTTCCAAAGAGAAAAATCATCTCGGGTATCTTCCCTAGAGGAGTCTGGGGTTGCTACCCGGGATCACAGGGCCCTAAAGCACTGAAGAAAACTCTGCGGGAGACGCCTGGGAGGAATTCTGGGTAGATCCTGCAGGATGGACCACTGTCAAGAGAGAAAAATCATATTGGGTGTCTTCCCTGGAGGAGTCTGGGGTTGCTACCTGGGTTGACAGAACCATAAACCCCAGGAAAAAAGACTCAGGGACATAGCTGCGACAAGTCTCGGATGCATCCCAGAGGATGGAGCATTGTCCAAGGAGAAAAATCATCCCGGATATCTTTCCTGGAGGAGTCTGGGGTTGCTACCCCGATCACAGGGCTCCAAAACACCGGAATAAACACTCAGGGACATACCTAAAGGAGTCTAGGATGCTTCCCAGAGGATGGAGCTTTTTCCAAAGAGAAAAATCATCTCGGGTATCTTCCCTGGAGGAGTCTGGAGTTGCTACCCGGGATTACAGGGACCCAAACCACCGGAAAAATGTCTGCGGGAGACGCCTGGGAGGAATCTCAGATGCATCCCAGAAGATGGAGCATTGTCCAAGGAGGAAAATCATCTCGGGTACCTTCCCTGGAGGAGTCTGGGGTTGCTACCCGGGATCACAGGGCCCTAAAGCACTGGAGAAAGCTCTGCGGGAGACGCCTGGGAGGAGTTCTGGATAGATCCCGCATGATGGACCACTGTCAAGAGAGAAAAATCATCTTGGCTGTCTTCCCTGGAGGAGTCTGGGGTTGCTACCTGGGATGACAGAACCCTAAACGGCGAGAAAAAAGACTCGGGGACATATCTGCGACAAATCTTGGATGCATCCCAGAGGATGGAGCTTTGTCCAAGGAGAAAAATCATCTCGGGTATCTTCCCTGGAGGAGTCTGGGGTTGCTACCCGGGATTACAGGGACCCAAACCACCGGAAAAATGTCTGCGGGAGACGCCTGGGAGGAATCTCAGATGCATCCCAGAACATGGAGCATTGTCCAAGAAGAAAAATCATCTCGGGTATCTTCCCTGGAGGAGTCTGGGGTTGCTACCCGGGATCACATGGCCATAAAGCACTGGAGAAAACTCTGCGGGTGACGCCTGCGAGGAATTCTGGGTAGATCCCGCAGGATGGACCACTGTCAAGAGAGAAAAATCACCTTGGGTGTCTTCACTGGAGGAGTCTGGGGTTGCTACCTGGGATGACATAACCCTAAACCGCGAGAAAAAAGACTCAGGGACATAGCTGCGATAGTCTTGGATGCATCCCAGTGGATGGAGCTTTGTCCAAGGAGAAAAATCATCTCGGGTATCTTCCCTGGAGGAGTCTGGGGTTGCTACCCGGGATTACAGGGACCAAAACCACCTGAAAAATGTCTGCGGGAGACGCCTGGGAGGAATCTCAGATGCATCCCAGAACATGGAGCATTGTCCAAGAAGAACAATCATCTCAGGTACCTTCCCTGGAGGAGTCTGGGGTTGCTACCCGGGATTACAGGGCCCCAAAACACCGGAATAAACACTCAGGGACATACCTGCAAGGAGTCTCGGATGTTTCCCAGAGGATGGAGCATTGTCCAAGGAGAAAAATCATCTCGAGTATCTTCGCTGGAGGAATCTGGGGTTGCTACCCGGGGATCACAGGGCCGTAAACACCAGGAAGAAAACACTCAGAAACAGAGCTGGGAGGAGTCTCGGGTGCATCCCGCAGGATGGACAATAGTCCAAGGAGAAAAATCAACTTGGGTATCTTCCACGGAGGAGTCTGGGGTTGCTACCCGGGATGACAGGGACCCAAACCACCGGAATAAAGACTCAGGGACATACCTGCAAGGAGTCTCGGATGCTTCCCAGAGGATGGAGCATTTTCCAAAGAGAAAAATCATCTCGGGTATCTTCCCTAGAGGAGTCTGGGGTTGCTACCCGGGATCACAGGGCCCTAAAGCACTGAAGAAAACTCTGCGGGAGACGCCTGGGAGGAATTCTGGGTAGATCCTGCAGGATGGACCACTGTCAAGAGAGAAAAATCATATTGGGTGTCTTCCCTGGAGGAGTCTGGGGTTGCTACCTGGGTTGACAGAACCATAAACCCCAGGAAAAAAGACTCAGGGACATAGCTGCGACAAGTCTCGGATGCATCCCAGAGGATGGAGCATTGTCCAAGGAGAAAAATCATCCCGGATATCTTTCCTGGAGGAGTCTGGGGTTGCTACCCCGATCACAGGGCTCCAAAACACCGGAATAAACACTCAGGGACATACCTAAAGGAGTCTAGGATGCTTCCCAGAGGATGGAGCTTTTTCCAAAGAGAAAAATCATCTCGGGTATCTTCCCTGGAGGAGTCTGGAGTTGCTACCCGGGATTACAGGGACCCAAACCACCGGAAAAATGTCTGCGGGAGACGCCTGGGAGGAATCTCAGATGCATCCCAGAAGATGGAGCATTGTCCAAGGAGGAAAATCATCTCGGGTACCTTCCCTGGAGGAGTCTGGGGTTGCTACCCGGGATCACAGGGCCCTAAAGCACTGGAGAAAGCTCTGCGGGAGACGCCTGGGAGGAGTTCTGGATAGATCCCGCATGATGGACCACTGTCAAGAGAGAAAAATCATATTGGGTGTCTTCCCTGGAGGAGTCTGGGGTTGCTACCTGGGATGACAGAACCCTAAACGGCGAGAAAAAAGACTCGGGGACATATCTGCGACAAATCTTGGATGCATCCCAGAGGATGGAGCTTTGTCCAAGGAGAAAAATCATCTCGGGTATCTTCCCTGGAGGAGTCTGGGGTTGCTACCCGGGATTACAGGGACCCAAACCACAGGAAAAATGTCTGCGGGAGACACCTGGGAGGAATCTCAGATGCACCCGAGAAGATGGAGCATTGTCCAAGGAGAAAAATCATCTCGGGTATCTTCCCTGGAGGAGTCTGGGGTTGCTACCCAGGATGACAGGGCGCTAAACCACCGGAATAAAGACTCAGGGACATACCTGCAAGGATTCTCAGATGCTTCCCGGAGGTTGAAGAATTGTCCAAAGAGAAAAATCATCTCGGGCATCTTCCACGGAGGAGTCTAGTGTTGCTACCCGGGATCACAGGGCCCTAAACCCCAGGAAGAAAACACTCAGAAACAGAGCTGGGAGGAGTCTCAGGTGCATCCCGCAGGATGGACAATAGTCCAAGGTGAAAAATCAACTTGGGTATTTTCCACGGAGGAGTCTGGGGTTTCTACCTGGGATCACAGGGCCCAAAAACACCGGAATAAACACTCAGGGACAAAGCTGCAAGGAGTCTCGGATGCTTCCCAGAGGATGGAGCATTGTCCAAGGAGAAAATTCATCTCGGGTATCTTCACTGGAGGAGTCTGCGGTTGCTACCCGGGATTGCAGGGCCCTAAAGCACTGGAGAAAACTCTGCGGGAGACGCCTGGGAGGAGTTCTGGATAGATCCCGCATGATGGACCACTGTCAAGAGAGAAAAATCATATTGGGTGTCTTCCCTGGAGGAGTCTGGAGTTGCTACCCGGGATTACAGGGACCCAAACCACCGGAAAAATGTCTGCGGGAGACGCCTGGGAGGAATCTCAGATGCATCCCAGAAGATGGAGCATTGTCCAAGGAGAAAAATCATCTCGGGTATCTTCCCTGGAGGAGTCTGGGGTTGCTACCTGGGATCACAGGGCCCTAAACCCCAGGAAGAAAACACTCAGAAACAGAGCTGGGAGGAGTCTCAGGTGCATCCCACAGGATAGACAATAGTCCAAGGAGGAAAATCATCTTTGGTATCTTCCCTGGAGGAGTCTGGGGTTGCTACCCGGGATCACAGGGTCCTAAAGCATTGGAGAAAACTTGCGGGAGACGCCTGGGAGGAGTTCTGGGTAGATCTTGCAGGATGGAGTACTGTCAAGAGAGAAAAATCATATTGGGTGTCTTCCCTGGAGGAGTCTGGGGTTGCTACCTGGGATGACAGGGCCCTAAACAACCGGAAAAAACTCTCAGACACATAATTGCGAGGAGTCTCGGATGCATCCCAGAGGAAGGAGCATTTTCCAAGGAGAAAATGCATGTGGGGTATCTTTCCTGGAGGAGTCTGTGGTTGCTACCCGGGATGACAGGTCACCAAAACACTGGAAAAAAAGACTCAGGGCCATACCTGGGTGGGGTGTCGGGTGCATCCCAGAGAATGGGGCATTGTACAAGGAGAAAAATCATCTTGGGTATCTTCCCTGTATGAGTCTGGGCTTGCTTCCTGGGATCTCAGGTCCCTAAAGCAGTGATCAAATGGCTCCAGGAGTTGCCTGGGAGGAGTCTTGGGTGGACCCTGGAAGATACATTTTCATAGTAAAAGAGTGTTTTGGTAGAGAATACCATGTCAGGTTTCCATGCTGGGATGGCCCTGAGGTGCCCCCAGTGGAAGTAGAGGAGGGGTTGGGCAGTGCACGTGTCCCCTGGAGCCACCGCTGCCCTGGAGGTCACGCAAAATGTCTTGCTCGAGTGCTCAGGGAACAGCTGATCGCCAGTTTTGGGGTCAGGAAGGAATTTTTCCCCCGGGGCACACTGGCACGGGCCCCCGGGGGTTTTTCGCCTTCCTCTGCAGCCCCGAGCACGGCCCCTTGCCAGGGCTCCTCGGGGCCAGTTGTGGCCAGCGGTTCCCTGTCCTGGCAGGAGCGGGAGTCCAGTGGTGCCCTCCATCCCTCCGCCTCTCCTCCCTGTGCCAGCTTGGCAGGGGCACCTCCGGGACCTCCCTGCACGAGCCCCCCGGGGGTCTTCTGCCCTGTGCCGGGCACGGCCTGCTTGCACAGGCTGCAGGCGCCATGCTGCCTCAGGACGGAGCGGGCAATCGAAGCGGAGCCTCCGTCTCCTCTGCCAGAGCCGCCGGCTGTGCCTCGTCTGTCCCGGCCGCAGCCCGAGAGCGTCTCCACCGGCCCGGGCCCGACCCTGTGCCCCGGGGGAGCCCCGCAGCCTCTGCCCCGCCGCCAGCCCGCCTCTCCCCGGGCCCGTCCCCGTCCCCGTCCCCGCCGGCACCGGGGGGAGCGCACCCAGCGGCCGCAGCCCGGCCCCTCTCCGCACCCCCGCTGCCCGCCGACGGCCGCCCCGCCAGACCCCCGGCAGCAGCGGGCAGGGGCGGGGCCGCGCCCGGGGGACGCCCGACGGCTGCGCCGCTGCCCGCTCCCGCGGGGACCCGCTCCCGGGCCCGCCGGCCCCGCGCTTCTGCCCTCGGGCCCCGCCGCGGCCTCCGCAGCCTCCGCGGAGCGAGGCCCACACGCCCCCTGCCCGCAGCCCCCGCACGCACCCACCGGGACCCCCGGCCCCCTCCGCGCCCACACCTGCCCCGCCGCTCCGCCGGGGCTCCGCCGGGGCTCCCGCCGCACGGCCCGGCCCGGGCCCGCAGGGCCGCAGCCCACTCGAGCCGAGCCCAGCCCAGCCCAGCCCGGCCCAGCCGATCCAGCCAGCCGTGCGGGCAGAGCCGGGCCGAGCCGGGCGGGGGGAGCAGGCGGCAGGCGCGGCCGGAGCGAGGCAGTGCCGTCTCCCCGGGACTCCCTCCCGCCTCTGCCGGGGATGGGGGGCGGGTGGCCGAGCAGCGCAGCGTCCCCGCAGGGCCCTCCCTGCCCTCTGCACCTGCGGGAGCAGACAAGTCCCCCCCAGGAGAGGCACTCCACGCTGTTCCATCCTTCCCCCGCTCTCTGCCCCCCTGCCCGTCCCCAGCGTCTTCCCGTCCTTTGGGACCTGCTCCTTGCTGCCCGGCCAGCTCCTCTGGGAAGCCCCTTCCCGGCCACTCTTGGGCCAGCAGGCAGTGCCAACGGCGTCCCTGGCAAGGGCCTGTGGCCCAACGCCTGTGGCAACCCAGCCCCGTCCTGCTGGGGAGGGCGAGGATGGGGCTGTGCTCGTGGCCAGGCGGGAGCAGTGTGGGTTGGGGGGATGCTGCATGCCCCCAGGGATGCCATACCCGTGGACATGCTGTGCCCGCAGGGGTGCCATGCCCGTGGGGGTTTCCATGCCCACTGGGGTGCTGTGCCTGGGGGATTGTCATGTCTGTGGAGATTCTACGCCTGCAGGGACGTAGGTGCTGTACCCATGGGGATGCCGTGCCCCTGGAGATGCTGTGACCATGGTGGTGCCGTGCACGTTGGGATGCTGTGCCCGCAGCGTGCTGGCACTATGCGAGGTCTGCTGGTCCCTGCTGCAGGACTGGGTGATCAGTGTGACCATCAGCTGGAACTGCAACCTGGACCTGTCCGACAGTGAGTGCCGCCCTCGCTACTCCTTCCACCACCTTCACCCCAAAAGGACTTCGGCTTCCCCTTGGCTACAGCTACAGGTGATGGCCCTGGCCCTGCCCTGGCCCTGCATCCTTTATCCAGCCCTGCCCCACCATCCCCACAGCGCCCATTGGTCTGAGGATGCTCTGTGGTGGGGGGGCATCACCCTGGGGTGCTCCAGCCTCAGGCCAGCCCATCCCGTCCCTGCCCAGGTACCGCCGGAGCTGCAAAGGGCCATGGTGGCAGGCTGGGGTAACACTCGCTCTGCCCGAGACCATCCAAGTCCCCCCCCAGCTCTGAGTGACATGCTGCCCCCAGAAGGAGTTGCACCCCTGCCTGGGTGGGACATGTCCTACAGCCAAGTGTCACCGCTGCC
Organism: Vanellus vanellus; assembly: GCF_965231255.1. Taxonomy (NCBI): domain Eukaryota; kingdom Metazoa; phylum Chordata; class Aves; order Charadriiformes; family Charadriidae; genus Vanellus; species Vanellus vanellus. The sequence continues at coordinate 5,711 of NW_028127108.1, read as the reverse complement.
AGCCCCAGGCCTGTCAATAAACCCCCGTGCTCAGCATCCCTGCCTGGGGCTGCTCCCTGCGGGCAGAATGGAGGGGATGGGGGGGGGGGGGGTGTCCCCATCCTTGAGCCCTGCAGTGCTGATGTGCGGAAACAAACTCCACAACTCACGCAGAGGTATAAAGCAGCTATGTCTATTGCAGCGCTGGGTGCAAGGGGGATCCCTCCTCCAAACGTGCTCACCGTAAAGGGTTAGTTATACACCTTATAGACATGCCATATATACACATTCACAAGGTTTCTGGGAAATGATTAACATGTTCATTACTTTTCCGGGAACTCATTACCATAAGCTACTACCCACCCCGGTATGCGCATTATAGTCTCTCCGTGGCCCTTCAGAATCCTCTGGGAGTCGTTGACTCCTTTTTAATCACTGTATTGTTTTGGTCAACTGTCCTTATCTGGTTGCCAAAGCCGCTGCTCTATGGCTCCAGATGGCTCTGCTCTCTGCCACTTCCAAGGTAGAGCTGCCCCAGGGTCACCATTCAGGAGCCTCTCAGCTACGACTCTCGCTATGCATTTTGCCATGTTGCAATGTCTCACTGGATGTTGTTTCCCCGTAGCGGTGCCGTGGTGGGGACAGGCACATCCCCCAGCGCTCGTGGGGAGCTGGAGGGTCCTGGGGCTGCTTGCCCTGCTGCAGGCATGTGGGAAGAGCGCGGGGTCCCCCCAGCCCCTTCCGGGCACCGTCCCTGCCCACAGGCTGCCTGCAGAACCTGACACAGGCAGGCACCTTGGTTCGGGCGGCATTGCCCCCCCCCGCTGCTACTGCAAGAGGAGGTCGCCCCTGACGGCACCTTGGCGTTGTCCCGAGAGCCCCCGGGGAGCACAGGAGGGGCTCTGCCCGCAGCCCCGGTGACCCGTTTCCCCCGGAGGGGGGCAGGAGCAGGAGCCGCCTGTCCGACGCTGGCAGCCCCTTCCCCTAGAGCTGCAGGGGGACAGCCGGGGGGGCTGCAGGGGTCAGACACGGACGGGTCCGTGGTCCTTCCTGCCCAGCAAGGTCACAGCTCCACCCCCTCAGCTGCATGCACCCCCCCACGGCCACAGCTCCTGCTTCCCCCCTCCCCAAATCTACACCTGCCTTCTACAAGCCAGTCATTTACAGAAATTCAACACTAAAACCACACCTGGGGGCCAGCACAGCCCTGCGGAGCACAGCTCCAGCCCTCGGTGCCCCCAGACCCCCGTGCCCGGCAGCGGGGGGCAGGACAGCCCCATGGTCCAGCTCTTCTCCCGCAGCTCCTCCGCGTTCGGCTCCCCTTCCCCCTCCTCTTCTGCCCCCGCCACCTCCTCCTCCCACACTCCTCTCTTGCCGCTGTCCTTCTGGAGGGAGACAGGGACGGCGCAGCAGTTCCTCCTGCCCGGCCAACACCTCCCTGCTCAGCTCAACCCCCCCCGCTGCTGCCGGGGTACGGAGCGCTTCCCAGCTCTGACCTCCCCATAGCGGACGCGAGAGTCCAACTTCCCTCGATACCTCCATAACCGGCTGGATCCATCCAGAACAGGAACTCCCCGCAGCGGGAGCAGGAGATGGTCCGAGAGCGGAAGATCCCCTCGGAGTGGGTGCGGGAGGGCAGAGACTGCAGTCCCCCCCCGCGTTGGCATCGTCCCGAGTTCAGAGCCTTCTCTGGGGGACACTGTGGGGAGGAGGCGGTGCTGGCAAAGAGGGGGGGTTCCCTTCTCCCCTCCCACCACTGGGGCAGTGATGGGCCGACCCCATCCGACCCCATCCGAGCGGAGCCGACCCCATCCGAGCGGAGCCGAGCCCCGCCGGTGCCCGCGGGCGCGGTGCGGCTCCTCCCGCCGCGGGTGACGGCGCGCAGGAACCGGCCCCGCGGCACCGGGCGCTGCAGCTGCTCGTCCCGCTGCGCTCCGGCGGGGCGGCGCGGGCTCGGGGAGCTCCTGCCCAGGGCGGGGGCGGGCGGGCGGAGCGGGGCGCTGCCGGGGCCGGGGGGCGGCCCGCGGGGGAGGGGGCGTGTGGCGGTGGGAACGCGCGGACTGCGATATGCAGGATCGAAACCGACATCCGCTGTATTAAGCAAGCGTGCTCTTTACATACCTTTCTACCAAGGCAGTAATTTCCTACTGTACTTGTTTACACCATCGCGTACTCTAAAAGATCACGTTCCCACCGAAAAAAAAATATCTCTTCCCTGTGAGCAGCACCTCCTTATCTCGGGAGGAGCTTCACACAGCTTCATCGTCTGCCAGAACAGTGCTGCAGCTGCTTATTCCTCCCGATTAGTTCTACCCCACTTAACCCTTCTTTTGCCTCAGTCCCCACATCTCGTGATCATGTGTTGCCATCTCATGTTGAGCTTCTCATCAATCAGCACCCCCAGGTCCTTCTCCCCAGGGCTGCTCTCCACCCATTCTCCGCCCAGCCTGGATTTGGGCTTGGGATTGCCCCGACCCAGGAGCAGGACCTTGCACTTGGCCTGGTTGAACTTGATGAGGTTGGCATGGGCCCACCTCTCCCGCCTGTCATTAGTAGAAGGCCGGGCCTGCAGCACCCCGGTTATCAGCCCGGCTCGGGTGGGAGGGGATGCTCCTGCATGGGGCGGTTGCCCTGCACTGGGGGGGAAATGCCACAGAGGGAAGGTCTCGCCAAAGTGGGGGCCGCGCTCATGCTCCCTCTCCCCCATCCCTCCCCAGATCGCCCCGGCAGAAGGTCCCGAGGGCAGCGAGCGGATGGTCATCATCACGGGGCCGTCCGAGGCTCAGTTCAGGGTGCGCTGGGTGGGGGCTATGGGGGGGGGGGCAGTAAGGGACAAGTCGTGGGCGTCCCTGTGGTCACCACGGTGCTGCCAGCCTGGCTTGGCCTCCCTCAGTGCCGGGGGAGCTCTTTGCTGGGTACAATGGTTTTGATGCTGCTGGACGTGGGGACATCGTCTCCTTTGGGGATAGAGAGGCAGAACGGGCGCTGCCTGATGGTTTTCCTCCCTGTCTGTCTCCTCCCCAGGCCCAAGGGTGAATATTTTGGAAGCTGAAAGAGGAAATCTTCTTTAACTCGAAAGAAGAAGTGAAGCTTGAAGCCCACATCAAGGTGCCTTCCTTCGCTGCCAGCCGTGTGATAGGCAAAGGTGTCAAGATTGTAGGTGGTGGTGCCCCGGGGATGCAGAGTTGGGCATCAGCCATCACCCCTGCCCACCCCAGGGGGACAAATCCCGGGTGCACAGTGGTTTCAGCAACGTCTTGACCCTCAGCCCCCATGTCCTGGTGGTGTTTCTCGTTGGTCCCAAGGAAGGGGGGCCCACACAGGGTGCCTGGTGCTGTGGTGACAGCTGCAGCAGAGGATTTTGGCTCTTCCACAACAAAACCCTCTTGTGATTTGCTCCAGGTGAACGAACTGCAAATCTTAACCAGCGCGGAAGTCCTTGTGCCACGAGACCAAACCCCGGACGAGAACGAGGAGGTCATCGTTAAAATCATTGGGCATTTCTTTGCCAGTCAGGTACCGTTTGGCCATGGCTTTACCCAATATTCCCCGGCCGCTTTCGTCCACTGAGGAAAGGCGTGGGGTGGCTGAGCCCAGCACCACCTGAGCATCCCGCCGCTCTTCTTTTGGATGGTCCCTGTGCCCCCAAGAGGCACTGAAGGTGTTTCGGTAACTCCCCCCGGCTGTGCGAGCGCTGAAGTTGAAGATTGGCTTCATTGAGCTAAAAATGGGTGTTTTGAATGCCGTGCAGAGCAGCACCCAGGGTGTGAATGGACTCCCTGGTGCCGGCAAGGCCACCCACATCCCACCTGGGTGCATCTTCCATAACCTTGTCTCCTGTCCACTTCAGCGGAACGGTGGCCCCCCAAAAATTCAGGCTCTCTCGAGGAGTGAAGCACAAGTTAAAAAAAAAAAAAGAACAAAACAAAACAAAAAATTAACAAAAAAAACCCCAAACACACACCAGCACCACCCCCACGAAATTAATTACAGCTTGTCCAGAGTGAAAAGTTGGGAGTGGCGAGATGCTCAGTGGGGGCTCGGGAGTGGTTGGTGGGGGGAGAAACAGTGCCCTGACCCCCACCTCTTGCTTTTCCCCTCTCCTCCCCAGGACTGCACAGCGCAAGATGAGGGAAATGCTCCAGCAGGTGAAACAGCAGGAGCAGAAACACGCTCCAGGAGCCCCGGCCTCGCAGCACAGCAAGGGAGGCTCCCGCCGTGCCGCCCAGCACCGCCCGATGAATGTAACCCCGCCGCCGGACATCCCCCCCTCCCAAATCCTCCTCCTCCACCCCCAGCAGGTCAGGGGAGCAAACCAAAGACCCCCCCAAACACACCCCCCCCCCATTCCCCGCAGCGCTGCGAGGATGCACAGCCGAGGGGTACGGGGAGGGCTCTCTCCATCCCACAGCCTCCCCCTTCCTCCTCCCTCGCCTCCCGACGCTCTCCCTTTAGTTGGACTAACGTGGGCAGGTTTGGGTACCTCAGCACCTCACGCTTGTGTCTCCTTTTAGAGATTTTGTGTGCCTTGGAAACCTGCGAGTTGGAGATCTTTTTTTAATTAATTTTCTAATAAAAACAGAACCGAGTTGGAAAAGCGATGGGAGTAGCCACCACTGTGGTCATTCTCTCCGGGGCGTTGTGGAGGAAGGCTGCCAGTCTTCCTCCCAGTGTACTTTTCCCCGTTGGCTCCAGACTGCTGCTGGGGCTGAGCTCTGAGCCGCCAGAGCGGTTCTCAGCAGACGGTCACTCGGCGCAGACAATGAGGCCCTGAATAGCCCTTCCTGTGCTCTTGATGGCTCCGGACGGCTCTGCTCCTCTGCTGCTTCTAAGGTGGGGCTGCCCCAGTGCCCTCACTCAGGAGCCTTTTGTCTGTGCGGGTCTCACTTGTGACAGGGGGTGGGGGTGTTGCCAAACTAACTGCTGTGCTGCGATGTGTGAGTGGGTGTTCCTGCCCGTGTCAGTGCCAGAGCTCTTCCGTAGGCTCCTTCTGCCAGCGGAGAGCCAGGGGCCGCTCCTTCAGGAGAGAGCTTGTTTAAAAAGAGGAAAAAAAAAAAAGGGGGGGGGGGGGGGGGGAAGTGGGAAAAGAAAAAAGGGGAAAAAAGTGAAAAAAGAGAAAAAGAAAACCGGGGGGGGGGGGGGGGGAGGGGAAACAGAAAAAAGGGGGGGAAAAAGAAAAAAAAGGGAAAAAGAAAAAAGGGTATAAAGAGAAAAAGGAGGAAAAAGTGAAAAAAGAGAAAAATAAAAACGGGGTAAAGGGGAAACAAAAAAGGGGGAAAAAAACAAAAAAAAAGGGGGGGCAAAAAAAAGGGAAAAAGAGAGAAAAGGGGAAAAAAGTGAAAAAAGAGGAAAAAAGGGGAAAAAGACAAAAAAGGATGGGGAAGGGAAAACAAAAGGGAGTAAGAAGAAAAAGGGGAAAAGAAAAAAACCTCACATATTAAAAAAGAAAGGTAGAAAGGAAAAAAAACAAACAAACAAACCAAGGAAGGAAAGTGGGAACATCCCCCGGGCAGGAGGAGGGACAGGAGCCGGGGGAGGGGGGAGGGGGGGGGAGGTGGCGGTGCCAGCGCCGGCCCCGGGGGCTGCGACACCACGTTTTTGTCCTCTACTGCAAAGTGTTCTGTGAAAAACAACCAACCAAACCCCACCCAACGACAACATCAAAACCCAAAGAGAAATCTCTCCAGCTCACACGAGCCTGAGCTCGCTCTCCATTGCACTCTTTCCAGTGT